>NW_027226357.1:0-311443 GCF_022539635.2 Chironomus tepperi | reverse complement strand
TCTCTTTTTTTCTCGACTTCCCTTCCTTGCTTCGTGCTTGTTATTATTTATTTATATACTGTGTATTTTTATATACACATATACACACACTTGCTTCATCCTCTTCATCATCATCTGATTCTTTTCCTATTCATAACATCATGCTTAGGTAAATCTGTAAAGCGGTTGCTATATTTGCTATATGTGCCTCGAATACATACATCTGAGACTTAAAATTGTCAATCAATTTCAGAACGAACAGTAAGAACAATCTTCTTTAAACACGAATTTGATGAAAACAAGAATAAGTATAATCATGATGATTTCTGCTGCCTCAAATAATGAATGTAAATATCGAAAATAAGAAAATTCTCATTTGTGATGTATAAGCACGTAGATCGCATATTGCGTACGCATAATTACTCGGTAAGAAACAAATATGAACATTAGGTAAATGAATATGCTTGATAAATATGGATACATTCATCCCGAGCAATGCTTCATGTTCTATTGTGATAATTACTAACGAATTGAACAGCATACATAATGTATAATTACCAATCTGATGAAATTATTTCATTTATATGATAAAATAAGTATCATTCGGGTGCTATAATTGGCACTAATAATGCGAAAATTGTATTTATTTTGAGATTATGATGAATAATGATTGTGATGGAGTTGTTTTCTTGTACGTATGGCACACATTTATGATTTGTTGTAAATTTTCTATTGCAGTATCCCATGTTTGTTGTCCTTGACTGAATTGTGGCTTTAATTAGAAATAGCAATGCATGGCAAATGAATGCTTCAGAACTTCTTGTTGTACTCTTGAAATGCTTCATTTTTGGATTTTTGAAATAAGCCAGACTAGCTTATAGACTAGCTATTCTAGCTATAACTAGACTGACATCAAGCCGGTACTTGACCGTCATCAACCCAGTAATTGAACACAATCAACTTTGTACTTGACTGACACCAAGCTAGTACTTGAATGGCATCAAGCCAGCACTTGATTAGCATCAACTCAGTCCCGCTCAAACTACTTGATCATTGCTGCTTTTTTTGCTGTCCAGCATCATGTCAGTACTTAACTGCCATTAAAACAGCAATTGACTAGTATAAAACCAATACTTGACTTGTACCAAGCCAGTACTTGACCGGCATCAAACCCAAACTTAACTGGAATCAATTTAGTATTTGACTCGCTTTAAGCCTGAACAATACTTGCATCAATTAAGTACTTGACTAACTTCAAACCAGAGCTTAAACGACATCACGCCAGTACCTGACTCTAGTGTATGCGACCTGAGCATTGTGCGAATCCTTGTCATATGAACAACACTTTTATATAATGATTGAGATCAGTATTTGTTGGGAATTGAAGCTACATATTCATAAGAGAGTGATACAAATGTTAGTTCTGCTGCCTAATCACTCGGCAACTCGTAGATTTGATAATATGTAACTCGATACTAATGATTCCACTGTGCTAATAGATCACATGGCGTGAGGTCGAATTTTGTCGAATTCGACTTGAAGCTAGTGCTACTTCAGCTTGAATGCAAATGAAGACGATTGAATCTCAACTCCGTGACAGTTATATCCTCAGTTTGTCTAAGCGCGATTCACTAAAACCGAAATAAATGACAAAAGCTGCTGAAACATTTTCAAATCCAACTAGAAAACTCCTTCAGTTCATCATCTTAAGTATGCAAAGACAAGTTATTCATATATCATAGTTTATCTACTGATTATCCTAATTTTCATCCATAATCTCACACCATGACTCATATGATAGCTGATGAGCTCATCTAATATGAGTAGCTTATCTCAAAAATCCAAACAGAATCTCTTAAATAAGACTTTTTGTTCACACTTCATTTTAAAGCTTCTTCTCTGTCACTCTTGAGTTCCAACCTCAAGTGCTACCACGTTAATGAATTTCCATGGCAAAAGATACCTCAAGTGAGATAAAGTCAAGAATATTTTTTTGTGCATTTGATGTCAAGTATGTCGACACACGACAAGTCTATACATGCGTCATTGTGCTTAAGTCTGAAAAAACATTTCCCTTCATTAATGTGCTTGATGAAGTGAAAAGAAGAAAAGCAATTTGCTGGCACCAACAAGACAGGAAAGTGAAAAAAAGGAGGTAAAAAGAAAAAAAGCTCGTTCCATCTTATGATAGAATGAATTTTAATGTAATCATTTTTATCTCCTTATTCTCGCTGCTAATTGAATGTTATGGTTACAATTGTCCCAAAAGTAAGGAAAGAAGTACAAAAAAATGAAAAAGTTTTTGCCATAAATTTTCATGAAAACTTTTTTTGATTCTGTTCTTGTTTTTTTGCTACTGCTGCTGGATGTGCCACAATAATCATAATCATCATAATGAAAAATAGCAAACAAACTTCATCCCAAGCTCATTTTCGTATTTGTGTCCGGACCGATGGACGTCATGAGATAAACAAAGTCGATTCCTCCATCCCCATATACTCACATGTATCTACAATGTGATTGGATATAAATGGAATTACTTTGTCACAGAAGCTCCTGATAATGACATACATGACAGTGAGCACTCTATCTCGTCCTCAACTTGTTAAAGCAACAGTGGATATTTTTTTTATTGTTCCATCTACGAGGCTGATCCTGCTGATGAGGCAAAAAAGTTTGTTTGTTAATGTAAAAAGTTTATAATTTCATATAAAATTTCTCTTTTTATCTCTTATCGTTTAGGAATGGTAAGGCATGAAAAAAGAGCTTGACGAAAAATTTGGGGAAAATTAAAAAAAATTCACAGAATTTCTTACTAATTAGACAAAATAAGGTTTTTGGTAGAATTAATTAAGAAGAAATTAATTTTATGTTCTTATAAATACGCACGAAAATTTTATAAACTGATGAAATTTCGGTGGATGGTTTGATTTGGGGTTTTTGGGTTGTCAACATATGATGGAAGTTATTTATGAATTTTATATGATTTTGAGGTTTTTGACTTACGGCATCTAGCAGCACATGATATCATTTGTTGTTGGTATTATTAAGAATGTGTGAACTGAAATAATGTGTTAAGCACGAGGGCTTTAAGTAGATTTGGAAATTATCCGAAAAATTTCACTTGATTTCAAGTAAAAGTCAACTTGACTTCAATCAAAATTCAAACTAAAGCCAAATTGACTTCAAGCCAAAAGTCAACTTTACTTCAAGCCAAACGTCAACTTGACTTCAAGCCGAACGTCAACTTGTCTTCAAGCCGAACGTCAACTTGATTTCAAGCCAAACGTCAACTTGACTTCAAGCCAAACGTCAACTAGTCTTCAATCCAAAAGTTCACTTACTTCAATCCAAAAGTTCACTTTACTTCAATCCCAAAAGTCAACTAGACTTCAAGTAAGAGTCAACATGCCTTCAATCCCAAAAGTCAACTTGACTTCAAGTAAGAGTCAACATGACTTCAAGCAAAAATCAACTTGACTTCAATCAAAATTCAACTTGATTTTTTATCAAGACAAAATTCAGCTTGACTTCAAACCAAATTCAACTTGACTTCAGACAAAAGTCAACTTGACTTCAAGCTAAAGTCAACTTGACTTCAATAACAAAAGTCAACTTAACTTCAATCCCAAAATTCAACTTGACTTCAATCCCAAAAGTCAACTTGACTACAATCCCAAAAGTCAACTTGACTTCAATCCTAAAAGTCAACTTGACTTCAATCCTAAAAGTCAACGTGACTTCAATCCCAAAAGTCAACTTGACTTCAATCCCAAAAGTCAACTTGACTTCAATCCCAAAAGTCAACTTGAATTCAATCCCAAAAGTAAACTTGACTTCAATTCGAACGTCAACTTGATTTCATTAAGAATTAATTTTATTAATCATTCAAATGCATAGACCGAGTTATCTCCAAAATCAACGTAATACAATATCAAGTAGACCCCTGAACCCAACAAAAACAAACTTAATATTTACCGACCAACTTACATGCAGCAGCAAAACTTTGTAAATATTTTTAAAACAAATTTTCAAGCAGTAGTGAAGTACAAAAAAAAATTCATTACTTTTCTTATATTCTCTCTTCTCATCGTTCTATATTATTATTAACATGCTTCACGCTACAATATAATGATGGCACTGACAGTACAAGTCAAGTACCACTCATGTAAAGTAAGAAACTTTGTTAAAAAAAAAAGTCTTGAAAAAATTATTTTTCTTGTAATTTTTTTCTGTCGGTTCTCATAACTGAAATGAGGATTATTTTGTTTGCAGTTTGGATCGATGGCTGAATGGTGAGTGGAATAAATGAGGGTAAAGAAAAGTTGAAGCTAGTTGGCAGTTTTGAGTGTGAAAATAATTAAAGTGGATATTCTGAAATTTTTGAGAGGCTAAGATGTGGATATTGAGGGTTTGGTGGCTATTTTAGGTGATTTACCTGCAATTTATGGGTCATAGACAGTTAAGAAGGTTGCATGCTGCAACTAAAATGCGTTGAATACCCGATCCACATGACTGTACCTTAATATTCCCATTCTTAAGTCTCCTCAATTTTCAACTAGTTTTAATATCATTTTGCTAAAGTTTTAAACATTGCCAAGACTACATGATGAATAAAATTTCAATTTGTTTGATGACTGAACAAGATTTTTATTAACTTTTTTTTTGTGCTGTCTTTGAAATTATGATGATTGCGCTATGTTATAAAAAAAATATTGCAATAAAAAACTTTCTTGTACTGCAAATATTTTTTTTGTACCTTTTTAATGTCAACCATGTCGTGTATGAGATTGTTAAGTTTTAGAGGATGATGTCTTAGTTGATTGCTGTTGATGTTTATAGTTGTTGATGAAAGATGATTGTTCAGCTGTTGCATAGGAGTTGACGGAATCTGGGTAGAATCTACCAGAGGTCGAAGTCAAGTTTAGTCTAGTCAAGTTGACTTCAAGTTCATCTACTTCGAGCTCAGGAATCTATAGTCTATGCTTTACCATGTTCATTAGACCAAAAACTATCATACTTTTTCTATTATGGGTCTTTAAACTCTGAGAATCCTCAAGTATAATATTTAGTTATCTGGTCATAGTCTGGACTAGTCTAGTGCGCTAGAATGTTTTAGCTATAGTGAAGCTAAGCTAAATTAAGAATTCTCAGAATCCAGCAATAGGAAACATTCAAACTTCTAACTAACAGCCAAAGAGCATGATTTCGTGGTACATAAATACCACTATGGTACCTAAAAGCTTCCTCTTTACCTGTTAGGGCTCCTAAATTAGATTAGACTGAAAACCAATTCTTAATGAATGTGACATCATCGTTGAACATCCTCAATAATTTGAAATTAGGGAAAATTTGCTATTTCTAAGGTTTAATCCGACCGGCTCAACATAGCCACACTACTGCTATCCTTATGTCATCAAGCTGTCTAAAGGAAGTTTTCTTAAAGTCATCACCTCATCACCTGTTATTTTAAGAAAGAGGACACCCTTCCTTCCCAAATATCCCTTTTCGGAATAAGCTCTTCGTAGGTATACTCTCGGACAAATCCTAACCCTCCTCCTCTCTCCCCCAAAAATCCAAACACCCCAAAAATACAAAACATGTGAAGCTACACATCTGCGTCATCTTCATGATGTGTTGCTCTTAAATGTCACCAAAATTAATTTTCCAAAATAATTTAAGCTTTAACCAGCTATGAATAATTCAAATATACAGCTTAATAACCAGCACGTGTAAAACATTGTCATAATATGCATAAATTCTCAGAACTCTTAATTCCCTTTCAAGCTCATAAATTGCACAATTTAATTGTTTATAATCTATTAATCTCCTTGAATTCCTCAAAAATACCTTCAAGCAACATTTCAATGAAATTTAATCCTTTTGTTTTTGTAGATTCTTTTTTTTTTTTTTGTCAAATCACAACAACTTCCATAACAGTCATTAAATTTTCGTCACCATGGAACAAAAACAAATTTACTTCCTTCCGTTCTTATAAATTTTAAATGAATAATTTTACAAAGTTTGTTGACGAACCACATAAGAAACTTGATATCCCACGGAAAGATGTAACAGAAGCGCTGATTGATGAAGTTTTGCATGTAATAAGAAACCAAAACTCTGAAATTATTCGTAGTATAGTACTTCCTTTAATATTATATTAAGCCACCAATAATGCTATATTTTATGATGGAATTTATGCTTCTTGTGCTTATATTTTAACTCGAATGGAATTTAAAGCTGATTGGAAATGAGAATGAAGTTTTTAGAAGTGAATGATGATATTTTAGATTAAGGTTTGGGATTAAAATTGATGAAATTGTGAATTATTCAACATGTCCTGTCCACTACTCGACAGAGTCGTCACTAGAAACTTAGCGGGTGTTTTGGGTCTTTGTAATGATGAACACTAACAAATTGACCTCCAGAGGCCGACTATCCCCATCAAATTCCGACATTATCTCCAAATACACATTTCCAACCCGACTTAATATGTTTAACCACAAAGTTTGAACTATCAAACAAAGATTTGGACAACCGAGGGGTATTGGAGGTCAATTCCTCCCCTTTACCCCTTGAATACTCCTTTCTAACCTAAAATTGTTCCCAAGGCAAAACTATCTAAAGAGTTTATGAACAAAGACCAAAACAATCAGGAGGGAGGGGTTTGGGTCAATCATCCTACTTTAACCCTACCCTACCTAAATACTTCTCTCCAATCCAAAATTGTTTTACTAAATTATCTAAGGAGTTATCAGGAGGGAGGGGTTGGGGTCAATTTCCCTTACCCTTCCTAAATACGACTCTCTAACCTGAACTTGTTGTACCATATTAACTAAAGAATTTATGCAACAACGACCTAAACAACCCAGAAGAAGGAGGGAAGTAGAGAAAGCAGAATTGGGGTCAACTCCTCCTCCTTCCCTCTTAATGCACCTCAGCAACACTTGAACTTGTTGAACCAAAAAAATAACCAAATTATCAGCAGCAGCATTTTTAGTCAAAAACCAAGACAACCCTTAAAAAAAGTCCTTCTCAGAAGGAACTGAATTTCATTACAGTTAACTCGTTTCTGTCAAATCTTCTCCTTATTTCTATTTGTCGTCTCGTTTCATGCCATTTTTCCAACGCCACACAAACTTGAATTTGATTTTCTTAAATTTTTCTGCCCTTTTGACCACTAATGGCTTTAAAAAATGGAATTTATGCTTTAAAATAGCCACAACACTTAATTATGTATTTGGTTATCTATCCGCAAAAGTCCTTCTCCATTGGCGCATATGATTGTGTTGTACAAAATGCAGCTGTTACGTTCAGTTCCTTTATAGATGAAAATCTTTTATATTTTAAACTGTAAAATAAGAAATCGTAAAACTTTCCTTTTATCTTGTGGGATTCCACCACGTTTTTTGTTGAGTAGAAATGTGTTGTGAATGTGGCTTTATAGAAGATTGCTTGCGGATTCACATTTCCCTTATTTTACACAGCCACAAAGCATAGATATTCCCAGCTCAAATCAATTTGCAATTTGTTTTAAAGTTTGTAGCTCTCAAGTTGGAAAAATGTTAAATTAAGCTCGGAAGACTATCAAGTTACTTCATCAACGGATATGGATGTAACTTGAAACTTTTAGATGAGCTTTTGCTTTAGTACAGAAGTAGAAACTCCTTCTGGTCTTTTTGTATGGAATTGATTGCAATTTGGAGAGCTTTGATGACAATTTGGCGACAAAGCTATATTTAGGATTAAAGTCTTTGATGATTTTGGTCAGCTTTGAGTTCTAAAATTGAACTTTGAGTTCTAAAATTGAGCATTGAGTTCTAAAACTGAACTTTGAGTTCTAAAATTGATATTTATATTTAGAATCGGACAGTTAATCTCAATCTCCATTAGAAGCTTAAATTCTAAACCACATTTTGACCAAACCCATACTTGACCATCCAACAAGCATTTGTTATCTTTACACCAGAGAGCATTTTCTGAAGCGATTATTTATTGCATCTAAATTCAACTAAATAAATCTCAGATGCTTAAAAATTCTAACCTCAAATCTTTTCAATCTGGTTCACAGACGGTCAGAAACTAAAACTTTCATTTTTACAGATAGTAAATCTATTCCCCACCCTTAAAACTTTTATAACCACATTAATTTATATCCAACATGAAAATAATTTACACAAAGAAAATTGAAAATGAGTGAACCATTTATGCTGTATGGTCAACTCATCAACCATGAAGTGCCACAAGGAAGAAGAAAATTTTAACTTTATCTCTTCATCAATCAAGTGGAATGACTGCGATGATGCTACGTGTTAAGAAAATGTTATTTTCAGCTGTTCAACGACCTTTTTTTCGTGATCAATGACATCAAGAGTGAAGAATAGTCTCAATCAAGATATGAATTACCATCAGATACTAATAATGAAAATTATTTTCCTTGTCTAGACGAAAGTAAATAACTCTTTGTTTATTAGTGTCTTAGACGATACTTATTTTGCCTGCGGTAGGTAAGAAAATTAGGATTGTGAATTGTTTGGGTTTGCAGTCGAATATTTTGAGGACTGGGCGGCAAATAGATACTTAGGGTGGTCAGTAGGAGCATATTAAGGAGGTGAGGGGATGGTTGATGGTCCAAACTCTTCTTCTTGATGGGAGAGGCTTCCTGGACGGCAAATTGATATTTAGAGTAGTCAGTAAGAGTATATTAAGAAGGTGAGGGGGAGATTGATCGTCCAACCCCTTCTTCCTGATATAAAGGCTTCCTGATTCAGAAAAAGGAGTTAAAATGACTCATCATCTACATTTTATTCATCCCCAAATCACCAATTATCTTGCATCCCTAAAATAGCACTAAACTAAATAACATTTAATCCTCATCCATCCCCCAAAACAGCATTCATCCTTAAATCAGCATCCATTCACATAATTTTCATACATCTACATATTTCATGAGTTGAACAGCAACACGTGCACAATAATTTTTCAATTTTTCTCTCCATATCCACTCATAAATTCAAGTGCAAGTGGGGTTCATGTAATGTTAATGACATATGACTAAAGTGAACTTATCCAGACACATTAATGCATCGGTGAATCGTGAGTGAAATCAGAGAGAGATGCAAATGTATGGAAACAGTTGTCGATAATGTGCTTGTGAGAAAAAAAAAGTATGCAAAAGTGCAATAGATGTGATATGATGCTGTGAAGATCTCCGGGGAATATATGAAATTGGAATGGATTGATAGAAGTGGAGGAAATTCCCAATTTGGCAATTGAAATGCAATTTGGGATGAATTGTTTAGTGGGAATTATTGAATGAATTTTTAGGGTTCTTGTGTTATGATAGAGTTGGGCAGTGCTGATCTTATAGAGTTCAAGGTTATCATTAGCACCTTGAGTTAATCTGCTGCAGTCATATTCCAGTATGGGCTGTCGATTCAAGAGTTTATGATCTTGGTCTCAAGACTATCACTGCGGAACTCGAAGTCGGCTTGAATTTTGAGTATAAAAGTCAATTCAAGTCGTTCTCGAGCTCTACTTCAATCTCTTCCTTCAAGAACCATTCCAAAATCATCCAAACCATCTCCTTCATTTTAAGACACCTCACAACATCCACACAGCCAAGGCTCACTCAACAGATCGATAAAATATGAAAATCCTATAAGAAATTCACACCATCATGAACTGGTATGGCATTTGAAACACCTGACTGAACACCTCTATACATATACATACATACACATATACTTACCAAGCAGATTAAATGAGGTGAAAAAGAAAAATCTCCTTTAAATCAACATTTCAAATCAAATGTGCTCATGCTTGTGGAAATGAAAATCGTTTCGATGATATTTTTTATGATTTCTACCCGTGCTCTTCGGGGAGGTGACGTGTTGCTAGGGCAGTGCTACGTTGAAGAATGCAGAGTTGCCTTGACGACAGATCCGGAAGTGTCGAACCATTTTAGAGTGACAAATGCGGTTTGTTGCATTTAGGTTCATGATAGACTTCAAACCAGGCAAGATCAAGAGACATAAAGCCTCAAATCAAGCTTTCTGACCAGCACTATTTAAAAATCATCAAAACATCATGAAGACTAACTAAAATGAGTTTATCCTTCAATAACAACGACCCATAACATCATTGAAATTCAGCACAATCTACACATGTGTGGGATTACTATTAGATTCACCACATAATGATATTAAGACTGTCTTTCAAAAGGTAAATAATGAGAAGAAAAGAAGTAAACAAAATTGACACTTTTGGGGTGCACTCGACCGAAGACAAAGGTGCTGAAAATGAAGATAAAATTGTCCAATATGTGCCAAGTCATCAATCAATTTGTTAATTTTAAGTTCATGCTCTAATGCGTTGAATGCTGATTGTGTAGGACAAAGGTGAAAATGATGTTTAGATCTATGTGTTTGTGGTATCTAGAGCGTGAACTTCTAACAACTCACTGTTGCTGATTCGATTTTTATTATAAATTCTAGGAATTATTCTTGTATTTTGCACATTTTTTTTTTTTTTGCTTCGAAAGCAACAAAGTCGTTGATGAAATGGAGTGGAAAATTTATTTTTTAAATGGGGGGGCTGTTTGCTAGTGATGTCTACTGTTCATAAGGTAATAGTAAAATTTGGGCGTGCTTCATCGGACCGTCTGGGATTCAGCCTGAGTTTGACTGAAATATGACAAAAATTTGGCATAAAATCGGATGGAGTTCGGTAGAAATATGACGAATCTTTGTCCAAATTTGGCCTGCCCCATGAGCCTCAGCCATAATGTTTAGTTGAAGATGGAGTTGTCAAGAGGCATAACATGCATTTTCGGGGGCGGAATTTTGGATCAAAAGTCTCCATTTGGACTAAACTCTTCAATTTACTACTTCAATTTGGACTTCTATACAACATTCTCAACCCCTCTCATACACCGTCCCCTACATTCTCTCCCACACCATTCCTTACATCCTCTCTTACATCCTCTCCTACATGTTATCCTACATACTCATACACACCCACCCCTACATCCTCCCTAACACCCTTCCCTGTACCATTCGCTACGTCCAAACATACATCCTCCCTTACACCCTCCAACTTTCCTCAAAGCTCAAAACAACTTGTCATACAATACCAAAATCATCACCATTTTCTTCATAATTCCCCAAATTTATGAACGACTCAACATCATGAATTATTTGCTTTCACACTCAATTAGCTTTCAACATTTTTTGTGCTTCATTGAAAATACTTTTTATGTGGAAATGAAAAGAAAAAAAAATTTACAAAACAACAATAGCTTTATGTATATTTGAAATAACAATTTAATTGATTATAGGATGGCGATAAGAAGTGGAAGAAAAAAAAGCTCTTAAAGTAAGTAAGCGCACAATCGAGGTAGGAAAAGGGAGGAAACAATAAAAATTTTTTTTTATTTACATTTTTGTGGCTTGATGTTCTTGATAATCATTAATTAATTTCATAAAAGTGTTAATTGATAGATATGAAATTTTTTGTGTACTCGGAAAAGTTTTAATGACTTTTTCGCTGGAAATTTTAATTAAATTCATTCAATGTCGGTAAGGGATTATTTATTTTTGTGTGTCAATTCGTTGAAATTATTGCTTTATTAAAAATATACATATGCACTGCATATTATGCAGTAATCAATCAAGAGGGATGAATGGTTCGGAGAGTATTGCAGTTGGAAAGAGGTTGACACCCAATTTACTACCAAGACCGGCCAAATGGACTTTAATTGAGCTTTTTTTTTAATAAAACTAGGTTTCGTCCAAAAGTGGAGAACTTCAAGCAGCAAGTGCAGGATTTCAGGCAGCATGTGCAGGGCTACAGATCAAAACGCAAGGTTACAAACCAAAACGAAGGCCTGCAGACCAAAACGCAGAACTACAGGCCAAAACGCAGGCCTTCAGACTTGGACGAACTATAAGTTGAAGCCGAAAAATACAGTCCTACGTCTCTAAAATGCAGAAAATGAATGCCTGCAGCCTTGGACGAACTACAAGGTCCTGTTGAAAAATGCAAGAAATACAGATATACAGCCCATTGAACGAATTACTAGGTACAGTCGAATAAAGCAGGAAATGCAGGCTTGCAGTTCTTAGACGGATTACAAAATAAAGTCTAAAATTGCAGCAAATATAGGTCTGCAGCCTTAGACGAACTACCAAATACAGTCGATAAATGCCCAAAAAGCAGGCTTACAGCCTTGGACGAACTACAAGGTACAGTCGATAAATGTCGGAAATGCAGGCTTGCAGTTCTAGGCTAAACCTTAATAAAAACAATATTGTTTTTAAACCTACTTATTTTTGGAATTTTCAGGCTTTATCAAGGGTCAGACACTTACTTACTGTACTTGTTGAATTTATATGAAAGTACAGTAAGTACAGTACAATACTTACAATACTTACTGTACTTGTATGAAAAGTACAGTAAGTACAGTAAGTACAGTACTGTACCACTGGAGTGTCTGACCCTTGGGCTTTATTCCCGACATACTTAAGTCTACCCACCTGATTCTCCTGCACAACAAGGTACCGTAGCACTTAGTTTGGACAGCACTGACTTAATGTTCATTTTTTAGTTACCACAACAAACCACATTTAAATGCATATAAAAATCAGAATATTTGTCAACAATTTGAAAGAATTCAACCAGGTGGAAATCCAACAAACAACAAAGAAGCCTTCAAGGAGCTTAAAATTCATTAACAACAGACGACAAGCAAGAGAAAAAAAACTTTTCAGCCAATTTCACTTCAAACAATAAAAAGCAAATAGTTTTCAAAACTAAAAAATCCCAAGATTTTTCTGTGATTCAGTTCCATTTGCTTCTGTTTGTGCTTATTTATTCCATTTTTCTTTTCATCTGTTTCTTATTTTAAATCCCAAAACTATTGTGGAACACAACAGCAAATTTGCGGCAGCTTTTAAATGGATTGAATAAAAAAAGGAACGAGAGGAACGATGATACGCTCTTGTGCTGTTTTCAATAATTTCATTTAGTCAGATTAATCGCAAAAAATTGAATTTTTCAGAAATCAGCAGGTATGTTCGATCGAAACCAATGACAATAATCTTTATTTTATTTTCAGTGCTTTTTTCAATTTGAGGTTTAAACTTCAATAGCTGAGTTGGGATGGAAATGGAGTTGAATTTTGGATTGTATTGTGTCATGGGCAGTTTATGTGCCTTAATACTTCCAAAATTCAATTTTTGCCTGGTTTTCATTTTGTGGCCAATTTTTTCGTCCGCAATATTTATCCCGATAGACGGGATATTTTTTCAGTACTTCCAAAATTCAATTTGAGGGTCAAAACATAAATGCGCTTAATACCCCAAAAACCTCATCACTTCCTTACTTCCATCATAATTTTTAAAGCAACAAATGTTCTGTCATTCGATTTTTCATTCTTTCAGAATTTCATTGGCCAAAAAAATTTTTTTTTGCTAAGCTTTAAAAACTGTATAAATTTTTATATATATCTGAGATATAAAAAGCAGCATTGATTCATATCGGCAAAAAAATGCGACATAATCACATAAAAATTGGATATTCGATTTATTGAATTTCGATAAATTTAGTTCCAATAAAAAAAAATGTTTGGAATTCGACTAGGAGATTATCATTGGCTATCCAGTTGGAATTTTTATTACAAAATTTTAAATATATCCTATAATGGGATGATGAATAATTTCAATTATATATTTAATAATTTATTTGTGTCCAGAAGCAAAAATAGGAATTTGTAATTAAGTCAATTTATGTAAAAAATTGGAATTAAGCGACTGAAATTGAGCATTTTGGGGGAGTCAAAAGAAAGATTTTCGTGGAAAATGGAGAGGAAATATTTTGGGGATTGTTCATAAATGACGTTCAGATTTTCAAAGGGTAATTCAATGGATGTGGTCGGGAGTGTATCCTAAGAAAGGGGGATTGTTGACCCGCTACCCGAACCCCTAATGGAGCTACCTAAGGGACTCCCTTGGGTATGGGTTCAACAACCCCCGAATCAGCCATGGAAAAGCCTTTGATAGAGGGGTTGTTGATCCTATACCCCTAAGGGGGCTACCCAGAATGGTTTGGATTGTTGATCCTATACTGCAAAGCGGGCTACATAAGGGTTTTTGGGTTGTTGACCTCATAGCCCTAAGGGGGCTCCTTAGTGGGTTTGCATGTGTGATCAACATCCTTTCCCCCTTATATGGTCAAAATTCTGCAATTTTCTAGAATTTTTCAATCTAAAAACCCGAAAAACCTAAAATTAGACAGTCCATACACCTGAACGCCCCTGAATGTAGCTCGTATACAATTCGTAATGCGTAATTGTGCTTTCTTATTTCACAGAATTCCTGCAGCTTTTCAATAAAGTCCTTCCTTCTGACCTTTCTTCTTCATTTTTTGTTTCCTTCCTTCGAATTTATTTTTTAAACTTTTTTTTTTTGTTCTTTTTTAATGTTTAAATTGTTGTTTACATTCCTTTTAGGCACTCCGTACATACCGATTACATTGTACACGTGGAAATTTTGTCTGATATTAGATATCAAGGAGAAGCTGAATGGGAAAAAAAGTAAATTCTTTCAATTTAAAGCAAATTATTTCTTTGAAGTATTTTAATGTTGTTTGTTACTGAATGAAACATAAAAATAGGCAATTATAATGTTTGAAAATAATGGAAAAATATTTGAGATTTTTTTTACAATGCAAATTAAATTTAATTGAATTGAAATTTGATGCTTTTTGATTCAATTTTAAAATTAGAAACACCTTCTATCATGAATTATGCATAAAAGACTTAAAAACAAGTCAATAAATGGAGTTTAATTGTTGGAATTAAGAATTTAATTAACATATCATATTCAGGATATGTTTTGTTCGATGTGAAGCCAAATAAAGTCAAATACTTTTTAAATATTTATCGTACAAAATTAAGAACAATTGTTTGTAAAATTTCAATCCAAATACCTTCTAGGAAGGTAGAATTGTTTTTTAATTGAGTTTAATTTTAGTAAATTTTAAAAAGGTTTTTGCGCAAATTTGAATTGTACCAAAATTGTACTAAGAACACGAGATCAACCTTCGATTAAAATTGATTGAATCTTGAAGTTCAAAGTCATGCATATTTATCAGTTTTTTATTTTAATTCAGTAGTAGTGCATAAAAGAGAGGATGTTAAAATAAGGCCAGCTACAGGAATCATCTAAAGGAGATGATGGGTTACAATTAATCTGTATGGTCAATAAAGTCCAACACTGTTGCAATATTCAATAGATAACAAGATTGAAAGAGTGGAATATAATTGAATAAAAATTAAGGATGTAAGACCTTAACTTCATCACTATTTCAATTCTAAAGTTCACCTAATCACTATAATATTTGTTATTTCAAATTTAATTACCGGTTTCAAATTTCAATTTATTTCTCCAATTTACATTTAAACATAATTAAAATCAACCTCCCAATACTCTCATCCTCACCTCCTAATCAGATAATTTAACTAAAAATTCAAATAAAATTAAGTACAGCTAATTTGCGACATTTAAAATTACAATCTCAAAAAATAGACGAAAATAAATGAAATTTCAGCAATTTTTTTTCCTCCTTTTTTGTTTACATGACTCTAGCACGTCTATTAAATATTTTGGTGGAAATAGAAGCAAACAAAAAAAAAGTATAAAAAACGACATGAAGCAGCAAGACAAGTGTCAAGGTAATTGTGTAAGAAAAGACTGTCATCATAATGGTAACGAGACTAGCGGCAAGAAAAAGGCAAAGAAGGAAAAAATGTCACTTGGATTTAAATTTTGTACCATCGTTGATGTTTGAGACATTATTGATGATAAATGGAATTCCTTCGTACTTTTGATTCTTGGTGTAGACTTTCTCATATCCCATTTGGAGACAGTATGGAAATGTTAGTATCTTGTGTCTTTTGTTCTTGATTTATTGAAGATTTATGAACTCATTTGGATTAAATTGAACTTTTTGGGTTGCTGTATGGGTTGGAGGTTACGATGTTGTTAGATTTTGGGGACTAATTGATGCTTTTTGGGAAGCTGTAAATAGAGACAGCATTGCATTTGATATTGGTAAATGGCAAGTGATCTATATGGCCAGCAAAGAACGTAAGTAAGTACAAAAAAAATCAATTTCAAATAAAAATTACACTTATTGCTTAAAAATCTCCAAAATCTCATTCCCCTATCTACTCCAAAACCAATATAAATTAATTATTTACGTATGTGATTTTCAATCAAGCATTTGCATGCATATAATCGAAGCACACTTAATGTGTTCATTCATATTGTCAATTATGTTGTGAATTAATTTACCTACAGTAATCAAATTCTCTGATCTAATCAGCATTAATTTGAAACTCATCAATATGTCTACAGCCATTTTAATGCTTTAATAATAATGACTGAATGGATGTTTCGGCATGTAGTGATTTTCTTTTCAATGAGGTATTATTGATGTCGACTGGAATTTCGAGTGATATAAGGGAAGAAGGTTGTGATAAGGAGCTTTAAAGGGAGCTTGAAATCGAGATATGGGCGACTAATGTCATTTTCACTGAAAAATGCCGTAAAATATGTCATTTGTCGACTGTAGATCGAGTCAGGTTGTCAATTAGGGACATCAATGAAAGCAGCCTCTATTTGGCAGCCAAACGCCCGAGCAACACACTGTGATGAGCCGCCAGAGCCGAACTTTGCCTGAGCCTTCTTCACTTAATAGAATTAGGTACATAATGTCTTAAATTGGCATAATTCTCACAATTGAAACATTCTTGAGCCTTATGAATCTTGATGTCATTTCGAGCACCCATATCTTCGAACATAGCATCAGAATAAGCTTTAATTTCCTCAAAAACTCTCACAAATAAATCCTCAATCTCATAAATAATTCTCATCTATAATTAATTAATTATCAACTTCTTTCCATTCCATACACACAATCTACAATCAATCTGACTACGCAATTATACATAAAGTCATCAATTATGTCCATAAAAGACACAAATGTTCATTGATCTAGATGTAAAAACGATGAAATTAGATTGATAAGAAGGAAATAACATGTAGAACAGAGTGACAACAATACAGGTACAGTAATTGATTTTCATTAAGTGAGAGTAGCTTGTCACTTTTTTTAATTGCCGTTTTTACATCTTATTCCTCGTGCTTTCACTTTTCATGGATAGACTAAGAAGACTTATTAAATTACAGATTCATTGATTGTCAGTTTAACATGAAAGGTTGATTATTTTTAGAGGTAGGAGGCAAGGACTTTTTTTGATTAAAATTTCAAGAGTGACAATGAAAATTTGACATTGATTTAATTGAAATGAGCTATGATTGGAGGTGGTAGTCGATTAATTGGCTGTAATTTTATTTATAATACCAGCATGATTTTGAGAAAAAAAGAAGAATAACTAGTGTATCGGGTAGAAACCCAATGCGGATATATTCACACCGTCCCATAAAAAGTCTCGAGGGTAGGCCAAGCTTCGCTTGGCGAATGTTTGAGGGATCAGGCTCCAGCGGGTAGGCCAAGCTTCGCTTGGCGAATGTTTGAGGGCTCAGGCTCCAGCGGGTAGACCAAGCTTCGCTTGGCAAATGTTTGAGGGATCAGGCTCCGGCGGGTAGGCCAAGCTTCGCTTGGCGAATGTTTGAGGGTCAGGCTCCAGCGGGTAGGCCAAGCTTCGCTTGGCGAATGTTTGAGGGATCAGGCTCCAGCGGGTAGGCCAAGCTTCGCTTGGCGAATGTTTGAGGGCTCAGGCTCCAGCGGGTAGACCAAGCTTCGCTTGGCAAATGTTTGAGGGATCAGGCTCCGGCGGGTAGGCCAAGCTTCGCTTGGCGAATGTTTGAGGGGTCAGGCTCCAGCGGGTAGGCCAAGCTTCGCTTGGCGAATGTTTGAGGGATCAGGCTCCAGCGGGTAGGCCAAGCTTCGCTTGGCGAATGTTTGAGGGATCAGGCTCCAGCGGGTAGGCCAAGTTTCGCTTGGCGAATGTTTGAGGGGTCAGGCTCCAGCGGGTAGGCCAAGCTTCGCTTGGCGAATGTTTGAGGAATCAGGCTCCAGCGGGTAGACCAAGCTTCGCTTGGCAAATGTTTGAGGGATCAGGCTCCGGCGGGTAGGCCAAGCTTCGCTTGGCGAATGTTTGAGGGGTCAGGCTCCAGCGGGTAGGCCAAGCTTCGCTTGGCGAATGCTTGAGGGATCAGGCTCCAGCGGGTAGGCCAAGCTTCGCTTGGCGAATGTTTGAGGGATCAGGCTCCAGCGGGTAGGCCAAGTTTCGCTTGGCGAATGTTTGAGGGGTCAGGCTCCAGCGGGTAGGCCAAGCTTCGCTTGGCGAATGTTTGAGGGCTCAGGCTCCAGCGGGTAGACCAAGCTTCGCTTGGCAAATGTTTGAGGGATCAGGCTCCGGCGGGTAGGCCAAGCTTCGCTTGGCGAATGTTTGAGGGGTCAGGCTCCAGCGGGTAGGCCAAGCTTCGCTTGGCAAATGTTTGAGGGATCAGGCTCCAGCGGGTAGGCCAAGCTTCGCTTGGCGAATGTTTGAGGGATCAGGCTCCGGCGGGTAGGCCAAGCTTCGCTTGGCGAATGTGTGAGGGTCAGGCTCCAGCGGGTAGGCCAAGCTTCGCTTGGCGAATGCTTGAGGATCAGGCTCCAGCGGGTAGACCAAGCTTCGCTTGGCGAATGTTTGAGGGATCAGGCTCCAGCGGGTAGGCCAAGTTTCGCTTGGCGAATGTTTGAGGGGTCAGGCTCCAGCGGGTAGGCCAAGCTTCGCTTGGCGAATGTTTGAGGGCTCAGGCTCCAGCGGGTAGACCAAGCTTCGCTTGGCAAATGTTTGAGGGATCAGGCTCCGGCGGGTAGGCCAAGCTTCGCTTGGCGAATGTTTGAGGGATCAGGCTCCGGCGGGTAGGCCAAGCTTCGCTTGGCGAATGTTTGAGGGGTCAGGCTCCAGCGGGTAGGCCAAGCTTCGCTTGGCGAATGCTTGAGGGATCAGGCTCCAGCGGGTAGGCCAAGCTTCGCTTGGCGAATGTTTGAGGGATCAGGCTCCAGCGGGTAGGCCAAGTTTCGCTTGGCGAATGTTTGAGGGTCAGGCTCCAGCGGGTAGGCCAAGCTTCGCTTGGCGAATGTTTGAGGAATCAGGCTCCAGCGGGTAGACCAAGCTTCGCTTGGCAAATGTTTGAGGGATCAGGCTCCGGCGGGTAGGCTGCTTCGCTTGGCGAATGTTTGAGGGGTCAGGCTCCAGCGGGTAGGCCAAGCTTCGCTTGGCGAATGCTTGAGGGATCAGGCTCCAGCGGGTAGGCCAAGCTTCGCTTGGCGAATGTTTGAGGGATCAGGCTCCAGCGGGTAGGCCAAGTTTCGCTTGGCGAATGTTTGAGGGGTCAGGCTCCAGCGGGTAGGCCAAGCTTCGCTTGGCGAATGTTTGAGGGCTCAGGCTCCAGCGGGTAGACCAAGCTTCGCTTGGCAAATGTTTGAGGGATCAGGCTCCGGCGGGTAGGCCAAGCTTCGCTTGGCGAATGTTTGAGGGGTCAGGCTCCAGCGGGTAGGCCAAGCTTCGCTTGGCGAATGTTTGAGGGATCAGGCTCCAGCGGGTAGGCCAAGCTTCGCTTGGCAAATGTTTGAGGGATCAGGCTCCAGCGGGTAGGCCAAGCTTCGCTTGGCGAATGTTTGAGGGATCAGGCTCCAGCGGGTAGACCAAGCTTCGCTTGGCAAATGTTTGAGGGATCAGGCTCCAGCGGGTAGGCCAAGCTTCGCTTGGCGAATGTTTGAGGGTCAGGCTCCAGCGGGTAGGCCAAGCTTCGCTTGGCGAATGTTTGAGGATCAGGCTCCAGCGGGTACGCCAAGCTTCGCTTGGCGAATGTTTGAGGGATCAGGCTCCAGCGGGTACGCCAAGCTTCGCTTGGCGAATGTTTGAGGGATCAGGCTCCAGCGGGTAGACCAAGCTTCGCTTGGCGAATGCTTGAGGATCAGGCTCCAGCGGGTAGGCCAAGCTTCGCTTGGCGAATGTTTGAGGGATCAGGCTCCAGCGGGTAGGCCAAGCTTCGCTTGGCGAATGTTTG
The DNA here is from genome assembly GCF_022539635.2 of Chironomus tepperi. Lineage (NCBI taxonomy): Eukaryota > Metazoa > Arthropoda > Insecta > Diptera > Chironomidae > Chironomus > Chironomus tepperi. The sequence continues at coordinate 291,374 of NW_027226357.1, read as the reverse complement.
AGGGATCAGGCTCCGGCGGGTAGGCCAAGCTTCGCTTGGCGAATGTTTGAGGGGTCAGGCTCCAGCGGGTAGGCCAAGCTTCGCTTGGCGAATGTTTGAGGGGTCAGGCTCCAGCGGGTACGCCAAGCTTCGCTTGGCGAATGTTTGAGGGATCAGGCTCCAGCGGGTAGACCAAGCTTCGCTTGGCGAATGCTTGAGGGATCAGGCTCCAGCGGGTAGACCAAGCTTCGCTTGGCAAATGTTTGAGGGATCAGGCTCCAGCGGGTAGGCCAAGCTTCGCTTGGCGAATGTTTGAGGGGTCAGGCTCCAGCGGGTAGGCCAAGCTTCGCTTGGCGAATGTTTGAGGGATCAGGCTCCAGCGGGTACGCCAAGCTTCGCTTGGCGAATGTTTGAGGGATCAGGCTCCAGCGGGTACGCCAAGCTTCGCTTGGCGAATGTTTGAGGGATCAGGCTCCAGCGGGTAGGCCAAGCTTCGCTTGGCGAATGCTTGAGGGATCAGGCTCCAGCGGGTAGGCCAAGCTTCGCTTGGCGAATGTTTGAGGGATCAGGCTCCAGCGGGTAGGCCAAGTTTCGCTTGGCGAATGTTTGAGGGTCAGGCTCCAGCGGGTAGGCCAAGCTTCGCTTGGCGAATGTTTGAGGGCTCAGGCTCCAGCGGGTAGACCAAGCTTCGCTTGGCAAATGTTTGAGGGATCAGGCTCCGGCGGGTAGGCCAAGCTTCGCTTGGCGAATGTTTGAGGGGTCAGGCTCCAGCGGGTAGGTTTCGCTTGGCGAATGTTTGAGGATCAGGCTCCAGCGGGTAGGCCAAGCTTCGCTTGGCAAATGTTTGAGGATCAGGCTCCAGCGGGTAGGCCAAGCTTCGCTTGGCGAATGTTTGAGGGATCAGGCTCCAGCGGGTAGACCAAGCTTCGCTTGGCAAATGTTTGAGGGATCAGGCTCCAGCGGGTAGGCCAAGCTTCGCTTGGCGAATGTTTGAGGGGTCAGGCTCCAGCGGGTAGGCCAAGCTTCGCTTGGCGAATGTTTGAGGGATCAGGCTCCAGCAGGTACGCCAAGCTTCGCTTGGCGAATGTTTGAGGGATCAGGCTCCAGCGGGTACGCCAAGCTTCGCTTGGCGAATGTTTGAGGGATCAGGCTCCAGCGGGTAGACCAAGCTTCGCTTGGCAAATGTTTGAGGGATCAGGCTCCAGCGGTAGGCCAAGCTTCGCTTGGCGAATGTTTGAGGGTCAGGCTCCAGCGGGTAGGCCAAGCTTCGCTTGGCGAATGTTTGAGGGATCAGGCTCCAGCGGGTACGCCAAGCTTCGCTTGGCGAATGTTTGAGGGGTCAGGCTCCAGCGGGTAGGCCAAGCTTCGCTTGGCGAATGTTTGAGGGATCAGGCTCCAGCGGGTACGCCAAGCTTCGCTTGGCGAATGTTTGAGGGATCAGGCTCCAGCGGGTAGGCCAAGCTTCGCTTGGCGAATGTTTGAGGGGTCAGGCTCCGGCGGGTAGGCCAAGCTTCGCTTGGCGAATGTTTGAGGGATCAGGCTCCAGCGGGTACGCCAAGCTTCGCTTGGCGAATGTTTGAGGGATCAGGCTCCAGCGGGTACGCCAAGCTTCGCTTGGCAAATGTTTGAGGGATCAGGCTCCAGCGGGTAGGCCAAGCTTAGCTTGGCAAATGTTTGATTTTCATACAATGTTCAATGTTTCAAAAATCATAGAAAACATTGATTTTGAAAATTTGTATGAAAACGATAGTTTTCTGCTTTTTTAGAAGCAACGGCTGTTCCTGCCATGCCCAAAATCTAATCAGTTCTTCCTTGGAGTGACACCAATCGAAAGCAAAAAGCTAGAAGTCTCTACGATGTCTCGTTTTTGAGTTATCGTGTACATTAACTTGTTTGCTTGCTTACAGAAAGCGAATTTTTCGATTTTCTCAGCAATGCCTCAACCAATTTCAAATCTGTTTTTTGATTATGGTGAGGAATTCCAGGCACAAACTTTTTGCGATAGAACATAACTTGCCATTATGCTTAGTTCGGCTGAAAAATCCAAAAAACTGATTTTTCAATCTGAACAAATTCAATACATTCACACGTGAAAACGGTGTGAATATAAAAAGTAATAGGCTCAATAAAGTCATTAAATTGAGTATTCTGGAGTGGTAAGGAAGAAACAAGTATGTGGCCTGATAACATCAAATACTTTCCCGAACAGCATGATGCTGCAAATTCGCATTTTTTGCTGCCAAACTGGATCGATTTCCGTCATGTTGCTTTCAGGGCAACTCTGCGGACCGACTCTGCGGCAGAAAATTTGTTTTCATATTACAGAAAGACCACTACGGTACCTATTACCGGTCTCTCTGTCTGTTAGGGATGTTGCCGACACCTTAGTGACTAGATTGTTCTTCTCGAATTCTTCTTACCTTACCACAATGTAAAACTTTCAACAAAAGAAATTAAGAAATGTGTTGAATTTGCATTAATCAATGTTGAGAATAAAAGATAAAGTCTAAAATTGAGAAACAATTATTCTCTGAAGCATGTCATTTGTGATCGATCCTAAATCCTACATGTTAAACTTTCAACAAATTTCAACACGTTTTTCTGTTTAAATCAACAGTGGTGGACAACCCTTCATTCATTACGGTACACTTTAGTGGTTAACCTTGATTTAAACAGCACAGGCATAGGCTCATGGAATTTTAAAGGAAAATTTCGAATGTCATAGAAATTTGAAATGAAAAACTAACGTGCCGCGGAACACACTTTACCCACCACTGATTTAAATTGCCTTTTTCAATCCAAATTTCATTATTCGTGATGAACCGAATCATCACGTGATGATACATAGCTTCATAATTGAATCATAAAAAGGTCAACATCATTTCATTACAGCATAATCATTTTACATTTAGGGGTGAATTTAGGGAAAAAATTCCGAGAAGTCCTAAAATTTAAAATCAAATTATGATGAAATTTACGCATATTTGACACAATTTTAATTGAAATTAGCTTTTTTTTGGTTAAATTTTCTATTTTTGTTTTATGGAAAATATGAATTCATTGATGATTTAATGTCTATGGGGGTCGTTCGCTAGTAACGCGAGAAATTCACTTTTTGACAATCCCTTCCGTAACAAATTGTCAACCTCCAAAATTAAAGATTTGAATTGTTTGGGGCTTAACAAAATCTCAAATGCCTCAAATGTAGTGAATGTGGAAAACATGTAGCCTAGTGTGGCCTACACAAGCCGAACACCACTGAGTACCAATGCTATCTTCTGGTGATGAGAGGCTTTTAATCCTAGCCACATAGTGGGGCGGAGACGAACTAGGCTCTGCTGAATACAAAGCTACGAAACACAAAGGAAGGAATACCGGACTGGATTCAACAATTGAGGTCATGGATCACACTTGATGGCGTTACGTAATAAATGAACGATCCCCATATCCTTGAATCCCAAACAAATTTTTCCGTACCCAACCTTGACCTTGTATTTACAATCTGCTTATTTGAACTTCTCAATTCAATATTACAAACTTTTTTTTGTATTTCGTACCTAGCTTTCACAAATGTAAAGAGAGATTACTCAAAGAAGACAAACTTTGTCATGCTGAAAACGAAAAAAAAAAGATAAATTGTAAAGAATATTCGATGGTTCAGAATTTTTTAAGACCTTCTTTCCATTCCATTCAGTTTCACTTTTTTCACAGCACACAAAATTTTCTTCTTTCATTTAACAAGAAATAAATAAATAAATAAATAAAAGTAGATAAAAAGGCGCAAAAAAAAGAAAGAAAAAATTTCTGCAGCAAGTGAAAATAAAAAGGCTTTTAGAGACGAAAAACTTTTATGTCTACAGCACTCTTCGTTTTCAGCTATTAGCAGTGTCATATTTATAGAAATATTTGCCATCATTTTAACAAAATTTTCTTGTATTTCATATATATTAAGTTTTTCCATCAATGTCTTCTTACTGCAGCATATTATTCACTGTCTACCTACATGTATGATGATGTTGTTCCTGTGGGGATTTCGTCGATTTGTTTGTTTTAGTTGAATTTGTTTAGGGAAGCGGATTAAGCTATTTCAAAGGAAATATGCTGTTGCTGTTCTTATTGGGGGATTGGGGAAATGAGGTGTGACTTTGAAGCTGACTTAATGTCAAGTCCATGTCTTCTCATGTCGATGTCTTCTCGTAGGATTCTTGTTGCATCTAAATGCACGGCTGGCTATTGAGGTCTGTGTCAGGATAAATATTTAATTGAAAGGATAGGCAGCTTCACAATCAGGATAGGACAGGTATGGCTTTCAATCTCCTGAACCCAGAATTTTCCAAAGAAAGCAACAGAATACTGAATTGACCTAGATCAGAATTGACCTTGAATCAGTGTTTCTGAAGCTATAAATTGTGATACATGCAGACTAGTATGACTTTAATCTGGAAGCATATTCTTTGAATTCTGACCTTAGGTTGGAACTGATCAAACGTTTAAGACAGTGGTGGGTAGCCTGTATGCTGCGGAACACTAGAATTCTGGAAATCCCGAAAGTCGTGTGTAGTTTTAATCGTGGCTTACCACTAAGGTGTGTCACTACACACAGATTGCCCATCACTGCACTAAGTCTATGACAAAATTAGTCAAACCTCAAATATCATCAAACTTTTCAACCATCAACCATAACTTCAATCTCCCCACACGGCTTCCAAACAAAAAAGTGTGCAGAACAAATACAGAAAAAATTTATTTATTTTGAGTTAAAATGCTGAAGCAAGAAGTTCTCACTTCACAAATTTACTTAAGGAAAGTACGAAGTAATGTTTTGTTACGAAATTTACCTATCATCAACTTTCAAACTTTCCTTCTTCCACTTTCACCTCTTTTTGTGTGCTTGAACAATGACAAGACATTTTTTTCACACGCGTGCGAAAAAGACTTGCAATGGAATGATGATTTTTGTTCGAATTTTTCAGGAGGTTTGCATTAGCTGATTGAGTTGTCAATGGTGTTGCTGGAATTGGTGATTGATGAATTATTCAAATTGGAAGCTGACTAACTGGTTAATTGGTAATAGGAATTAAAAACCCACAAAGTGTATAAGGACTGCCAATAATTATGCAATACGTACTGCAACCTGCTTAATTAAGAATTCTAAGATGAAGTTCTGTCTGAGTTGAAGAGCGAAAAGCGGTAATGGTCAAGTGGTTAGAGCGTCAGATCCTGTTTAAGCGACACTAACGTGACCAAGACAACTATAAGAGAAATTGACATGAACTTTGACCTCAGAGACTCATCGAGTCCATTCTCAGTAAACTTGCAATGCTCATAATTGGTAACATTAATGAGTTAAGTAACGCTTAGGGTGGGGGAGGCGTAAATGCGGTAACGGACTCCTTGTTCCGATTCATGACATAGATACAAAAGGTTTTGCTGGAACTAATTGGTCTAAAATCGCTATTTTAAGGGGTTACGTAATTTACGAACATCACTTCATTTTATATTGTATTATAACTCATGGAAAAATTGCAGCTTGACAACCGAAAACCTCAAAAAACACATCATGAAGCGCACCTCATTATCCATTTCACAGAAAAAAAATATATTTTAATAATTAACAGCACTAAAAATTTTACGAGTAAAAAGTCCTCCACTTATAAAAAAATAATTGGCAATTAAATGAAATTAATCAAAAATATGGAAGAGAGAAGCTCTTTCTTCAATTTATGGAATGTCATTGTGATGAGAATAATTTTCCTCTTGTCTCTTTTGGGCTGTTTTTTTTAACAAGGACCTGTGAATAGAGATGTTGATGATGAAATTAATTAAAATAGTTTTCAATTATAGAGGGAAAAAATAATAATGAAATATGTTGCAGGAGGTAGGGAGAAGAAGAAGATGAGATAGAAGGAAATTGATGAAAAATATGAATGGATATAAGGGAATTGGGGAATATGGCGCATTTTTATGAGTGAAGAATATGCTTTCTATACAATAACCTAATTTTGGCATCATCAGCCATCGCATGACCATTAAGGCATCTCTTAGCGTCTTGCCATCAACCCGGAAAATGAGCGGCGTCATAGTGGCTACAGTCAGTTGGTTGGGTCAAGTCGCAATCAAGAATACTGTCTGAATAGAGTGGAATCTGTGGTATTGAATCATGAATAGGTGATTCTGTCAGTACTCAACTAAGGTCCATGTAGTCAAGTGTTTAAAATGACCAGAAATCTGTCTTGAATAGCACCTTGATGTTAATTGGATTTTTGGTCATAAAATGAATCGAAAACAGCCATCTGGGCAACTGTTCGGGTGTATCTACGGTTTTGTGAGGACATGAATTTGATTCACATCAGTAACTATTCTCACAATTATTATATAGACTCTCAAGGCATCACCTGTATACCTACTTAAGTACTAGATCACAAGCAAGTCTAAAAGCTTTTACATTCTCATACAGCACTTCCGTTTCTGCATCTACATACACTTCTTTCTCATAATGATTGACATCTTAAGCTATATTTAGCAACAACACTCCAATTACATCCATCATCAATTCACAAACGTAATCATCAGCCACAATTTAATTCCCAGACTGACAAAAACAGCACCAACTTCCATTTTCTTTCGCCAGAAAAGGAAGAAATTCATCCAAACATTTTAATGAATGAGATAAAGTTTGTTGTAAAAGTGATTATTCATTCCATATTCAATTAAAGCTTCTTCCTTCTCTTTGTATCATAAACTTTTCATTTTTAATAAAATTTTTAATTTTTTTTTTTTTGTGCTCATCTTCTTCCTCGTCTCTAAAAAAAGTGGAGGAAAACTGATTCCTTCTTCTTGTTATGTTAAAAAAAAAGGCACAGAAAAGTTTTTCTTTTGAAAATATCATTTTTTTCTGCTTCCTCATACAAGAAATTGTCTTTTCATATTCTTTACTTATTAATATACTTACTTGCCATGCTTCATACTTGCTGGTAATGATTAATAGATTAAACTTTTAATTAAAAACATCATAATTCACTTCCTTTTCGCTCTACATTTGCCATATTTTCACATTTTAATAACATGTTGTGTAAGGGCGTGGATGTTATGCACAAATTTCAAGATGTAGTAACAGGAAATGTTTGATCGAAGATTCTAAGATTCAGCAGTAGATTCTTTACGATACCTAGCTGCTGCGAGCTATCTTTTGACATCAATTTCCAAATTATTTTCAATTTAAATATTCTAAGACATTGATTTCAATTTTAGAATATAATGTTATATCCATGACTGCATCTTTAATACAGTATATCTAATCTGATTGCATATATTATATAAGATTATTGATATTTCCCCATAATAAGTTACTGAGTGTTACTAATATGAAAATATTGAATTTTGAATACATTTTTCTTGGGTAAGTCGAATAAAACACATGACTTAATTCGTTTTGCCTTAATATCTTCGGTTATCTTGCATATATTCATAGTTGTCAAGCCTTGAAGCAGTAATTGCCTTTATAAATTAATAACAATACTGTTGATTGATTTATGTGAAAACTATTATTGAACAAAATAAGAAAATTGACAAATTTTAACCTAGTTTAATTCTAAATATAATCCAAAAATGATACTTAGGCTCTTCAACTGAAATATGGCAAGTACATAAGCCTCTGTTTATCATAAAGAAACGCTTTCTTACTTGATATGGCTTGACATTGTATTGTACTATTACTTACTGCAACATACACTTGTTCTACTCCACTTATATACTTTCATATTTCCTTTCCCGCTTTATCTTCCAGGCAATGTTCGTAAATTACGTCACACTAAAAATGGCATTTTAAACCTCATCAGTCATCGCACCCCACCGTAACCAAAATCATCAAATTATACCAAAATCATGAATCAAAATTTGTACTCCGTAAGGGGGTTCTTAAGGATGAACCTAAGTGTCACATAATTTCCAAACGATTCCCCTCACATCTCATTCTAAATTGTATTAAAACCATAATTGATAAATCACAATAAATTCACTAAAGCTTTTCTTCCTTCATCGCATCATTCTTCTTCGTTCTGTGTGTTGTACTTACTAAAAAAGGAAGAAAAGTCTTTGGAACTTTTATCTTATTCACTCATCGTATTCTCAAATGCGAAGAGAAAAATATAATCTATATGTAAGAGCTGAAGAGGCAGGAGAATGTAAGAAAAAAAAATTTAATTTAATTAAAAGCATTTTGAGCTTCTTTTGAGGAAAGTTTTACAAAAAAGAAAGTTTTTGCAGACCTTGAATTTATGGTTAAATTTAATTCCGTTTTTATCATGAAAACCGAAATTAATTTGAATCGATGCGTAAAAGGAAGTAAATTAAATTACTTGAAAGTATTTACAACAATATCGGATGTAAATATAAACCATCCTTAACCTTCTCAACTCACTTAATTGCTTCCAATTTCTTACAAAGGGCCTTAAAACTTTAGAATTACGTAAGAATTTGCTGTTTTATTTTCTAATCCTCGGAAGAGGGGTAAAAAAGGAAAAAATAGATTCAAAAAGCAATAAACTCTTAATCAAGAAATAAAAAGCGTGGCATAAAGTATGGAAACAGCTTTTATTGATAAAATTTCGTGACTCCTCAAACCGCTCATAATTTCACAACTTGAAAGCTGTTTTTTATTTGTTTCTTTTTTTCGCTACAATTGCCCGAGCTACACTTTTAAATTTAAAATTTAATGATTTGAAACTCAAAATTTGAAGATTTAAAACTCAAAATTTGAAGATTTGAATTCAAAATTTGAAGATTTAAAAGTTAAAATTTCAAGATTTAAAAGCTAAAGTTTGTAGATTTGAAACTAAAAATTTGAAAATTTGAGACTCAAAATTTGAAGATTTGAATTCAAAATTTGAAGATTTGAAACTCAAAATTTGAAGGATTGAAACTCAAAATTTGAAGATTTGAAACTAAAAATTTGAAGATTTGAAATTCAAAATTTGAAGATTTGAATTCAAAATTTGAAGATTTGAAACTAAAAATTTGAAGATTTGAAACTCAAAATTTTAAGATTTGAAACTCAAAATTTGAAGATTTGAAATTCTAAATTTGAAGATTTGAAACTCAAAATTTGAAGATTTGAAATTCAAAATTTGAAGATTTGAAACTCAAAATTTGAAGATTTGAAACTCAAAATTTGGAGATTTGAAACTCAAAATTTTAAGATTTGAAACTCAAAATTTGAAAATTTGAAATTCTAAATTTGAAGATTTGAACTCAAAATTTGAAGATTTGAAATTCAAAATTTGAAGATTTGAAACTCAAAATTTGAAGATTTCTAAATTTGAGTGTACAGCTCGGCAATCAATTTCATTTAATTCTCGCAATCAACAGTAGAAATAAAATAATTTAAGCCATAAAAAATGAAGAAAAAGAAAAGAAAAATTTCTCAACATCCATTGCACTGTGTGTATAGCAACATAAAATATATTCTATACTGATTATTTCATTAAGGCAAACATGAAAGTCTTTCGAATTAAATCATAGAAATGAAAATGAATGTGAAATATTCCATAGCAATTAGTTGAATAAGCACATAAGAATTATGATAATTAAACATTATTAAAATGTTGACTGCGGAATGAATGAGCTTTGGCTGATTTTAATGGATCTACTTCCATTAAAAACTTTACTCTCGAAATGGCAATTTTGTACAAGCATCTATTAAGAACGAATACTGCATTTACCAAGTAATTGTAATGATTTCTAGTAAACTTGAGTTAAATTAAGGAATTTTGAGGAACTTATTGTACAAGAATTTTCAAGTAAACAATTTAAATTGTTTATTTTCCAACTGACTTTGTCAATTCCTTTGTTATTTTGAGTCTTCATGACGACTTCAACTTTATAGAATCGTGAATGACACAACAAGTGAGACAATTGAGACTGGCGTCTGTCTAGAGAGGAATTTAAGGAATTCGTCCCAACTCTATACAGTTCCATTAAGTTTAGTCATCAAATCTGTCTTCAAAATGACTGAAAATCACATGAGAAGGCCGAAAAATCAGGATTAAAAGCAGTTGATAGATGCAGAATTGCTTTTGGTATTAGTATGCATTAGAACTAGCCCTAAGTGCCGTCTAGGCGAGATCTTGGAACACAATTTGATAGGATTTTGACACTTACTGGACACATGTTTCGATTCAGAGCCTTTGTTGCTAATGTAGAGTGCAAAAACTGCTTATAAGCTATTTTGTGACTCAATGATCTGTTTTAAGCTTCATAAGCATCAATCTCAATCAATACACTCATAAAATCACCAACTTAAAGTCTCAATAAACAATTCCAACCCAATAATGTTTAAATTAAAGCTCAAAGCTCCATTGTTCCTCATCCAGCTAGACAAACATCATCATTTTCCTCAATATTACACATAGAATAAACTCAAAGTTTATTAATATCCACGTGTATGCTGACAATCTACTTCTGTGTACTCAACCTATCCATATCCATTCATTTCCCCCCGCTCGAAATACAAATCTCAGCATGTTGCCAGCATTAACATTGAATTGCGAATTTATCCCATCTCTTCAAGGAAAAAAAGGAACAAAAAAAAAAGTAGAGAATGGAATTTTCACATCACTTAACATTTATCTACTCGATACAATATTTGTGTGTATATATTGTATTGTATACAATTCCTTCAATTTATCTCAATATATTCCTATACATTCGACTGATGAAATACACGATGCTTTATCCTTAGGTGGTTTGCTGTTTATATTTGGGTGAATAGAAAGTAAGAAAAATTACCGCATCGGTAAAGAATTGGCAATAGCAATGCACATAAGAGTTTGTATGTGCCTGCATGTATGTGCTTCATGCTCTACAAAAACGAGACGTCTACAAATGATGAAGATGTAATTACAAAATTGCAGTAAAGTGTAATGGCATTTTCAACACATTTTTTTTCGTTCCTTAAAAGCACAAATTCTTTTAGTTGTGAACAGCAATGAGCAAAACAAAATACTTGAACTGAATAGCAATGCAGATGTGAAAAAGTATTTTTCATGAGAATTTAATTACATTATGAGATGAAATAAGTCATTGTAGAGTAAATAAATAATGAAATTTACATTCCTGAAATTTTAAGTGATCACTTTTATTTCATGACAAGTTGTAATTTGTTATAGAATGAAGGAGACTCAGGACTCGAGACTTTAAAATTGCTTTTGAATAGTATGAGTCGGTTAGTCGATCCAAAATAAAGCAACAAGCCGGCGTTCTTACTTACTTACTTACTGGAATCATGCTCCGACTTTGAGTCAAGCTTGCTACTAAATCCATCTGACTCTATTGCTTGCTGAATCACAAGAATTGTACGAATTCTCAGTTTTGACATCTAAGTGGCATTCCTTCATTACCGTCCTACGCCATGTTGCTGTTGGAACACCTGGACGCCTTTTCCCTTGTGGATTCCAAACAAGGGCAGTATAGCAAGCTTGTGTCTCTCTCCCAGCTACATCACTATTCTGTTTTCGAAGTGTGTGACCTATCCAGTCATATTAACTAGCCGGCATAACTCCGGCATAGGTTAGATTCAATTAAATCCGGTCTCAAGCTAAATTCAAGTCGACCTAGAGTTCGACTTTCGGCTATCTATACGCCGTGTGAGTAATTAGTTGTTAATGAGTCCAACAGAGGCCAGCATGTTGTATCGCCTATTCAGCTAGAAAGAGAGTAGCAATAGTAGCTAACTAAAGTTGAGTCGACCTATAAAGAGCATGAATAGTAAATAATTGTCATTATCCTTTGTATTGAACCTTATTAAACTTAATTCCTGTTCTTTTTTATATAGTTGAAACAAATATAGACATTTATACAGAAATTGGCATCAAGAGCATACCCAAGTTGGACTATAGGTCTAAAAGAGACGGTTTAACCATCCTGGACTAGCAAGTTATCAAAAGTCAAGCAATATTCAGCAAAACAGTATTCAGATACTTAGTGTTTGCTCAGCGATACACTTTTGTGTTCCGGCAAGATTTCAGACGTGTTGCGACACATTACTCGACAATGTCAATATCTCGAGAGTGTCGCCTGCTGAAAAGTATGAGATGTACTAAAAAAGTCATCTTTTTCGAATGATTGAGCCGTTTTTAGACGTTTTCTTCACTTGGCAATGAGTCCAAGTGTGGCCATTCCAAGGAAGTATGTAAGTAAGTAACTTAGCCATCATCAAACTAGCAAAGAGTCGACAAAACTCAACAAAGTCCTGAAATTTCCCCAAGAAATTCTCATTCCAAAATGCACAAGGGAATATGCATTCCAATCATCCTTGAAATGAAATGAATTAATTGAAAATTTAAATGAAAATTCATCATATGAAGCTATTCAAACTTCATAAATTTCCTCATGTGTGCACATGAATGAGTATTTAGACTAATTTATTGATTAAAATTCCAGCATACGTTAAAATCATGAGACTAAAAATTCCTTTCAATAGCCTTAAGCCAATCCAATTTTCATTTACTGCATTTAATTCAATAAAATACTTCATGTTCATTTACCATCAATTCCACAGACGACTTAGACATGTGCGCTACTTTTCATTTCCATTTTCTAGATATTTTCTAGATATTTTTTTGAGAAAAGCATTTTGCAATTGGATTTGACATGAAAAATAAAGTGATTGTGATATGAAAAGGAACTGAAAATTGAAGAAAAAAGAAGGAAGTAAATAATGGAAAGCTTTTAAGCATAACAAGACCATGAGCAATTTTCATTTTGAGATTACCAAATGGTGAGGGAAACAACAACAACAACGGAACACAGAAAATGAACCCAAATTAAAATGAAATTTATTTAATGGAAAATGAAATGAAAAAAAAAAATTATCAAATCGAATTTGAGGCTGTTGTGGAGTTTCAAAGGGAATAAAGCATATGGAACATGTATTGTGTTGTTAATGTTGTTACTTTAAAAGGAAATGTTGGAGAAATTGACGCTATAAGTGCAGTTGACTGGGTGGCTGGGTGAGATGCAGGATGAGGTGGGAGATTTGAGCTACTAAACTATTGAAGAACTGAAAATTGAAGCAATAGCTTTGAAGCACCGAGTCACTTGGTTATCGATTTTTTTAGTAGCTTACCAATACAGTTAAACGCTTTAGTTGATGATTTTTGTATTTTATTCCCAAAATCCCTAATAACACTGAATAACACAAATCGGTAAAAGTTGGTAGAAATTGATCTAAAACTCGATATAAGATTGGCGCGACTTTGGTGCCGGATTTTAAACAAATGCGGCTACAATTCAGAGAAACAAGACTCAACAAAACTTGAGGAATGATTAACTGATTTGAGTCATAAAGAGGACAGGTCGGGAAGAGGGGATCAATATTTCACGTTGCAGGTTTATTGTGACTTTAGAGCTGACGGGGAATTGACCCAATTCTTATGGATTTTGTATTATGGCCAGAAGAAGTGAGTTTTATCTTACTGATTAGGGAGGTGTTATATCAAGAGCCAAACTATCAAACTATCAAGAACCATGAAACGCATATAAACGTGCAGCTATGGACCTTAAGGTCTGAACAGCTAATGTTTATTTTATTATTTTTTAAATTAGGGGGATGAAGTTCCTGATTTGCAAATCAAGTACTGATCGCTAGTCAAAAATGCGCTCTAGTCAACTCCATAATTGCTACGGGATTTTTAACTTTTTTTTAGTTTTGTTCAATTTTCACCTTGCTGTTGTTGTGAGAATAGGAAGACCAATGAAGGGAAATGTGGTTCATTTATTAGTCACACCTCCTAAGGAAGGAAGAATGCATGTATAGATTATAATCGAATAATTGATGGACAATGTAATTTGTAAGCAGCAAAACTCGAAATCGACTCGGATTTTGGATAAAAAAGTCGACTTGATTTGACTAAACTGCTTAAAAAATTCGAGTTTGCTTCGAGCTCTGGTTTTCAGGAAGTATGAAGGATGTAACTCAATATTGACCTTCAAATTTCATACTTAATCATTTATAAAGTTAGTTCCTACCTTTTTTATCTGTCTGCATTGTTTTCAAAATGTCAAAGTGTCTCTAGTCTGTATATTGCAGCTTTAAAGCCAAATTCCTTCTTACCAGCTTCTTTTTAAGGTTTTATAACAGATTTAAACTTAAACAAAGCCAAAGGTACCAGTTCCATCGTATTTCATCATTTCTCTTCTTTACAGCTGAAAAACACAAAGCTTCAGATTTAAGAAATGCTTTTTATTCCTAACAACAACCATCTCCCATCTTATTCGCATTTCACAGCGGTGCGATTATTTCCATAGTTACATATAATACCTACACGTCTCAATTTCGTTACGTTTGCAAATAAATTAACAGTAACTTGAAACCGACAGCACAAAAAAAAAATCTCTAAATGTGCTTCAAATGAAATTTTCCACAATCAATTTTCATCTGTGTTAAGGAAAAAAAACTGTAAAGCATTTTGGAATGAAGAAGGAAATTCGAGAAATGAAAATGAGAAATTAATTAAATCAAAAAAAAAAATTTAGCAAATTTGTACAAAATGTGTTGGATACGAAATTGGATCCATTTTGAGGGTCTTACAACATTTTTATCTTCTAATAATTTTCAACTTATGGCAGGGATGGACAACCTGAGTGCTGCGGCCCACTAGACTTTGAAAATTACATAATTCATGGGAACAGCTTTGATTGAGCCTTTCCATTAAGGTGTGCCGCAAAAAACAAAAGGTTGTGCACCACTGACTTATCCGTTTGAAGTTATAGTTGTTGTTGGGCCTCAAATCGACACTGAGGCACAGACTTAGACTTGAAAATTCTTGCATTTTTTCGAAAAAAAAAGATATTGAAAGACGTAAATTTCATTTTAATGCCTCCCGTCGACCTTTAATGGCAGCCAGAACTGAAATTTGCTGTGCTTCTATCTCATGACAGTAATCGTATCCATTCGTTAGCCACATTTAACATTCCTTCCTTTCTGTTTTGGGGAAGGCCTATGTGAATGAATTTAATATCTGCTTATACATTGACGTAAGATACATGCTAAGCGATACGAATACATGCGGAGATGTACGCGCACATACACAAAATGAATTGGAATAAGAAGGAACAGAACAATTTTACATTTTCACGATTTGCATTACGAATGTGCGGATATAAGACAAAACTTTTTTATATATCATTTTCATATATTTTTATTATTCGATAAAAATGTGCGTTTTTATTGTTCTGGTAAGAAGAAGTGAAGTTAAACTGATATAATGTGAATTATGTGGGAGGAAAACATCAGGCTTTGAGCTAAAAATCTTCTTTTTATGAGCAAAATATTTTTTAAAACAGATTTTCTTCATATTTTCGGGCAGATTATGGTGGAAATGAGTTGAAATGTTGTTATGGTTCTATAGGCTGTGCTTGCTCACATACTTTGCTATGCATACAATTCAATTGGGATCCATGACCTCCCTCAGATGCCGCCTAAAACTAGCGCTATCGCCGGCTACCGCTTGCCAATTTCTGATTCCATACAAAGCTAGATCATTGACCAACAGCCACCCCAAGCTGCCAAAAACCACTAATGCCCAACTAATAACTAGACCTGCTCTTGATCGACTAATGTACAATTTTATGGACAAATGCGATACTATCTCGATCGATAGCTGCTTTTCATGAGTTCTTAGGCCGTCCACGCGACCTTTTGCCATCTACGAAGTCTGCCTGTTTTTGAAATTGGGTTCCATGATCTTCCTAAAGCTTCAATTTGGACTAACTTTAAGGACCGAATCCATCGATAATTTCCATTCATCCTTCACTAACCGATTTATCAAATAAACAGTAGACATAAGATGCAGAAGAAGAAACAAATATATTTTTATTGCCTATAACACAAATAATAATAATGTCATATGAATGCGTGTGAAAGTCATCAAACCTTAAGCATTCTTTATCCGATATTCAATCCACCCGCTGTTTTTCTATTTTAGCCATAAAAGCTATATATTTTTATTTTACAATACTCTTGCTTCTTTTTTCATGATTAATGGATTGAAAGCAACAAAAAAAAAAAAGAAAGAATGAATCGCTGCTGCTTCTTCTGCAAATGAAATATTTTTCTTCTGATTTCTCTCGACTGCGTTATTTATAGTCTATTTTAGACACATAATCAAGGTCAGATAAAAAGGAAACTGACGTTAATCGCACAACAAGTTTATGTATCGTTAGCTGCTGTTCAACAAACATAAGAATAAGAAGAAGAAGAAAAATCACTGCTGGAAGAGATCCTCATTTATTACGTTTGATGATCCAGCTTAATTTAGACGCATATTTTGTGTTACTAACCGGAATAAGTGAAAATATTGAGGAAAATTTTAAGGATGTACTGTAAAATGACTATATTTGGTGGTTTGTGATGCTCAAGGGCTGATGTGTACAATTTTGGGATTGTACGAAGTTTGGTGGGTTAATAATGAAACGGAATTGAATTAAAATGTAGCAAACAGCATCCGTAGGTGTAGAACTAGCAGGAACGTATTCATATGGCGCAAGGGGGTTCCTTCATACCTCATACTGCTCTTTTAACTGAGTTCTAACTAACAATGCGCTTCTTAGATTCAAATGTATGCGAATCCTAGTTATATTGACAACAGTTCATGTCTTTACATCCTCCATTCCACTCTGCTTCGTCACCACAAAATTTTGTCAAATTTCAAACATTTACAGGCCGAACTTGAATCCTCCGAACCCTCATAGCTCTTCGTTGCCTCCAGAAATACATCATTCTCCCAACTCTACCATCCAATTCCCATTTTCTTGCCTTCTTCCGATGATTACATCTGAAAATCATCAATATCAATGGCCATGAAATATTTCTCAAGAAGTTATGCCAAAATATCTCACAAAGAATTAAGAATATGGCCATAAAGTATAAACCAATGATATATCCAAATGGATTTTTAAGTTTTTTGAATGTAATGAACTGTCCATGCTCAAATCTTTCTTCATAAAGCTTCAAATGGCTATTCTTACTGCCAAACAATTCAGTTAGGTACATCGTCTCCCATTTTTGTGTCAATCCAGAGTTGAATGCATAATTCATGATGTCTTGAAAGTGTTGAGCATATGGACTGGACAAAGGAGCATCAAGATTGATAAATTTGATATGGAACCGCTGTGGTAGCATGTAATGATCGTTTGCTTTTGAAGCTCGTATCAAATGGTCCAGGTAGTCGCACATGAAGAGAGTTATCTTGTTTGCAGCATAATCGTCAGTTTTTGCAGTAGAAATTTCACAATTTTTAGCAATAGCTGGATATCCACCTTCAATTTGATTCCGATATGCTGGATAATTTATCATAAAATCTTCAACACTTGAACTCATCGAAATTGTGCATTTTTTGTCCTTTTGGATATCCTTGATCCTTTCAAACTTAACATTCTGCTTACCATTTATAGCTGTTGACGTCATTTGACATTCATAGACGTTCCTGATAAAAATCATCATAAATAAAATAGTTTGAAGCATGATCATTAAAATTCGACGATTGTGTCGATTGACTGTTATTTGCTGTCCAATAAAAAAAGCAAAACTGATGAAAAAGACCTGACTTTGTGACTCAACAGCTCCATGATTTTTATACAACCTCCAAACAGCCATAAAGCTTACATAAATCACAATTGTTAGAAACTTTCGGTCGTAATTAGTTGATAGTAAGTTAAGTCCATTTGAGTTGAATTTTACAGTATTGGATATTAAGGCACAAACAGCAATTTCATCGTAAGTTAGGATTTTTGAAGTTTTTTGAGTTATAAGACCTGATTCACTTAGAGTCACGTCTATTTTATGGTTTTTAATCAATTTGCTTATTTCTAGTTGATCAACTCCTTCAATATTGATGAATTCAAGCTTAGCATTCTGAAGATCAGCAACAGTTTCAAAAAAATACCAATTTTTAGCAATCAACTTCTTATTATCCTTAACATAAGGCATTCCATGATGATAAATAATATGATAAGTGTAGCCATTAAGGTTTTTCAATTTGTCAGGAAATATTTTGCTTGAAATTCTTGTTCCTGAGTCCTTACTGGAAGTAACAAATGATGTTTCATTGAAGACAACTGTCGATTTTGTGAAATGGTTTGAAACTTCAATTAAAACTTTCGAGTCCTCCTCGTACATCACGGCAAAGTTGATGATGTCAACTTGAGGAAAGAATTTTGATGCAATTCGTGCTGTTTGGCTGTTTTTGTTGGATGTGACGATGAGGAACTTTGCCATGTGATTTAAAATTGATGATGAATGCTGGTTGGACATGAGTTTTTTGAGTTTGAGCTGTTTTAAGATAGGAATTGTTAAAGGTAAGCTTAAAGTCGACCAGAAGTTGCAAAGAGTCGTGTCAGGCAAAGAGCATGCTTTCGTGATAATGAAAGACCACTACGGTACCAAAAACGGTTTACTTGCCTGTTAAGGGAGTCAAATGGACTCGAGTTGACTTTTTCATACAAATTAGAGTCGATTTAGAGGCTTCTATCAAAATTTAATCATAGAAATCTTACCATATCAATTTTATCCACAACCATAATCACAATCGATGCCTTCCTCACATATAAGCCACACCAATTCTGTTCAACTCGAAAATCCTTAACTATAACTGCTAATCTCATCGGCAAGCACTTTAATGTTTTATCGATCAGCAATGACTCAAAGTTGTTACTAAAAATCACCATAGAAACTGTGCTAATTTGTCGATCATGTCTAACTGTGTCGATTACAGCATCGCAAATTACTTTCGGCAGCTTCGAGCCATGGTTGACATTTGAATTAATTGGAGCTCTCGAAGTATCACAACTGATTTGCAATGGTGCAATAGCAAGTAAAATCCAGGTTATGTTTACTGTTGTTCTAGTCATTTCAAACATTGCTATTTAAATGAACAATTTCCATATTGGTTGTGGATAACTATTGGAAACACGTTATAGCACAACAAAGTGATGTTGATGGTTTGTGAAGGAGATATCAGGGGGGTGTTCAGAGTTGGGGATTAAGGGTCATTTTGTGGGAAAATACCTCAATTTTGGATGGGGTTTTCGCTTAAAAATCCCAAAAATCCTAAAAAATGACTGACTTCACCCCTGCCAGCTACTGATGCATTTATTGATTAACTCTGTCAACATTGAATATTTCCAAGACTTCCACATAAGCCACTAGACCAATTTATTTCAAAATTTCAAGAATTTCTCTGATTTATATCCATTACAACTTTGTAACTGTCATGAATCTAAAGCCAACACAAAACGTAGCACAAAAAATATGATTTTATTACTTGTAATGTCATTTTTATGCTGTATGCCATCTAGTAATTCACATAAATTCTCTAAAAAGGGCATTTTTTTCACCTCCATCATCCATTACTTTTTCATTACTATGTTGAAGCAGCAGCAAAGTAAAAATTCATATCTCCAGGTTGACATAAAGCTCATCATCATAAAAATAACGGCTAGAGTGGAGAGCGTCGGAAGGAAATATAAAAAAAATGAAAATATTCCGCATTACGACCGAATTCAACTCACTGCACACAGGCAGTGGAAGTGTAAAAAAAAGTAGTCATAAAAATCATCAACTTGGAGTGGACCGATTTTCGTTTTGACTTGCATTACATGCGACACATAATTTTATTTTATTTTCCTTTTATTAGTATTTTTTGAGTGTGTTGGAAGAGGGGGTGAGTGAGGATTGCAGTAATAAAGTTGTTGAATTTTGGTATCAAAAGGCGCATACTTATTTACTGACTTCCTTGGCTGGGGCGCACGAGGACTCATTGCCGCGCGTAGGGAAAGTCAGAAGACAGCTCTATCCTTTGGAACCTTCTGCCAGTTCGGGATATTGAGAACTCTAGCGTCCTTTTCAATAAATGTGCTTACTTACACATTTACTTACTGGAAATCATCTGGAATAGCACAAGTCGATTACTCAATCCAAAATCTGGCTCTAGGCTTGCGCTTTTCTTGCATGATTGCGAATCTGAACCAAACAAGACATCAATTTAGAATCAAGCTGTCCTAGGGCTGTAACAAAAGACCGAGCCTTATTCAAGAGCACATTTGGTAACTCTAAGGTAGATTGGATGTCTCTAAGTGACGAATAAAGTAAATATGTCCATAATCAGGGTCTGTCAAAAGTGGAGAATGCGGAACACATGGAGAGATCGCGCGGTAAGCCAAATAACTCATGGAAAGAAGCTGTCGATAGATACAGTGTCACACTTGGAATTGGCAAGCGGTAGCCAGCGATAGAGCCAGCTTCAGGAGCCAACTCAAGGAGACCATGGATCACACTTGATCTGAACGGCCTGCGAAGTAAAGTAAGTAAGTCCATGATCAGAGCCGTGACTGACACTTCTTCCATTTATGTCTGTCTCGAGCTGTTCAACAAGATTGCACAATAATCCCATTTAAAAAGATTGCAGATCCAAGCATTATACAAAGTGGATAATCAGACAATCCACAAATAACCCAAAGCTATGAATCATAATTTGTCGCACAAAAAAAAAAAAAAAATAACCAGAAGAAGCTAACGCAAATGGCGATAAAAAACAATTACCAGCTGAAAGAAATTATACTTTTTCATCTTGTGTTTTTATATTCAATTTATGAGTCTCGCTCTCTTTCAAGGGTTACTGGTTAAATTGCATTTAAAAAGTAGAAAATAAAATTATGTTGTTGAACGGATTGGATGGGGGGTTTTTATCATTTTTTTTGCTGTCCCTTATTTTTTCATCATTTTATTATAGAGGAGAAGTTGGAAGTTATGAGATAATTTGAGTTAAAATGAAGGGAATCTGGAGAAGTTAGGATGTATTTTTCTAGAGAAAAAATGGCTTATAATAAGGCTGTTGAAGGCTTTGCTGTTTGGTGGTTAAGAGAGTTTACAGCTGTTTCCGAGCAATTTACCATAATTGCTAGGCATCGCCATGTCGGCGTGTTGTCAGCAAGATGTCAAATATAATTTGAGTGTCCTGACGCCACATTTTGATGCCAAATCATGAGATTGACTGGTGTAGGTCTGGTTTGAGTTCATATTAAAATGAATTTTATAGAATCTTGCCCCAAACTTGTGTGACTCTATGTCGTGTGCCTTTCAAGGTTCAAGAAGGCTCATAAGGACACTAATGAAGTTCAGACTCAAATGAAGGCCCTTTTTTTGACTTTTGGAGTCTGAAGTTCCAAAGTCCTCCTAACTCTGAATAGAACTATCCATTAAACATCATTTACAAATAGCCCCCCTAAAAATTCTAGAATTTTCTTCATTTTAATGATGAACCTTAAAACCAGATAATTAAATCAGAAACGCATAAATTTCATTAGAAACATTTGTATTGTAAATGAAGTGAACCTTCTCATTTATATTTTATTATGCAACTCTCACTCTCAATTAAATATATTTTAATGATGCACTCATTTCAATTCCCCAGATATATACATTAATTATGATTCTATTTTAATTTCACTCATTAAAATGTGATTTTATTTAATTTGAAGCAAAAAATTTTGATTTGCTTTTGATTTTAGAAGTTTAATTGAAATTGCGTGCTAGCTGCACCGCCTAAAAGGCCATAATGCGTATCACGGTACCATATTAACATGCTCATTGTTTATTAGGAATCTGCATTTACACTTTCATCAATGTGATTGCATTTCATAGTTTGCGGATGAATGCGAAATATTTTTCACTTGACATCCATACCTAACTCATCTATTTTACAATGTGATCAATGTGGCATCCACTATACATAATCATCTGAAGCAGGGGGTAGTCAGGAAATTCTAATTTTAGAGCCGTGTTGGGCAACCTTTTATTTTTTGTGGCACACCTTGGTGGTAAAACCAGATTGAAACAGCATTCGACATACAATTTATGGCATTTCCAATAATTGTTCGTGGCACACAAGTTGCCCACTTCTGTTCTAGATGATTAATTATATTAAACAGATGGAGGAACAAATGAGTTGTATATTCGTTGTATTCGCGTTACCAATTCTGTAGACATTAGGCCTGATTTTACGTAAAAACCCCACCTGACTACACCCCTGCCTAATCAATACCATAGCGGTTGATTTGCTATTCGTGGAACAAATTCTCATTACAATTGGAAATCCTCGAAATGTGAATTTGGAAAATCAAAATTCTCTTCATTCAAATTCTAAGCTCAGAATTGAATTTGGTATGACAACTCGTACAGTTTTGAGTGTTATGGCAACTTAATCACATAAATGATGTCTATCAGAAATTTGAATTTTGGAGTCCAATCTGTATTGAATTAGAATTTAACCCGAACAGCACATGTTTTTTAAGGGAGCCTGGTGGTGGCCATATAGCATCAAGGTGCAATTTTAATGGCAATTGACTTAAAGATTGCCATTAGGGACACTTGGTTTCAGCCACTTAGACGCCATGTGGCAGCCACTTGGATGTCATGATTAATATGTGCTGATCGGGCCTCATTAGCATACAGTCAATTTCATCTTACTGTCTAAATATTGAACTTTATCCTTAAATAACAGCAAAATTTAGTTACGCAGTAAGGCAGTTTGATTAAAAATTGTATACGCCATCTCTGCCTTGTTTATGTCGCCTACGCATTCATGTTCAAGAATATGATCCAATAACAAACCTCCATTTTTAAAATTCAAAAATCAATTCCACATAAAAACTCAATATGTTCACTCGAACCTCAAACATATATTTCCAAGAACTCAATAAATAGAACTCATATGACACCATAGATGCAGTATATGTAGCTATATATATGTTTATTTATGCATGCTATGTACATAAATTCTTGTGAAAATTTAAAAGCTATAAAGTTTATTTGCAGTTAGATCCTTTCTGTTGTTCACACAGCAGTGACAACTACGTATGTGAATGAAGTAAAAAAGTTTCTATTTTTTTTTTGTTATCGAGTCATCCTTTTGTTCGTTGTTTACTGCACAAGGACTGCATGGATGGAAGGTGTGTGAACTTGATTGTTTGAAGAATTTGGTGAATTTTTGAATGATTGGGGTGAGTTTTGTAAATTTGAAGTAGTTTATGGTAATTTTAAGAGTAAGTATTGAGAATTTTAGGTGAATTTTACTACTTTTATTGTGAACTCTACTACTTTTGTGGTGAATTTTACTATTTTGTGGTGAGTTTTGCTACTTTTTGTCAAATTCTAGCACTTTTGTGGTGAATTTTACTACTTATGTGGTGAATTCTACTACTTTTGTCGTGAATTCTACTACTTTTGTGGTGAATCTACTAGTTTTGTGGTGAATCTATGAATACTTTTGTGGTAATTTCTACTAGTTTTGTGGTGACTTTCACTACTCTTGTGGTTAGTTTTACTAATTTGTAGTAAATTCAAGTGTTTCCCTTGAAAATGTCAATCCCTTGTCAAGTTACAATGTAAAATCACATGGCAACATCAATGGATAAGCAAAAAAAGAAAAAAGGAAAAATATACACAGATTTAATGCATAATAAAAGACGACAATATAAAATGAAATAAAGCGTCATCAAATCCTTCTCGATCTTTATCGTCAGATTCTCCATCAATTTCTACTTCATTGAAAGTCGGGCTCCTTTTTCTGGATGTAACTTATCATTGCACTCTTCTCACCCATTGCTGCAAAAAAAGCTTCATCGCTGCTTATTTATCTGTTTACATATCAAACATATTCTGTACATATGTATATTGTATGGATGTGACAATCCCTTTTCATTCTCTGTAAATGGATGTGATAAAATGAAAATTTACATAATATTTTGTGATATTTTCTCGTTTTTCTTCATTATCCATCTTTTTACTGCTGTAGAATAACCCTTTATAGCTAAATGTACTGTAAAAGATTTGTTGTGTCATTCACTTTGAAGGGGTTTTGGCTTTCGAAAAGATAGAGCTGAATATTGTTGGATATTTTGGATTGTTTATGAGGTTTGAGATAATTTTTTTGGAGATTTTTTGATGGGATTTTTTGATGGTTTCATATTTTTCGCTTTTGTCGAGATTTTCTTTGTCGAGTCAGGTAGTCGACTCTATTTTGCTCTATTCGACTCTATTCGACTCTATTCGACTCTATTCGACTCTAGTCGACTCTATTCGACTCTATTCGACTCTATTCGACTCTATTCGACTCTATTCGACTCTATTCGACTCTATTCGACTCTATTCGACTCTATTCGACTCTATTCGACTCTATTCGACTCTATTCGACTCTATTCGACTCTATTCGACTCTATTCGACTCTATTCGACTCTAGTCGAGTCCCCAACCTTGATTATCGCTCCCATATCTTTCGCCAACTATCAACAACGTCCTTCAAACTTGTTTCAGCTTATCCTTCACTCAATTTACCCTTGCTACACTAACTTATCCCCTTGTATAGTCATGTATAGTCATGTATTTATGAAATGATAGCATCAACCATTTCCACATACTTATATTGTTGTGATCTTTTCGAGAAATTTTGTTTTTTCTACACAGCAAAAACACACAAAAATACGTCAGCATACATGCAGTATCGTCACATGACAATGATGTAAGGAACAAGAAGAAAGCTCACTTTTATTAGTAAATTTTTAATTTTCCTTTGTGAAAATCTCCGAGAAGGAATGATCCTTAAGGGGGTCCATGAGAAATTACAATATATCCTTCATTGTACAGCACATACTACATATTTACAAAATTTATAAACTTCGAACAACAAAACATCAACATGGATATGCAGCAACGGAGGAGGAAAAGGTCTCTCAAAAGTAATCAAAAAAGGTACAATGACAACCGAAATTGTGGTAAAATGAAATATAAATTTAACAGCGTACAAACAAGCTTTCATGTGATGACATAAATTTTATGAAATGATGTTTTCTTATGTGTGTGTAAACACATGTACAGGAGAATATTCACAAATAAACATAAATTAAATAATTGAGATTAAAATACTTGGTGCTGAATTTTATTTCTTTGAATGGAATTTTTGAGGAAGAAGGAAGGTGTAAGGAAATGGTTTTTAAGGATGTTGGTGAGGAAGGGTTTATTGATGCAGTCTCAATTCTGAAGAATTCCTAGTCTCTGTATCTCTTGTGTCCTCAGTCTCAGTTTACAGTTTACAGTTTCTGTGTCCCTGTGTCTTTTTGTCTCTGTGTCCCTGTGTCCCTGTGTCCCTGTGTCTCTGTGTCCCTGTGTCTCTGTGTCTCTGTGTCTCTGTGTCTCTGTGTCTCTGTGTCTCTGTGTCTCTGTGTCTCTGTGTCTCTGTGTCTCTGTGTCTCTGTGTCTCAGTGTCTCTGTGTCTCTGTGTCTCTGTGTCTCTGTGTCTTTGTCTCAGTATCTTGATGTCTTTTTGTCTCATTATCTCTGGTGCTTGTGTCTTCTCTGTGTCTCAGTGTTCTTGTTTCTCGGTGCTCAGTCCTCGGTCTCAATATCTCAGTTTCAATATCTCCCCTCCCTAATTTTTAGAACCCCTAATTCATGAATCATAATCCAAAACACACACACTCAATATCTAAATTCAAATAACTTTCAAAAACGCAATATATTTTCTAGGAATCAAACATTTTCATCAGATTTGAATAGCTCAAAATCAATTTACCA
Organism: Chironomus tepperi; assembly: GCF_022539635.2. Taxonomy (NCBI): domain Eukaryota; kingdom Metazoa; phylum Arthropoda; class Insecta; order Diptera; family Chironomidae; genus Chironomus; species Chironomus tepperi. The sequence continues at coordinate 265,771 of NW_027226357.1, read as the reverse complement.
ATCATTATTGACAGAAGCACATAAAATTACATTTAAATAAAGAAATTGAAAGAGTGAAATCTAAGAAATTTAATTTAATTTATTTTTGATTAAATTTCAATCTATTGCGATTTATTTTTCGTGGTTAAGGATGAGGATTAAGCTTCAAAAAAACATGGAAAATTTACATTGAAAACAGTTTTGTTGATTCTGTTGAAACTCTTTATGCAGTAATATGATAATATTTTACATCAAAATATGTAGCAAAAAGGATATGGAATATATTAAAAAGCTCATGTTAAACATTTTTCATCTCAAATTTTCTTCTTTGACTGAATACATGTTTTTCATACATGTATAAGAATATTTGCTACAAAATTTTATTAAATTAAGAAGAAAACTTACAATTTTAATATAGAAAAATTTAGGAATTTTTGAATAATTTTTAAACATTTTTGTTAATATTCGCATCTATTTTTTGGTTGAGGTAAGCCGAAGAATTCATGGAGTAATGATGTATCAGTGCAGGCGAAGCATATTCACTAATCCAGTGGTGGGCAACCTTCTGTTTTTCGTGGCACACCTTGGAGGTAAAACTCGACGCAAACGGTACGCAACATGCGATTTAAGGCATTTCCACAAAATTTTGGCGGTATAATAGTGTGCCGCGGCACACAGGTTGCCAACCACTGCAGTAATCTCTAAAGCCACCTTCCTTGTTCTCCTCTCAATTTAGAAATAAAAATTTTTTCCAAATTGATGGTTTTGACCATCTCTTTCCCTAAATACCTTCTTGAGTGCAGGACATTAGACACTAGTCATGATTAAGATGCTCGGAACATCGTCCAATGATATACCCAATTTTCAACATTCTGAGTAAATTACCATCTTCATAACTAAATGGCCTCTTATTTCCATACTCTCACAATTCATAATTAATAACATACATTACATCTCATCATGTAAGTACAAATAATATCAATCAACAAAAAGTGAAACTAATACTATAAATTACATAATCTGCTTTCGGAGCATTCTATGATATTGTACATCAGAAATGCCACATCTTATGCAAGGGCAACTTTAGTTTCAAGATTATGTAATTTAGCTGAAGTCAATTTGATTGAATTATAATTTATTGTTTGTCTAGGAAGGGAGATGACATAGAATATGACTTAGGATTGCATTGAATCTGGGTTGTGGATGGGCTTCAGAAATGGTTGACTCTTACTTGCAGACAAACATCAGAATTGCATGATTCTGGCTTGAGGACGGATTTCACAAAATTTAGATGCAAATTCTTCCAAATTCGGTAGCATGGCAGAGTAACGATAGCATGAGGCCTTAGATTCTGCCTTCAATATACGTTGAATGCTCTTCAGGTATGTTTCAGCACTATCTACAACTGACCTCGAAGTCGACTAGAATGTTACATGCAAAAGTTGACTCAACTTCATACAAAATTCGAGTCAACTTCAAGCTCTAATCTACAGCCTAATGATAATTTGATTCAAATTCAAACCTAACAGCAAGCGCTTCTTTCATGACATCCCCAAATATTTCCTTACTTCCCAACCAATATCTGATGAGAACATTGTCTCTCTCATAATATGAATTACACTTGTAACATTACATTACAATTTCACAACACAACATGCAAAAGTTGTGTAAATATGATGACGATAAGAAAGTGTCGATAACAAGGCCAATGAGCTTATAGCAATACAGCACATAAAATGAAGAAGAATTTCTAATTTGTCTAATTAATTTTGACATTTCATTATAAGTGATGTTGCATGGTTAAATAAATTAGAATTGGTGAAGTTACAGTATAGTTTGCGATGTTCTTGGTAATGGGGGGGTGTTTTGGATGTCATGCGACAGTAGTAAGTGTCAGTTAAGTGTTGATCTATAGCACGAGAGGGTCTGTAGACAAAGAACCTAAAAATTTAGGAATTGTTTAGATTTTTGTCTCAAAAATTCAAATAAATTGAAGAATTTTCTCTAAAAAGTGGGTTTTAATCCTTCACGGCACCCCACTTGCCCCTCCTACCCCCTCCCCTCCATCATCGCCTTCGATAAGCTCTAAACTGTCTCTAAACGTTCAATTAAACTCACCAAAAACTGGCACAAGATGACAAATAAAAATGAAAAACTTTTTCATCTTTTTATATCCAATTCCAATTTCGTTAAAAACAAAATTCTCGACTGCAACTTATTTTTATGTCCGTTTTTATTGATGTAAAAAATTCAAATTAAAATCCATAAAACGAAGGAAAAACTTTTCTCATGAAAATGCTCAAAATGGAAATTAATGAGTTGAAAAAAGAGGAAAACCAATAAATGGAAATGAAAGTACTTAATTAAATGCAGTTTCAAGTTTCAGCTCTTATATATTTTTTTATGATATTTCCACACCCACACTCCAAAATAAAGGAAGAGGAGGAAGCTAAAAGTGATTTGAATGTGAAAAGTTGCATCCAAGTTGCTAATTAAAAATATAAGAATTAAGCAAATGTGCAGCAAATTATCTGTGAAAGCTCAATAAAATTTTCAAATCATTTAGGATTGTTGGTGTGCATTTCTAAAATTTGTACACGTTTGCCACGTTCGTTCGCTCTCTATATTTTGCATTTGTGCATTTGTATTATTTATTGACTTGTGTGAAGTTAGACTGAAATTTGGGGTTCTCAATGCTTAGCTTCTTTTAAGGTTAAATTCGGCATTTTTCAAGCTTAGACCTCATTTTCAATTCCAAAAACACTCAGTAACTTCCCTATCTGAGCGACACTAATGAAAAAGGCACCGTCATGACTCCATTAAGGCCATTTTTCGGTCACATTGAATAGAACCAAATGACCGTTGCTTCATTTCAATTCCAAATGGAAGGCATATAAGCACCAATCTATTTCCAAATTCAAAGAATCCTGACAAAGCCTCTGTGTCCCTCAAGCTAGTCAATCAAACAAGCATAACCAAATTCAACTCAAATCTCCATCCAACTCCACACAAGTCCATTTTTTATTCTATTTTCTAACAAATGGCATTGATCTACAAAAATCACAGAACGAATTCAATTTTGAACTTTATAATTTTTGCTGGAGGTAAATGATTTTTCAATAACAAAAAAAGAGAGCAATCAGAGGTTTTGAAAATGAGATTTTTTTGTCTTTGTGTTGGTTTTGAATTTCTATACTAATTCTACATGCTACAATGAAGCTTGTTATTGAAATTTTGAGATTTTAGAGATTTTTTAATGCAGTTTTTACTAATTGATTCTTACTAAGAGCACAATGTAGTTGTTAGAAGTCTGCTAGGTAGTCGTGTTGACAGCAAGATGTGAAGGTTCCCTACTAGGATTGTAGAGACGGGTTTAAGCTTAAGTCAATGTTGGCAGTTTCGACATACTAGCATTACCTTAAATTCTTATTTTAATGATCTAGGGTTCGCTTAGATGCCCAGGTCTGCAGTTTCGCTTGTTCTAGAAGCACGGGCCCGTAGTTTTTTGCATCTATGTGCATTTAATTTACAATCAACTGGGTATAGCGTCCACTCACAGAATGATAGCTCAGTATAGCTAGTAGCTAAGTTAAGTTGAGCAGTTAAGTAAAGCACAAGCAGCTTAAATAGCACAATATAGGCTGAATTGATGCAATAGGGTATCAAACGCCAAAGTTTGTTGGAATTTTTGGAGTTTAGTCCCAAAAAAGCATAAAAAATTGAAGAATTCTGTCAAACAACCTCTCCTAGATACCCCCCTTGGCACATAATCTGTGCTGAAAATTATAAATTATTTACTGATTATCCTGAAAAAGAATTTACGCTTGATGTGCGACTGCATGCATATGTTACTAATTTGCCTAATTTGACAACAATATGAAAATTTTAAATATTTTCTATGCTCCATTCTGACACAACAAATCTCCATCTACTAATTTCATTTTCATTTAATTTGATACTGCCATGTTGTGATTATGTGAGAGGAATTAAGTATCGTTATTCATTTGTGACATAATCGGAGCAATGAAATTTCAATAACATTTTAATTTTTTTTTGTGCATCTCATCCTTTAGATTTATTTCATATGTGATCAATGCAGCGTATGTGCATAGATAAATAGCTTTAATTTGCATGCAATATTGATTTCTTGCTAAATTGGAATTTATAGCTGGATATATCCATAAAATATAGCAATATTTGAAATTGATTGCACAAGTTTGTCTGTAAAATTATTAATTTGAATATTCACGGATGATAAAATTTAATTTTGGAACTTTTTTCGATTTGATTATTGAAATTTTTGATATGTTTGACTTTTGCATCTATTAACTTATGCATACAGCCACTCAATATTTACATTTAGTGATCCAACAAATGAGAAATTTCAAAAATTATTTCAACTTCATTAAGATTGTCTTTATTGCAGTGTTATCATGTCATTAAAAGTCATGAATTATGAAAATTCTTGAGTATGCAGGAAATTTTCATAATTAGAAGGAAATTGAAAGTTTCAAAAATTTAGGAAATGATGGAATTTAAAGCGCATTTTGTATATTTAAGGATCAGGAGCATAAAGAGAAATTTTTTTGAAGGGAAGCAGTAAGGAAAGGATGTTTTTGAAGCTGAGAAGGGAAAATTGGTGCCCTTAAGTAGGCGATGGCGCAATATATGTAACTTTATGTCACTCTTAGCTTAATTCCATCATTTACCAATCTCAGCATCTCATGGTGGAGACCGTCATTCCAACCAACATAAGCGTTGGCTAAGGCCATGGATCAAAGTTGATCGGCAGATTGAGAGAACAAAGAGAAGGGGGTGACAAGTGTAGCATCAGCCGAAATGATAGAAGCCAGAATAAGGCCAATTTCAGGTGACATCTGAGGGAGACCATGAAAACCAAAGTGATCTGTTTAAACAGCATAGTAAGTAAGTAAGGGTAATAGGGGAATTAGATTGATATTTGTCCCCAAAGAGGAGGGTTGACTTCCAATTACCCTTTTACTCGTCACTTTTGAATGCACCCCTGCTAAATAACAGGGTTATTAGGTCGTTTTGCAGGAATTTCTGGAAATATACCTATTCATACCCATCATACACCCTTTTTTAAGATCTAGTTGACCTTAAGACATGCTGTGTCCCCCCTGAATACACCCCTGCTATATTGCAAGGTTATAAATCCACGCTCATCATACACAGTCCGCTAAGATCCGTTTGACCTCAGCCATACTAAATCCAATAAAACAAGATCCAGTTGACATCCCATTACCCCAAACAGCATCAAAAAACTTTATCATTATCCACAGAAATAAAGTTGCACCAAAAATAAAAAGCATTTTAATATAAAAAAATTTTGAACATGAACGAGACACTAAAAAGCATGAAAGCATTGCTTTCACAGCAGGATTTTTCCGCTTAGTTAATTAGCACATAACAATTAAAAGAAAATATATTTTTTGTTCACCTTTATCCTCATTTTTATGCGAACTTGCCATTGCATGAGAAGTCTTATGCTCTTATCAAATTATTTTTTACGATGGTGTTTATTATCCATGAAAAAATATATATAACGGAAGGTATGGAAGGTGTGATTAACAAATAATTATGCTAGCGTGTGCAAAATATTTCATTTTTTTTGGGATGAAGAAAATTGTTTTTTGAGTTTTAACAAATGGAAATTTAATTATGATTTTATTTGGAGGGATTGCTATGCAGCAGTAGCCTTATGAATATTATAATCACAATTTAATTTTTTGGATCATGTCAGATTAGTGATCGGGAGGTCAATTTTACGGGTTTACTCTTCACATTCTAAAGCAGAGATGGGCAACCTCTGTGTCGCAGTGCAATTGTGTTTAGCCTCTGATTTAGCACGTGATGGGCAACACATTAGTGTGCCGCGGCACAGAGGTTGTCCATTATACACTGTGCTTGAGGCAATGACTAAGTTGAATATTCCAGAAACTGGCTTTAGGGATTAGATGAATTGATCAGATTGTTCAATAGACCTGGATGAGGTAAAAAGCTTAAGTGTGCATTGTGCTACGCTCCATGACAGCCCCAGGATGGCCCAGTATGTAAGAACCAATTAAAAGCACTTGACATGTAATAATAATAAGGGCAAAATATCAAGTTTCAATCGGTCTTTGTTATGGGAAAGCGTACTTTGGTTCTAGAATCTTACCCGTAAGGCACACGGCGAAGAAAAGGCAAGTAACATGGCAACAGAATGACTTGTCTCTAACATGGTACTAGAATTGATGATTTCCCGCCCGACAACCAGAATCACGTAAATCTGATCTCACGATATTGACCTTTTTTCACCCCCATATGGCTTCCGAGTTAGTTGTAGTAAGGCTCCAAATATCACCATCTCTAAAACACTCATTACTACTTCCAAAAACCGTAATCTACCATTCACCTTCAAATCTCCATTTGTCCATACATCAAAAGCATAGAATATTCTTTCAAAACCTCATTTCCTGTTAAAAAGTTCATTTTCTAAAAGCTAAATCGAAAAAGCCATAAACTCCTTCTATGTTCTTTCACATGAAATGACTAGCAAACTGAATGAAAAAAGACACAAAAATGTCAATGGAATAAAGTGAGCGCAACATCGGCATCAAAAATGCTCACTGACCTGAGAGAGAAAATAGAATATTCGTAAGGATGAAGATGAAAAAATATAATTTTTGTCTGTAGTCTCTTTGATAAATGTCCTTCTACCTTTCGAGCAGAAATAAGGACGAGGAAGAAAAAAAAGTTCTTTTTGGATTTTGTGTTAGGTCTGTAGATGGAAACAACAAGAATTTTGGTAGATCTTGAAGGAAAAATTTCCATTTTCATGTGTCAAATGAATTTCATGACAGATCAATTAGGTTTAAGAGATGGGAATTGGATATAGAACTTTGTCGTACAGCACAGGGATGCAACAAGGTATTCGCAATGACAGAACAGGTCCAATATTCCTCAATTCCTCTCTGCTGCTGAATATTCGATTACCCAAGGGTACAATATTGACTTTAGTTGAGGATCCAGTTGAAGTTAATTTTGGAACTGCAAATTTTAATTGAATCTCGCATGTCTACAGAAAGTATCATTCCTCTCCATAGCATCACATAAATAACTTCACTCACATGACACAAAATAGAATACCAAGACATTGTTCATTGCTCTTTAGCATAGAACGGCACATAATAGATGAGTTGTGCCTCTCGGGGCAAGGCAATATTATTTAAAAAAAAGGAAATAAATTCCAATTTGTTTGTTGACTTTAATGAGAAAATTCCGTTATGCTATTATTTTGGCAATAGACAGAACTTACCCAAAAGAAGATTGAGAGCTTTTAAATTTATTGTTTCCCATGAGAGCTTCGTATGGAGTAATGTTTAGGCTTTAATTTATGTGGGTTGTTTGGAAATTGTGTCACGAATTTCTAATGGTGTTGATGTTAGGATGTGTGTTTATGGTCAATATTAGGGCATAGAGATGATTCATGTCGACTTTCAGCTTTGCGAAATAGTAACGGATGCAAAGGGGAAGGGATGTTGGTCTAAACCGACATTCTGAAACTGAATTCCTGGATATTTCTATTGATATCGATAGCCAGCAAAATGTAGAGCAGTCTTAAATGGATAAGCTTTCATTGGACTAGCTTATTGTCTAATACTGAGGATTACTAGTGTTATTATAATGCGAATTGATGTTCCTACAACAAGCTAGTCAATAAAGCCCAGATCTTGAATTCGACTTTTGAATTTCACATGCAGTAGAGTCAACTCAAGTTGACTAGGACTTGCCTCAAGTCTCGATTTTGAGAGATTGTATTGACCGAGATAGAAAAGTCTTGGTGTCGGATTCACTTTGGGGTCTGATAAAGCTTTTGTCAAGACAGGAATAGTCTGACTCCATTTGCATCAGTGTTAATTAAACTAAGTGCCGCAGCATGAACAGTATGCCATGTGCAGTTTCGGTCTACTACAGTGGCTAACCTACAATATTTGCCGTGACACAAAACATTTGGGCAGCAATATCTCTCAATGTGCACCCCTCAAAATTACAGAACATCCAAACAACCCTCCTACTCTCCCCCACTTTACCTGCAAAGAGCACCTGAAAATATAGAGTCAAATAAAGAAAAAATTCCATCAAAGAAGAAGACAAAAAAAAAGCAAAACTTTTTAATCTTCTATCCATTCGCTATCCCCTTTAACATCCATTTTACTTTCCCATCCATACCATACCAGCAAAAGCGTTAATATTATTCAAATGAGATTCGCTTTGCGTTAATATCTTAAGCACGATGAGATAAAGTTAAGATGAAAGGAAGAAAAAAAAAGAGCGAAAAAACTTCACGATCCATAAAAAATGAAATAGAAGTCAATTAAAAGCCAGCACGTTATAAATTATATAATTTTTACATTCCTAATGACGCATTTCTTATGAAAATGGACAATGTGAATCCATAGAACTTACCGTAAAATGCGATAAAAATAATTTAAATTTTTCCATCCAACCCAGCATCCATTCCCATGCGGAAATAGAACCTTGTAAATAATTTTAATGGAATGTTTTTTTATTGCGTTTTGTTGCGTATCTTATGGCAATAATGATCCCATCCCGGAGCTGATATCTTCTTTACATTCCGTTTTTATTTCAGATTGATAACAAAGTTTTCAGTTCCATCTCTTCTTTTGCTGATATTTCCGCGGAAAAAATAGAAAGTTATATCGTTTGTATTTATTGGTGGAATTTCGTTTTCGTTTCTTATTCGTACCTTTGCATTAGTCTAGGGATGGTGAGTGTTATGGATATGGGAAAATCAATTGAGATTGTTAAAGGAAATTGTTATTTTCAATTTTTAAAGGTCTATCTCTCTTTTGGAATGTTGATTTTATTGTAGATAATGTGAAAGTAGTAGTCATCATTAAGCTTTGCAGACCATGTGGATATAAGCCTAGTACATGTCATTTACTTTACTTGAACATTAGGGTGTATTCCGGGGGTGAGTGTGCTTGATACTAGCTGACTTATTTCGCTGGCCGTACAGATCAATTGTGATCCATGGAATTCCTCAGATGCTGCCTAAATCTGGCCATATCGCTGTTGCATCTTGGGTAATCTCATAGGCTTCTTTATCCATTGATATTCATCCATTTGCATCACTAGCACAGGCTAAAAGATATCACCAAATATTTTCGAAGGATTACCTAATTTGAAACCTCTGTGAAATCACTGGATATGACAAGATTTCTTTACAGCCAAATGCGTTGCACAAGGTGAATATGCTGGTTTACGTGCTATTCGTGGATATCAATACAGTAATCGATATGGATCTATTTATGATTAGATGTAGGCGCAGAGAACGGCTATCCGGATTTCTTCCGGAACTTCTGCCATTTGGAATGTTAAGGACTTTAGCTCCTTTTCTACACATTTAATTCAGGAATTCTTGGAAGCCTATATATATGAATTGTTATTCTGTGACACAGGGCTCGAAATCAACTCAAATTTGGTATGGAGTCAAGTCATCTCAAGTCGTCTTTTCCTTACAAAACACAAGTCGACTTCAAACACTGCTATAACCTAACAACTGAACAATCCCCAAAGCTTCTAATGTACTTTTATCCATATCAATCGAAAAAATGTCTTCATTTTGTTCAATAAAAGGTTTTTACTTTAGATTATGGAGGTCAAGATGTATACAAGATTGAAAGAAAAATTCTCAGTAATTGCTAGATGAAGCTATTAAAAGTTAAGCAAGTAAATGGAACTCAAGTGTCATTGGAAGACGAAGAAGTTAGTAGAAGAAGATAATGGCTAAAAGTGAGATTGTGCATTGTTTAATGTTCATTGTTTAGTTCTAGGCAATTAGTAGATTTGCAAGATGTCATGTAGGGTTGATGGGGTCAAATGTAAGGTTGAAGTGATGGCACTGAGACGGCTGTTCTACAAAGCTGCAAGTCGTTGTTTCAGACAAAATTCCAGATCGACTTCGAGCTCTGCTGTTTTGGAGTCAGAACCCCAACCCCTCCCTTCTTACCCTTCTTTACTAGGATTTTGTGAAATGATCCAGAACTCTCATTCCTGTCTTTCTGGCTATGCAGCTATTCCGATTAAAAATGATAATTACCGTCCCGTGCCGTTCGGGTTATAAGCTGACATATAGGATTGTTTAGTAGATTTTTCACATTTTTTATGCTACCTTTTTGGACATAATATCTTAAATATTTCAATCCAACATCGGTCCATAGTCATCTCATGCAAACCATCCACACGTGTACAACAAAAAATAAAGCATTTTATAAAATTCATGAAAATATTCATAATTTCAAGATAAATCTCTAATTATGGCCGTAGGTTCACAAATGAACTTTCCTCTCCATAAATTATTACTAAATATGAAGCCAAAAAAGATACAAAAAAATGTAATGAATTTTTGATTAACGATGGCGATGATGAAGTTAATTATTATCATATTTAATTATAAATTTGTCGGCTATGAAAATTTAATATCCATTCTATTCGTCCTCTCTCTCGAATTGTGTATACTTCTAGCTTTATGGCAATTTTTGTTTTCTTTTTGCGTCTCTTTTTTTTCTCTTCTTTTTCGTTCTTTTCTATGAGACCCTTCTTATCTTTCAACTCAACTCAACTTAACTCATTTGCATCATGGACATGAAGATGGACGGACGATGATAAACGAGGGAAATTTACGGAGATTAATCAACTGCACGCACATTTATTTTTATTTAATTCTCAGTGCTTATTTTTTTTGTTGAATTTAATGTTGCGGATTTGTGGCATTTTGGACTTACAAATTGTCTAATAAATGTTAGGGGTTGATTGAATATGTTCGAAATTTCTAGAATATGTTCGAAACTGCTTGAATATTTTCGAATCTATTTAATGAGTTCGGAACTGCTTGAATATGTTCAAAACTTCTTGAATGAGTTCGAAACTGCTTAAATGAGTTCGAAACTGCTGGAATAAGTTCGAAAATGCTTGAATTGGTTTGAAATAACTTGAATAAGTTCGAAACTACTTGAATGAGATCGAAACTGCTAGAATTAGCTCGAAACTGCTTGAATGAGTTCGAAACTGCTTGAATAAGTTCGAAACTGCTTGAATAAGTTCAAAACTGCTTGAATGAGTACGAAACTTCTTGAATGAGTTTGAAACTGCTTGAATAAGTACGAAACTGCTTGAAAAAGTTCAAAAGTGCTAGAATAAGTTCAAAACTGCTTGAATACATTCGAAACTGCTTGAATAAGTTCGAAACTGCTTGAATAAGTACGAAACTGCTTGAATAAATTTGAAATTGCTATAAAAGTTTAATGATTTCTCAATTTTGCTACAAATTCCTTCACTGAAGTGATCATAACTGCTCATAAAAAATTGCCATCCCTAACCATTGTCACACTCGCCCGAAAATTCGTTTTACTACCTCAATTCAATAAATAACATAAAAAAAACATTCCAAACTTTTCCCTTAGCCTTATCCTTCTGTCTTCATTTTTTTGTATCCTTAATGTAAAATAAATATCCAAGAATTTTACGAGGAAATCGTCGTGGGCAGTTGACAACAAATATGGCGAACATTAAATTAAATTACGACAAAAAGTAAATTCCATTTGCGAGAACTTTTTTTATTCCTTTTTTTTCACCTGAAAATGTATTTTTAAATGAGCATAAAATAGATTCGAGTTGCGATGTATTTTCTTATGAAATTTATAGTACCGGATGTAATTTTCTATTAAATTATGGTAACCAAATAATTTTAAGGCTGGATAGGGATTAAGAAGAGAATTTTGCAAGTACTTAGAAATCAAATGCTGAGTGATGAGTTTAAGAGCTTTCAAATTTGATTAGCAATTTGAATCTATTGAAGAGAAGGCTGATGATCTTTGATAAATGTCATGTATTTAATATGTAGAGTTTACAATATACTGTGATTAAGTTAGAATATAGTGCAAAGGCAAGGTAGAATAGGAGCAGCATGGGTGCAGGAAAAAGGGTAAAGGATAGAGTGTAAAGGACAGTATAAAGAAGGCATTGGTGGCATAGAGGCATGGTAGTGGATGTTTAAGAGCAGGTTAAAGGCAGAGTAGGGGCAGGATAGAAGAAGGATAAGAATAGGATAGGGGTAGGGTAAAGGTAGGATATGAACTTCGTAGGACCAAGGTAAGAGTACGAAAGATGCAGGATATAGGAAGGGTAGGAACAAGGAAAGGCTAGGTTAGAGGCAGAGTAAAGGCATGATTGAGTTAGGGTAATGTAAAGGAATGGGCAGAGTAGAAGTTGGATATGAGCAGAGTAGGGGCAAGGTATGTACAGTGTAGTGGTAAGTGAAGTTTTGGAGACAATTCGCAGCAAGTTTAGAGCATGGCAATTGTAGAGTAAGTGAATAAAATAGTTCCAAACCCATTAATATGGATATTCATAAGTTAAACACTTAATAACCAAACCAAATGAATAAAAGCCTTATTGTATCTAAAAAGTACATCATCCTCAGCCTCAAAAGCACTTCTATTGCCACCTTTCATTGAAAAGCAATTCTTTCCAGCAAGAATCAGTAATTCATTAAAAGAACCCAACATAAGAGTGAAAAAGCCACTAATGAAGAAATCAAGATGTAACTTCACAGCAAGCAGCAACAACTTGCAAAGGCAAATTGAGGAGGAAGTACTTGAAAAAAAATAAAAACTTGTTGAAGTGAAAAAAATTTCCTCGCAGCAGATTTTAAACTTGTTGTTGCTTCCATTACGGCAAGAGCTGAAAGTCAGAAATTTATTGCACTTCTTCTCACTTCCTCCTTCATTCCACATTTTTTTTATTCTATAAAATATCTTCAAATAAAAAATGAGAATAGAAAGCTTTTATTCTAAAAATGCCAGCAGCAAAATAATGGAAATTTCCTTTACTGTTAAAAGCACTTGATTCTGTTTACTAAACTTGGGTGTTGCCAAATTCATGTAATATAATATTTCATGGAATATTTAACAAAAGAGAACTTTCTTCTTCTATCAGCACTCAATGGTCTTCTACTTGTTCGTCTCATTTTTATTTAGATTCTATAGTCATTCTGTTAAGTTCTTGTTGTTGGCTCTTTGACTAACAAATTGATACTCATTGCTTACGAAATTTGTAGATTTCTTCATAGGATTTGGAGTTTTAAAGAGATTTTGGATTCATTATGGGAACTGTTGAATATATACTGCAACTATGAGAACATCCGGAAACTTACGTAGCACTTAAAATAGCTTTAGCAGGCCTTAGCCAGGAGACTTCTTCATCCTATCATTATAATGCTTTGTAGCAAACTAATAAGCCAAAATAAGCATAATGTATCAAAATTGACAACCCTGCCTCCCCCTACGTGACTTATGCGAGCTGCACAATGCGGCAAACTGCCTATTCCGCTTTGAAATTGGATCTAAATCCACCGTTAAGCTGTCGACAGGGCAAATTTGAATTCCACGGTTAATACGACCGTTAACACATCGTTGCACTAGCAAACATGGAGGAGAAATGGACCAAAACCTCAAAATGAGCCTAAAACTCAATTTTCGAATGCCATCACCTATTAATGACTCCATTCTTCAGCCCACAATTGAACACTTTTCATACAAAACTTCTCAGGATTCTTTAACAAAAGCATATAAAATAAATTCCCTAAGCGCAAGTCTTCAAAAAAAAAACTTTTCACGAATGTTCCTTTCTTTACAGATAAAAGAAGAATAAAAGGGGAAAAAAATATGACAGTTACTGATAAATTCTTATTGATTATCTGGAATATTTCATCCGTCGTTTTCGATCCTTTTTCTTTTCTTTTCTTTTGTGTATGTTAAGTCTCTTGACATGTCCCATGAGGAAAATCATCTTTAAGACAGGCATTTTTAAGAAATTTTGTGGCATTTTGTGTTCAATGGAAATGGATATGGAATTACAGGAAGGGTTTCTAAGGTTTTGACTTTGGGAATTTCTCAAAATTTCGAGTTTCTGTCTTAATTAGGGTTTTAAATCGTGGATTAATCCTGGAATTCAGTAATCTTTCCCGAGCTTGATAACCTTAGTCTTTATGCTTCATTCGCTAAAAAAATTGTGAATTAGAAATGAATTCCAATTTTTGCCATTCATAATTCGTTAATGCTTTCAATTATTTATGTATGTCAAAGCATATGCTCCCATAAAGCACCATATATCAAAAGATTTAATTCATTACTTGAATGTGCTTTGACACAATTAATATATGAGCTTGATATTAGCAAATGATCAAAGGATTTAATAAATATTTGTAATTTAGAATATTTTGACAAATAAAATCCATTAATTAGGAAACGTTTAGAAAACTTAGAACACATTTAAGGATTGGACACTTTCCCGAAAAGTACAATTTGGTTAATTGATCCGAAATGCGGCAACAGACCAGCATGAGTCACGCTTTCTCGATATCGGGAATAGGAACGGGAAAGTCAAGTCTCAATCCAGTTCCAGAATCCCGAAAACCTTCCGAGTCTGGGATTTTAGCAAAGCATGAGCGCAACTCTAGCATAGAGTCGGATTTAAACCTAATCCGGCACAAATCAGTAATATGCCGCTTGGACCGAATTTTTGATCAATTAACCTGAGAACACACGAAAATGGAAGGAAATCCTGCCTCAGGGAAGCGAAACTCTGGCAATTGACAAAATTCAATGAAATCCGGCCCTAGGCCAGAGTCAAGTCGTCCTTAGGTCTGATATCCGACTATTTCTACGTTTTGTACCTTCCAGGTAACTGATTCGTACTATTTGGATTCAAATATAGTTCAAATTTTAATCTTCTTTAGTATTAAACATAAATACAGAGTATCACAATTGTATACTTAGCTCTCTAACAATTGATGTCATAAAATCAGTCTGATCTAGTCATAAACATTCATTAACGAATATAACGCAGTATCTAAATTACAAAAATGCAATTCATAAAGCAAATTTCAATCACCATAGAGCTAGTCGACAACACACAAAGCTCATTTCAATGGAATTTTTATAAGCTTTTTTCATATTTAGTTCCAATTGAATGGCTGTAAAGTTCTGAATATGAAAAATTCCAAAAAACCTTACATAACTAAATTAACATGAAAATATCTTTTGATATTTGGATTATTATCATTGCCTGCATAATACTACAAGCTTTATGTCACAAAGCTGATTTATCAAGGATTATTTTAATTCCAAAATATTCAAAGTTATCAAAATTTATATGTGATGTTGTCAAAGACACAATCTGGAAGGATCGACAAGTCAACACAGTTTCCATGGCTATCTTTGACAACAACTTTGAGTCTATTCTGGTCGATAATATTTTAAAATGCATACCTAACAGATTAACAGTTACTGTTATGGACTTTAGAGATGAACAACATGAATTTGAATTTGTGGGTAGAAAGGCATCGATTGTGATTATGATTGCGGATGAAATTGATATGGTAAGGAAGTTCGGTATGCTCAGAATTAGGTATTGGTAGTGGATCAATTATCAGACAATCATCGGGTATTGAGGACAGAGTTGGCAGGACTTTGGAAGTCTTGGCTCTTAAAGTTCAAAAAGGTGCCTCAAGTCGACTTCTATAATGAGCTCTTTCAACTCTGACAGAGTATTTAGTAATGAAGTCAACCATTGAAAATTTGAGTCGATTTGTTGCTTTGACATTGACTATGAAGTCAACTGTTTTTTGCAAACGCTGCTGTATTTTTGCTTGTCCCTGACAATTACTATGTCCCGACAGCCTGCTAATAAAAGACAAGAGTTGGAAGGATTTTAAGAGTCCGGAATCCAAAAACCCAAAAGGTGCCTCCATTAAGTGCTGATTTCACTTTTTTTAGAGCCCTTACTCCAATGGAGGTGCCTACAACTTTGGAGACCTGTCGACTCTTTCAAGACTTTAGAAACTAATTTTCTCATAATTCCAAGCAGACCAAGCTAAAGAGAATCATATCCAGTCAGCATTTATCATCAGTTTTGAACCATATGGCTAAGTTCCTGATTGTCACATCAAACAGAAGCAGTCAAGTAAGACAAATTACATCAACATACTTTCCTCAAGTTAGCATCCTCAACTTTGCCTTATTGTATGAGGAAAATCAAGCAATTTTTGTTGAAGTTTCAAACCATTTCATAAACTCTTCTAGTATCTTCAATACAACATCATTAACTTCCTCTAAAAAGAATCAATTTAAAGGAATATCCAAAAAAATATTCCCAGACAAGCTTAAGAACCTCAATGGCTACACTTATCACATCATCTACCATCATCGAATGTCTTACGCACATTATGTCTACAGTAAAGCTAAACTAATTGCTAAAAATCGATACTTTTTTGAGTCAGTCGCCAAGCTTCAAAATGCATCAATTAAATACAATCTTATTGAGACAAGTGACCAGCAAACTATTCAGGAAGCTATGAACAATTTGATTCTGGACCATAAAATGGATGTAACATTAAGTGAATCAAAGTGGTGTTCCAAAAATGCATCAATGGTAAGCACATACGATGAAACTGCTGTCTGTACCATGGTTCCAAATAGTTTGAAGCTTGAAATTGCTGGAATTAAGCTGTTTGATTTGACAAAGCATCATGCACGAAAAGTGATGGTAGTCTTGCTGATAACAAGTTCCTTAGTGATATGGTGGATGTACAGGAACCGAGGAGCTGTTGATTCTCCAGGCAGAATTTTCTTTGTCTATTTTTCTCACTTAACTGGACATCACATAAGCATTGATAGAAATAACCGTCGGATATTGATGATCATGCTGTATTGCATCCTGTTCATGATGATATTCCTTAGAAGCTTCTACGAATGTCACATAACGTCAGTAGCCATTGATGGAAAATATGAAATACAATTTGAAAGCATTGAGGATATACTGCAGTATGAAAAAATAATGTTTTCCGTCGATTCCAGTATTAATGATTTTTTGAAGGATTTTGAGGAATATCAGGAACAGCTTAAAAGAGGTTCCTTGCTTATATCACAGCAATATGGACATTCGATTGAGAAACTTGATGAATTTACTGCTGGAAAAATCATTTTTGTCCAATGTGACTATGTGGACCATTATGTCCGTTCATCCACAGCTGTAACACATTATGTGCTGCCACAACGCTTCTACGTACGATTCCTCAAACTTGATGTCCCAATGTTAAGTCCATTTACTCAGCGATTCCAGGACGTGATGAATTATGCATTTGATTCAGGATTAATGAAGAAATGGGAGACAATGTACCTTACTGAGCTATTTGGCATTAAAAATGGCGACTTAAAGTTACATGAAGAGAAGCACGAGCATGGACAATTCATTACATACGTAGAGCTTAGAAATCCATTTAGATCCATATTTGGATTCTATTTAGTGTCCATTTTAGTATTTCTTTGTGAAATATTTTGGACTAGCTGTCTTAAAAGATTGTCATGGACAATTGTGTTGAGAGTTTTTAGATGCAGACAGTTGAAATGGGAATTAGAGGGAAGAATGGAGAGATTGTTGGAACTTTTGAGGCCAAGAAGAATGATGAATGTTCGGAGGGTTAAGGTACGGCCTGCAACTGTATGAATGTCAATTGGTATTAAACTGCATTACTAAATAAAATGATTGCATGTACATTTTTGTGTATATTAAGATTTCCAGCTACACATCCTATTTTATCCCATTAAATGACCCAAAAGCATCCTTTAGGCAAGTGGTGAGCAACTTGTGTGTCGCCAAACACTCCTGGAAATGTTATGAACTGTATATCATGTGAGCTTTCGGTCCTGGCTAACCACCAAGGTGTGCCACGACATACAGGTTGGCCACCACTGCTTTAGGCAGCGCAACGATGTACCGCAACTGACAAATCTCGAGAGCTCTTGTCTTTGCGTCTTAATTCAATCTGGAAATAGTTTTTGTGCAGAAAAACGCTGATATGCTTCGTGCTGCTTGAAGATCAATATAATGGCAAGATATCTATGGCATATGAACGCTTCACATCCTCACATAATTTGAGTCACTCGGGTATGATCAGTTTCAAACCTTTGACTCCTCCATATATACCTGGGGGCGTATTCAAAGGGAAAGGGGTAGATTGACACAGTTGCATGGCCCAGGGTATACTAATGCAATGAACCTAGCCTCTGTTTTTGTGTCGCGAATGACCAGAAACAGCGAAAGAGGAACCAAATCCGATTGGATTTTCCAGGGGGTAGGTTGACAATTTTGTCTAAAATCTCTATATTACCATCTAACTCTCCCTCAATTCATTAGATTTGCGTTTCATGCAAGACAATTGCACACACTCTGGGTACACCCCTTCAAGCTTTATGCCTAGTTTGTGCAATTTTTCACTCCAAATTCAACAATCTGCTCCAAAGTTTCTAACAATCACGCTCTGATAAATCAATTTATATGAAAAATGTTGAAATATATTCAATAAGTGATCGCATAAAGCCACAATAAAGCACAATATATATTCAAGAATTTGAACTTGATTTATTGTTTTTTATTTCACAATTTTTCGCCATTAGCTTTAGAGCCATTTGCAGCCGTTGTATCAAATTTTTTCAAGCCAATATAATTTATTTCCACAAAAATAGATACTGAATGTTGGGAAGCAAAAAAAAAATTAATATCGGATGAGAGCTGTGCTGACTGCATGCTGTTGATGTTTCTCTATAAATGATGATTTAATGATTCAATTTCCGGGAATATTTTTTTTGTTTTTATTTAGAGCAAGCCACAAGCCTCAATAAAATTTCTAAAAATTCATTCCTCGATAAAGACACAAAAAATATTTTTTTATAGCCAGTAAGTCTCATAATTTTCAATTTATAGACGTCCACAATGCAAAGAACATTATCAAATCGATGTGATTTTATTTCCCATAAAATTCACCCCAAAATCTCTTTTAAAATTGAAGATTTTTTTGGGGCGGGTACGAAAAAAATAAATATTTAAAAACAATAAATTTCTATCAACGTGATTTAAGCTTTTATGAATATTTTATGTACATTTTTATGTGGTGTATGATGGAGAAGAGGAAAATATATGTTTTAAAAAATCTTTGTGAAAACCAATATTTGGGGGGTGTATTTGGTTTATTTTTAAGTTGAATTGTTTTTAAATAATTTATTGAATTTTTTAACAAATTTTAAAATTTTCTAATGTTCTTCAATCTTCAAAATTTTTTTATTTAAATTTATTAGAAATTTAACTTTTTAAAAATTCAAAACTTTTAAATTAGGGGTTTCAATCCCGGGACAAAATCTCAATCCCGGGATTACGGGATTTGAAATCTCAATCCCGGGATACCGGGATTAATCCCGGGATTGGTTGATGAAAAAATATCAATTTTTAGTCGAATTCAAGTGCATTTGTAATACTTTTAGTTTTATTAAAATTTTGAGGATGAAAAAAATTTTTTCCAGTACACAAAAATGTGTTCTTAATAGTTAACAAAACAAATTTTTGACAAAAAATTGCCAAGATTTGTGATTTCAAAGCCGAAATTTTTTTGTCAATATCAATTTTCTCAAAATCCCAATTTTATAGGTTTTTGGGATCGGGAATTTTAAATTTTTCTCGGGTTTTTCGGGATTCCCCGGAAAATCTCGATATCAAGAAAGAATAATTAACACAGAATTTGCCTAAATTTTTGAGATCTTTGGTACGCTTTAACAGAATTTTAAGAAATTACAAACAAATAAATTTAATTTCTGGCCTTTCAAAATATTAAAAAATTTAATATTTTTTTAAAAAAAAAGTTTCAATTTTTTGTTATTTGATACTGTAAAGCCTCATTTTTAACTTTAACTTCAAAAATTGTGGATGAAATTACTATATTATATTATTAGACATGATTTTCAAACGTGTGGTTCTTAATTTTTTTTAAATTTTAGACTTTAAACTTGAAGTTTTTGTATCAACATCAAATGAATTCTCAATCCCGTAATCCCGGGATTGAAGCTTCTCCAATCCCGGGATTTCGGGACCGGAAAAACGTCCGGGATCCCGGGATCCCGGGATGCGGGATCCCGGGATTGAAATCCCTACTTTTAATACTTTTCTTATATTAGGAAAAAAATTTAATTTTTGAAAATTCTTAATTTATTTAAAAACTTAAATTTTTACAATTTTTAAAATTTTAAAAATTTCAAATTTTTACAATTTTTAATTTTAGTAATTTTTAAATCTTTTTATAAAGTACAAATTTATTTTTTTAATTATAACAATTTTTTACAATTTTTAAATTTAAACTTTTTTTGATTATTTTTTTAAACTTTTTAAAATTTCTAAAAATACTGAAATTTTTAACAATTTTTATTTTTTTAAAACCCGTTTAAGAATTTTTTATTTTTTTTTTAAATTACAAAATTTAAATTTCTTAAAAATTTTTAAAAGTTATTTTATTTAATATCAACAATTTTTAGAAATTTAATTTTTTGAATTTTCAAATTTTTTAATATTTATCTTAAATTTTAACAATTTTTGAATTTTAACAATTTTTATTTATTTTTGAAATTTGAACTATTTAAGTTTTTTAAATTTTTTCAATTTTTTTCGAATTTAAAATTAAATTTTTTAACTTTTTTTAAAAATTTCATCAAAATATGATTTTAGTTACTTAATTTTTAAAAACCTTTTTTTTTCTAATTTTCAATTTTTTTTTAATTATTTTTTTAATTCATTTTTTTGAAGTTTGTCAAATGTTGGATTTTTTTAAAATTGATTTAGAACTTTAAAATTCATTGAAGTTTAAAATTTTGAAATTTAAAAATTCTAAAAAAATTTTTTTTAAAAATTTACAATTCTCCCCAAAAATCCCAAAACATTTCCACCCCCTAATTTCACCAGAAACAAGTAAAACCACCAAGAAAATACAGCTTCATTCACAATTTTTTTATTATACATTTTATTTATTTTTATGTCGATAATGTTAAAATATGAAAATTTCCCAGCACCAATTTTATGTTCATTCAATGAACAAAGACGTCCTTAAAAATATTAAAAAGACAATTTTCACATCCAATTGAATTTCTTTTATTCATGTTTAACAAATTTATGAGACTTTATGCCTCAAATAAATGAGATTAAATATGTGTGTGTGTGTGTGGCTGGAAGTGGAACCAAATGACTATAAAAAATATTTTCTGGCTTTTAATTCTCCCTTTTTGTGCCGTCCATAATCTCTTTTGAATCACTCCTAATTAATCAAACTATATTTAGTTTGTGTGTCATTGAGGATTGAATGGCGCCTTTGTTTATGGCATTTTTTCTCATTTTGTGGATTAAAACTTATGTGGTATCGGATTACAATGACATAAATAATGTCGAAAAGTTTTTCTTTTGGTTGGTGAGATGGAGACAGACATCAAATGGTTTGAAAGCTTTTAGGGAGATTAATTTAAGCTTTTATAATGTGTAGCTGTTTATTTTGATGTGATTTGATCCTGATTTGATTTGAAAGTGGGGAAGGTCAATGGATTTTGTGGGGATTTTTGAGGAGTTACTTCTCAAAGGACACAATTTAAGAAGAGGCTGTCATGGACATCCTCATCAAGTCGGTTTTTATTTGGTGTCAAAAAGAGAGCTTTAGGAAAGAATCAAGCTTGAAGGCTCTAGGGTAGAGACTTTCTTCCAAAACACTAATTTATCGTTTCTGGATCATCCATAATAGAGCTCGTTAACAACATTGAGTCGACTTAGTTCCAATATCAGATTCACAACGACTGAATGCCAACCTGGTGTAGGAATATCAGAAGACTTGATTTTCGGTGCTAATTTATCCAAAGAGGATTCAAACCCACACTTTTAATAGTCTAACGTCTGAAATCTGGTTGATTCTGTTGACCATAATCAGTCACAGCATTTACTGAGATCTTAATGATGTAATATGGTTCCAGGTTGTAACTTCATTACTATCAAGGCACGGTGCTTATTGCTCCAGAACTAAGTACCAAGGAAAGCGTCATCCAGGAACTCTAATAGCAAATTAAACAATAATGAAAGGATGCCAGCTTAACATGCGGACAGATTATTTTTGCAGACTAAGAGGCCGAACTAGCAGCAAAGTCAGATGCAGAGGCGCTTCAGTTACAGTACCAGAGCTTCTCAGTTACAATAAACAAGGCTTCCAGACGCCTTGTGATTAAATTCAAAATCAAGTCGGTAGCTAACTGCAGTCTTTCTTGACCCGATTCCATATATCTTGTATTTCAATGAACAGTGATTCATTAATAATCAATAAAGTTTACAAAATACAGCACAAAGAACTTGATCCTACCTTCCATCAAACAAACATCTTCTCAAAGTTTCACAATCAAAATCTGACATTAAACGAGTGGTGAAAGCATTGAAAAAAGTAAAATTACTTTAATATGGCTGGATACAGCCTCACTTTGAATAACAATAATTATGGCACGCCTTATAACGTATGTGGGTTACTCCTGTGAATAATCCGAAAATAAAATAGGCTATCCAGGATCTCCAAAAACATGGCATTCACACGGTAATGATCAACATTTTTCATTCGTTTCAGATGTATTCAGTGGAAATGAAAAAAGATTTGTCAATCTAGTGATCTTCATTAGCCTATAAAAGAGTCAGATTGAAAGCCTTATCGTTGTAATCTAAGCTTTAATATATACTTTAAAATGGATTTTTCGTACGTGATTTCAATTATTGTGAAAATTCTGGCATTTAACCGATTTCAGACTATATCTCGTATTTCAATGAACAGTGATTCATTATTAAACTGATGACATCTACAAAATACAGCACAAAGAACTAGATCCTACCTTCACTTCAAACAACTCCACATCCTATCTCTCAAACATCACAATCAAAACCTCCATTAAACGACTCAAAAAAAGATTGAAAAAAAAAAAGTAAAATTACTTTAAGTATATTTTATACAGCCTCATATCTTTACTGATAACAATCTTTATGGCACGCCTTATAACGTATGTGGGTTAAATGTGAATAACCCGAAAGATATAAAAAAATTTAAAATCTATTCAAGATCTAAAAAGATTCATTCACACATCAACATTTTTCATTCGTTTCAAATGGGTATTCAGTGGAAATAAAAAAGATCTAAGATGTCTATCTTGTATCTTCATTATTTCCTATAAAAAGATGTTGTTGTGGGCTTTTATCGTTCAGTGCTTTGCGGCTAGCTTTAATATATACTTTAAAATGGATTTTTCGTACGTGATTTCAATTATTGTGAAAATTTTGGCATTTATTGGATTTTATCAGACAAAAAATGAATTGGACCGGAGGAGGAAGAATGTGATTATTATTATGGCTGATGACATGGGATACAATGACGTTAGTTATCGTGGAAATACTGAAATTCCGACTTATAATATTGATGCATTGGCATTTAATGGGGTCGTGCTGAATAAGTGAGTAAAATTCTCGACTTCAAGATCTGCATTTAATGGATAGACCAGAGTGTAGCTGTCTCAAAACCGACCGCTAATTTTTTCAAAAAAAACTTGTTAAAATTCAAATTTTTTTTGACCGTTACTTTTACTTTTTTTCGTAACGTAAAATTTAATTTTAAAATAAGTTGAAAAATATCGAAAAACTTGAATTTGAGACGGCCACACTCTGGGCTGGACATTCCAAAAATTCTCAATTCCAGCTTCAAGACCCCACCCATGTGTACCCCAAGTCGAAGTGCATTCATGACTGGAAAGTACCCTCACAAACTAGGCATGCATGATCATGTGATTGTGTCTGATGAGCCTTGGGGATTAAGTCCAAAAGAGAAAATAATTCCACAATACTTTAAGGAAGCTGGTTATGTCACACGACTAGTCGGTAAATGGCATTTAGGTCATTTTCAGCAGCAATATACACCAACAAGACGGCACTTTGATTCCTTTTTTGGATATCTGACAGGTGTTATTGACTATTTTGATCATACAAATGACGGAACGAATTCATCGACTGGACTTGATTTTCGTAGAAATCTCAATATAGACAGAACATCTACAGGACAGTATGCGACAGATTTATTCACAGAAGAGGCCGTGCAGCTGATAAAAAGCCACAATAAATCAAAACCACTCTACCTTCAATTAAATCACTTGGCACCACACAGTGGAAGCAGATTGGATCGTCCGATGAATGTTAAGCCTGAAATCCTCTCAAAATTCACATACATTGAAGATCCAGTTCGACGAAATTTGTCAGCAATGATTTATGAGCTTGATAAGAGTGTGGGTGAGGTCATTCATGCATTAAAGGATAACGATATGTTGGATGATTCTATCATTATTTTTTACAATGACAACGGATGTCCGACTTATGGACATTTTGGTACACATTGTTCGAATTATCCATTGAGAGGGGTAAGGATTAAAATTGAGTGTATTTTGTGTGGGATTTGATTCCTGAAACTAAAATGATATTGATTGACAGTTAGGAGAAGGATTAGAGCTTTATATGGCTAATGTAGATATCTCAGTCTGGTTCTTGGAAAGCATGCGATGTGGAAATGGCCAAAAATTCGGTTCTATAACAGCTAGACTCAGGCATTGGTCCAGGTTCGATGAATTCAGCTTCTGACCAAAGTCAAGTCGGCTTGGGACAGGATACTCGACATTGCCACATCATGTGCTTTTCATGTGCTCTTTTTCCAAAAGGATTGACCAAGCCACCCCCTAAATACGCCCCTAACTCAGTCAGATTGCTTATGAATGTCCAATACATACCAATTTAATTCCAGCAAAAGACAACAGCATTTGAAGGTGGAACCAGAACAAATGCCATAATTTACTCAAACGATCTCCCAAAAGGAACCGTCCGCAATCAAATGATCCATGTCAGTGACTTGTTGCCAACATTAGATACCCTCACCGGTGCCAACTTCAAATATCCAACACAAATTGATGGAATCGATCAAACTAAAATCCTAAAAGATGAAAACATAGAAGCTTTAAGGAATGAATTATTCACTATTGACAATCAAGGTTATGCATCGTATATTTATAACAATAAAAAGATTCTCATAGGAACAAAGTTTGATGGGATATATGATACACATTTGGGAGCAAATATAAACAGAGACATCAATTCCAACAACTACAATGAGAATGTCGTCAATTCTGTTGCCGGAAAAGCTTTCGATTTAAAGCTAGATCAACAGAAAATAAATCATTTTAGGAATAATGTACAGATTAACTGCACAAGCGCAGAAATGAAAAATTCATGTAATTTAGTGAAAGCACCATGTCTCTTTGATCTTAGTGTTGATCCATGCGAAGAAAATAATTTAGCTGATACACAACTTGAGTTGCTGATAAAAATGAAGGCGAGATTTGATATTCAAATGACATTTGTGGTTGACAGTCGAAAAGAGCCGTCAGATCCGCTTGCTGATCCAAAGTTTCATGATTATACGTGGACATGGTGGCAGGATGATAAGAATGAGGATTGAATGGGGATGTTGATGTTAAAGGATGCTTGTGTGACCTAAAAATTGGTAATTTAGTGCTTGTTGCTTCAAAATTAGTAAGGATTTAGATTCCAATAGGACCTTTGGGGTCGTTCCCGAATGACATCCTTTAAAGCCATGTTAACTCAAATGCAGTCCAAAAATGACATTCGTATATTAAACTAGTTCTGTACATATCCACTTCTTCTCCCCATATAAGCGAATGACCCCTTACTGCAGTGGTGGACAACCTTTTGTTTTTCACGGCACACCTTTGTACTAAGCCTCGACCGATACCTCAAACAGCATAAGATTCATGGCATTTCCAAAACAAATTGGTGTCACACGAATGTGCCACGACACACAGGTTGCCCATCACTGCTTTACTGTTGCTGTGGTCAGTGACAATTTTACCTTAAATTGCCTTACATTAAGCTTCCAGGAATTAATTAAACACGGAAATAATCTCTAATTTTAAGTATCCATTACATCATGTCCTTGCCTTGGTCGTTGCTAATCTGATTCCAAGAACAGCATTCTCGGATAGGATGTAGGAAGCAGTAATAAATTGTTTAAATTAATTCTTGGAATCAGGAAGCAATTAATCATTCAAAAACGTTTATTTCTTTGAATTCTATTCCTTAATTCATTCTGTATGCTGTAAATTGTAAATTAAAAATGTTCAAGTAGGCTTTCATGGTTTCCCGGTTCCGTTGATGTGAAAGCTTATTTTAATGAGAAAAAAAGGCATTAAATGTGATTCAATTTCATTAGCAAATCTCTAGGGATGGAGAAAATCCTTGAGATGTTCTTTGAAAAAATTTACTGCTGACAACCTTTGAAATACAGCACATTCAGTGTGGTTTTAAGACAAATATTTCATGAAAATTGTTAAGAATTGAGTTCTTTGTTACTTTATTTTATTTAAATAACATTCTTAATTAATGTCGTAGCTATTTTATTTGAACTCAGGCATTCCACAAGTAGGTCAACGTGTTGAAATAAATACTTTCAGCTATATTGTTGATTGCATGTGTTGGAATTTGTGCCTTGGTTCAATACAATAGGAGCTGTACAATTGAGACTCTATAGAAATATAGAATTGTCCAAACTATGTGCCGCGGCAGACGAGAGTGTTGTCGAAATTCTATGAACCATATGCTATGCGATCTCGGTCGTGTCTTGCCACTAAGGTGAGCCATGGCACAAAAACATTTTGATCAGCAATGCTATAGAGAAAGAATGTTAGTGTATATTGTGTCACATTCTCTAGTAACCCTCTGGTAGTTCAGTAGGTAAGAACACTTGACATGTAATTAAGAGGATGTGAGTTCGAATCCCACATGGACCCTATGTTGGGTTCGAGTCCCACTCGAGTTTGTCATGTATTTAAGAGTGCTTGGGTTCGAGTTTCATTAAGGTTATGTTGTGAAGAAGTTGTATTAGACATAGGCAAAAAGCCTAAGAGATTGGCAACTCCAGTACTTAAGCACAAGTTCCATTTACGTTGGAACAGACGCTACAAAGTCAGCTGTTGAACATATTAGTTGTAGAGTTTCTCAAAAATTCAAGACTACCAGGGAAGGGTGAGGGTAAAATCCCCGAAAAATATTATTCCCACAGCCCAGCGGGATAAAAACCCCGAAAACCGCAAATTTTTATATGTTCCCTGCGGGATAATATTTCCACTTAGAAATGTACGTGGGATTATTATCCTGCCGGGAAAATATTAATCCCACATATATTTTCAAGTGGGATTTTTATCTTCAGGAAGATAATATTTCCACTTACATTTCCAAGTGGGAATATTATCCTCGTGGACACGATTAAAATCCTGGTTTAACTTAAATCCGGGAATTAAAAGAGTCCTTGTGGATAAAAATTCCACTTGTATTTTCAAGTGGGGTTTTTATCCTCAAAGATTTTCATGAAGATAAAAATTTCGCTAAAGTCGGTGGCTAAATGTTCGCTTATTTTAGCGAATATTGTAGTATTGTAGAAGGTTTAATTCCAGATTTAGTTCTTTGAAGTGACTTGGACTCAACTGGATCTTGTGTTTATGGTCGAAGAGACTAAGACTCTACGCGGAAGAATTATGTCAACAATACTATTTGATGGATAGGTAAGATAAGAAGGAAGTCAGAAAGGATTGAGGGGAACACTTAGCTGGAAAAGCGCAAGCTTCTGCTGACTGTGGTAATATTAGGAGCCACTTTCTTAGAAAGCTTTACGATGAGACCCTCTTTCCAATCCTCTATGCACTACTCTAGGGACCAAATCTAATCAAAAAATGGCTTGAGCATCTTTCCCGTGGCATTTGCATCCACTTTAAGGATTTCAGAAGGAATAGCATCGCAATGTGCTACCATTTTCAGTTTCTTGACTGCCTCAACTATTTCTTTCATGCTTGCTGATTTCGTCTTAATTGGAAAAGCTTGGGGACTGTCGATTGTTTCAACAACTGTTCCATCTCTTTGTTCCTTCCTCAAAGTGGTCTCTCCACCTAGCAGTCTGCTCATCAAAAGTGAACAAGACTTTTCCCTCTTTTGATTTTATTGGCGCCTGTTTTCTTACTGAATGTCTACCAAGCTCTTTAATAGTATAACAGTGGCCGCTAATATTACCACAGTCATCAGAAGCTTGCGCTTTTCCAGCCAAGTGTTCCCCTCAATCCTTTCTGACTTCCTTCTTATCTTACCTATCCATCAAATAGTATTGTTGACATAATTCTTCCGCGTAGAGTCTTAGTCTCTTCGACCATAAACACAAGATCCAGTTGAGTCCAAGTCACTTCAAAGAACTAAATCTGGAATTAAACCTTCTACAATACTACAATATTCGCTAAAATAAGCGAACATTTAGCCACCGACTTTAGCGAAATTTTTATCTTCATGAAAATCTTTGAGGATAAAAACCCCACTTGAAAATACAAGTGGAATTTTTATCCACAAGGACTCTTTTAATTCCCGGATTTAAGTTAAACCAGGATTTTAATCGTGGTCCACGAGGATAATATTCCCACTTGGAAATGTAAGTGGAAATATTATCTTCCTGGAAGATAAAAATCCCACTTGAAAATATATGTGGGATTAATATTTTCCCGGCAGGATAATAATCCCACGTACATTTCTAAGTGGAAATATTATCCCGCAGGGAACATATAAAAATTTGCGGTTTTCGGGGTTTTTATCCCGCTGGGCTGTGGGAATAATATTTTTCGGGGATTTTACCCTCACCCCAGGGAAGTATCGGTCTTAGCATCGAAAGCCCGTTACTTAGTTGTAGTAAGGGTCAGATGAACCATTGACGTCAGTTAGTTGAATCATCTGATTTGACTTGAAATTCCTCTCAAAACACAAAACTTGCGGCCTCTATAAATCTCAAATTTTCCATGTCAAACCTCCATATTGCATCTCAAAATCATTAAAAATCTCACAATACACACACTTGATAAATTATAATCCTAATTATTGCTAAACACATTAAACAGATTTGAGCACTTTAATGAATTAATGTCTTTCATGCTCGCTCAAATTTACTCCAATTTCCTCCTTAACCTAAATCAAATGAAGAAGCCACAAATCAAATTAACAAGCACATTGCATGTTTAACAAAACAACAAATAAATAAAAAGTATTTCAATAGAAAGCTATTTTGACTCCCTAGTGCTGGTTGTTTATAGATCACCTCATGTCATGACATGTGCTTACATTTTTGTTCATCTTGTAAAGCACAAGATGGCAGAAAACAAACGAATATTTAATAAAGTAAGAAAAAGGAATAAGAAGAAGTTACGAAAAATGATGTTTGTACTAGTTGAATGGCTGTGGAAAGAAAGGAAAGCAGCGGACGGAAGCGAAAACCCTCGTCAAGTTGTCTCTCTTTTTTTGATCATTTTGGTTCCTTATTTCCATTTTTTTCCTTATCTAGAGATTATTAATAAGCAATATAATATTTCTTTTATTTAGGCTCATTTAGTTATTCTGAAAATGAGTTTGGTGGAAAAATTTCGAGGAATTTTGCTTTTGAGAAGCTTTTCTAGGAATTGGAGCTTTTTGATGAATTTAATTATTTTGTTCGGAGAATCATCTCTTTTTTAAAGGAAGTCATTAGAGTTTATTTACGTGAAATCGTAAGCTTTAGTTTTACATAGTATGTATCTAGACCAGAGTGACACAAATAGAGTTGGTTGACACTACCACGTCAGCCATATGGACACAACCCCCTCAATCCTCGTTTTAAACCAAATTCTTCAATTTGCCAAATTTTGAGTCAAAAATTCCTAAATTTTGACTCACCTGCCTTATGAACGTTACATTCTGACTCCACAATGGGACGGTATCAAAAAAAGTGCACAAATCGTGTCTACTGTCAACAAATTCCAACAAAACCTGCGAATTTGAAAGCAACAGATAGCCAAACCGTTAAAAAAGTCAATTTAAGTAAGCTTATCGCCAATTTGAACTCATCTAGACCAGCTCAGATCTCGACCGGCACTTGACCAGCCCAACAAAGCTCCTGTCACACAACTAAGCCACCATGTTGACGTCATAGCACTGTAAAGGCTGTTGTTGACCTATTTTTACAACAATAACTGCAAGACAGTCAAAATATCCCCAAACCCAAGCAACAAAAGTTCATCAAAATTCCGTTTTCTCGTTATTCAATTTTTCGCTTACGCATTCCAGTCAATGTGTTGTTTTCGGGGTCGTATTCCATCCCTCCACAAAACATACTAAAATTGCGTAAATTTGCTGTTTTTTTTTTCATTTAAGCTCCTACAAGAAAATGACACATATTTAGTCGTGAAAACACCTATAATGAAATTACTGGTTGCGGAGATATTTTTTTTTTCAAAACGGCTTGAGTAGGAGGAAGCTAATAAGCCTCCTTCAACATCGTGTTATGTTTCTCACTCTCAGTGGAGAAATAGGCGTACAGCATCAAGCGGCAATTAATAAATTACTGACAAATCTCATTAACTTACCATGGCTTATGGCTTGAATAAGTACTTGTATAAATAAACATTAGTCAAACTTTATGCTATTTCATTGTCTACAACATCCTACGATATTTCAATCTCTCGTTACATAACTAGCTTAAAATTTTTTGAAGGATGTATTTAATGAAATTTTATTGGAATTTTACGAGGATTTTGAGGTAAATGAGATTGTTACTTATTATTAGGCATGATTGTGTAATTTCGAAAATTGAACGTTATTTTTTGAATTGAAAATGAATTTTTAAAAATTTAAATGACTGTTGACAAATTCAAAAATACGTTACAAACTTAATTGAAATTTTGCAACTGATTTCTAATCAGTTTTTAACATTTATCCAATAGTATTTTCGAATAAACTTTCGAATTTTAGAATACTAATTTCGAATTTTTGAATAATTTTCGAATTTTCGAACATAATTTCGAATTTTCGAACTCAATTTGAATTTTGAACCAAATTTTGGATTTTCAAACCCAATTTCGAATTTTTCGAACCCAATTTCAGACTACTTTGAACCAATTTTAAATTTTCGAACTCCGTTTTCGAATTTTCAAACTTAATTTCAAATTTTCGAACCTAATTTCGAATTCTTCGAATCAAGTTTCGAATCCTTCAAATCCGATTTTCGAAACCAAGTTTCAAATTTTTGAATCTAATTTCGAATTTTTGAACTCAATTTTGAATTTTCGAACTCAATTTTGAATTTTCGAACTCAATTTCGAATTTTCGTATTCAAATTTCGAACCCAATCTTATTTAATAGAAATATCGCAAATATCATCACTAACACCAAAACTTCAGTGTCTTAAACTTAATTGGATTATCATTGACATGAGGATTCTGGCATTTTTGTTTTTACCTCGTTTTTCTTATTAATTAATAAGGTATTAATGAAAGTAGCTCAGAAATCTAAACTAAGAGTGGGATAATGTTTGCTGTAATGCTTCACATCATGAATAGACTTTTGAGAGGAATAAGTTGGTGTGAAAGTTATAAATTTGATTAAATTTATGTGTTGTTGATTGAATTAGGAATCAAAGCTTGATGATTATTAGGGGAGACTGTGATGGAAGTGTAGAGGCTGAGGGTGTAGGTAGAGTTTTTGGTAGGAGTTCTGATTCTTTTAGCAAAATTTAAGGACTGATTCGGCATTTTGCATCAAAAAATCAAAGAGAATTGAAGAATTTCGGTTGAAAATTGGAATGAGCACCTACCTACTTGGATGCGCAACTGCCATGGCCATCACCCCCTCATGCAAGTCATTCATTATCAACCCATACCACATGAATCACTTCCAACGGTCAAACTTCATTTATAATCTATCAAAAAATCTCAAATATGGATCTAACCTACATAAAAAATCCCCAAAAGTATATCATATTATGATACTTATCATATAAATATACAAACAATGATAATTTTCCCAACAATAATGTATGCTCGAAGGATGTAAAGGCAAGGCAAGTTTAAAACGTTAAATGTGAAATATGAGAAATTCGTTTACCAAAATAATGCTGTGTGTATCATGAGACAACATATATAAAATAAAATAAAAACAACAGAATGGAAATATAAAATCCAATATTTGATTTGATGAGGGTCTCCCCCATACCATACCCAATTCCGTAACTTAAAAAAAAGGTTTATTAAAATTTTTCCATACATAAATATACACAAAAATAACAGTTTTTCAACCCCATCTGCGCCATCTTATTATTTGTGTCATTTCTCATTACACAAACTTAAATGTATGTGAATACGAGAAACACACAATGAGCCCTATGGAATGTCTCATACTTTATAGTTGTTTTTGTGTACTTCAAGTCCCAAATGAATTTATAAGAGTAAAAAGTAAAAGGAGAAGATGAAGATGAAGAAGAAGTCTTTAGTTTATGAGATAAGGAATGTTTATGATGTTTGACGAGGTTGATTGGGGTCGTTCAGCTATGACGTCACGAACTATTCTCGACTTTTTGACTCCCTTTCATCATCTTCTTCTTTTCTTTCGCTGGTCGTACAGATCAGTTGTGATCCATGACCTCCCACAGGGGCCGCATGAAGCTGGGTCTATCGTTGGCTTCCAATTGCCAACTTCCGATACCTATCGCAATACCAATTGCCTCTTACGCAATAAAAAGTCCATTCATTGTTTGAAGCTTAACAATATCTGAACCACCCTCCTGAGGGGTTCCTAAGAGGGGATGAGATATAGTTATGGCAAGTCACACCCCACTACCCCCATCCTGTACCCCTGTTAACTCCCAGATGATCAAAAACTCAATTCTCCACGTTACCTAACAACTCCACAAACCCCCATTAGTGAGAAAGCAAAATTATTAAGAATAAGCAGGTACGCAGTATGGATATAAATTTACAATAATAATATCAGAATCCTTATAAACACAACAAACGTGATGGTATACAGGAAATGAAAAGCAATTTCTTGGAATTTGTTATTATTTCTGTTTCCGAAGTTTTGCTTGACTTTTTTTTGTTGAACTTTGTAAATTTAAGGACTGAACTTTTGTTTGAAATGATTGAACTTGCTTTTTGTTCTGATTTTTTTTTGATGAAAGAAAAAATTAATTTTAGGCTGTTTGTTTACTACGAATGGACAAAGTTTTGAGTTTTGAGAATAGGAGGAGGTGGAGGTCAATGAGTCATAGAGTTGGACATGATTTGAGCATGTTTGTGAGAGTTTATGGTGTCTTTTGTGAAGAATATGCAATTTATGAATTAAATTTTGAGTTGAGGCATTATTTCGTACAAATAGGAAGTCGGGGATTCAACATTGATATCGACTCACAAAGCAGCACCACAGCAATACCTAAATATTCTTGAAAAACTCAATCAAATTAAAGAATTTAGTTCAAAAACGAAGGAATTGACCAAATTCTCTTCCCCTCTGTATACATCCGTGACTATACGTTTGTTGTTCAGCTTCCTGAATGGCTGAACTACCTGAATGGCTCATCCACCTAAATGCCTCAACCAACAACTCTGCTTCCTTGATAAAACCCTTACCAAAACATTGTATTGTATTACAAAACAATCTTCACACATTCGTGCTACTCTAATTCTCAAACGATAAAGTTTTCTTTTTGATCCAACAGGAAATCCAATTCAAAATCTTATTAGCTTAACAAAAATCGCGTCAGCAAAATCCGACGAAATATAAAAGCGTGTCCCGAGTGACACATGTCATGATGCCAAAATGGTGCCTCAATGTAATTTAGACTTAAATTGCCAGGAAGGGACAGTCAGAGCTCGAAGTTGACTCAACTCCATACAAAACTCTAGTCGACTTGAAGCTCTGGCTACAACGGTGCAGAAAAGGTGAAAAATTAGGCTCTAGGTTAACGTCTGTCTACCCTGAAGCCAGATTTCATCCTATCAGACCCATGCCAGAGTCGCGTGATTATGTGCCTTGACAGGCAAAGAGCATGCTTTCATGGTACCGAGAAGGCATTGCAGTACGATGTGAGCATATTCTTTGTCTGTTAGGGATGGCCAGTCTACTTTCCAGGAAGGATGCCATACCAATCTTATTATGTCTCTCGGATGTAATTCCTTTAAAAAAACATTCAAAGTTATGTCATGTTCTCTCCTATGCATGCACGTGTGCTCCTCACATCTCTTTAAGATTGTCAATTTATTGATATTAACAAGATCCTTTGATAAGCTTAAGAGGCAAAGCTTTCCGTAAATCCCAAAAAAAAAGAAGCAAAACAGCAAAAAATATTTGTGGGAATAAAAACGGAACTGCACATACCCCTCACACCACATCCTTCAGTCATTCAAAAATATGAATATGTCCCATGAAAATGACACAAAAGGAAATAACGTAAGGCACATAGCACATCATGACTTGCCTATCCATCCCTTATTTGATCCCATCTCATTCTATTATAATCTTTATGGACATCCAAGTACATATCTTAAGATGAAGATCTTGATGAGCCTCTTTATGGACATGTCCATAAGATATATCCATAAATGTTCCTTTTTTTGTTCCTTTTGTTTCCCTTTTTTCTAATCACTAATTTTATGGACCTTGCTATAAATTTAATAATTTATCAGATTATTAATTTGAATTGATGAAAAGGATGTTTGATGTGTGTACCGAGTGGGGATGCATGGCAGTATTGTAACTAGGAATTACAGCATGATAGCTAGAGCAGGAGTGGGCAACCTGTGTGCCACGACACACTAGTTTGAACCTAATGCCGTGTGAGATTTCCATTGAGACTTACCACCAAGCTGTGCCGGCCGCAAGTAACAAAAGGTTGCGCACCACTGCATCAGGACAACGCAACATCGCTGTGTCAAAAGACAGCCTTAATGTCTCATAATTTCCGATTTTTAAGCAAAATTTTCCACCACAGATGCGAATCTAATCCAAAAATACGTTACAAAACCCCCAAGAAGAGTATAATGACGGTACAATAAATGTGTATATCCAATGGACCCGAAAAAAAAAGGGAAAAAAGACTAAAAGAAGAAAAAGTATGGACATTGAAAAGGCAGCAAGCTCAGAAATTATATCTATTGAAGATGCAATAAGTATCTTGTTGTGTAAGCAGTGACTTGAGGATTTTCAATTTTAGCTATGAAGCTATGCTACATTGATGTTCTTGGTAGTGCTGTGAACGAAATAAGAGAAATCTTATTTTGCTAATAAAAATTTATGCTGTCATAATGCGCCTTTTTTTTGTGCTTATGTTACAGCACCAAAAAAATATCCCTTTTCAATACCCATTTCAAGTCAATGTTCTTTTAGTCGTTCTCGAGTTCTTTATTTACTCATTCCTTATTTTTCATTCTATGTCTTTTGGTCATCGTTAATTTTTCAACAGAGTGAGGTGGATGTTGGATGGAAATGAGTGTCCAATTTGTCGTGAATGGACTGAGCTGCACAATTTGTCGTGAATTGTTCAAGTTGCACAATGTGACGAGCTGCATTATTTGTCTTAAAAATGGGTTGAATGGTCGTCATCCGGTGTCAAGGTGCCGTCAGAACAACATTGCGTCTTGAGGTCTGCTGACTCATTCAGTTGGATATCGACTTTTTGACCCTCGAGAACGTACAAAAAAAGAAGCTTCTTTCCATGAGCTTTTGGATTTGGTACTGGAAATTAGCAGGCGGAAGCCAGTGATAGGGCTATTTTCAGGCGGAACATGAGAGAAGCCATGAATCTAAATTGAACTGTAGGGGCAGTGGAGTAAGTAAGTAAGAGCATTACGTTATAGCTGAACGGTCTCTGAACGTTAATATGACGACTCGGCAATTTCCTCAAGCAGTCGTGGGTAACCTGAGTGCCGCGGGGCACTAGTGTGTCTCTTAAAATTGTGTGAAATGCTTTGAACAATATCCTTTGAACAGCTTCATTCGAGGCTCACCAATAAGAATACCACGGAAAACTAAAGGTTGCCCAACACTGTGGTGTGCTGTTCGGGTTAATTCCCTTTTAAAGTCTATTTTAATCAACTCAGTCTAATCAGAAAAATCCACAAACTATTACATAATACCAAAGCTAATTGAGGCTAGCTACATCCATCAATATTTCATCATCTCAACTACCATCAGCCATCACAAAATGCGCCTTAATTATTCATATCCCAACTACTTTCCTCTTCTAATTTCCATCCAAAGTTATTCCTCACTAAGTACGGTTGTACCGTGCATATAT
Source organism: Chironomus tepperi (assembly GCF_022539635.2). NCBI lineage: Eukaryota > Metazoa > Arthropoda > Insecta > Diptera > Chironomidae > Chironomus > Chironomus tepperi. The sequence continues at coordinate 229,638 of NW_027226357.1, read as the reverse complement.
CTTATTTTCTCCTATTCAATGCTAGGCAAAAAAAAAGGTATCAATTTTATTTCATTCTAGCCAAACACCAGCAACAGTAAGCAATACGATTGAATAAAATACGGAGGTTGAATTGAGTGTGAGTGACGATAACATGAGGCTGTATATGGGAATATCCATACAGTAGGTGAGAGAAAAAAAATATATAGGATGTGCCTCATGGCTATAACAACATGGAGAGGATGTAGTAGATCCAGCAACCCCTTATGAATTATTCAATGTGCACAAAATAGTAAATGAGAAAGACATGATGTAATAATATAATATTCTATGAGCTCTTGTACTCATTGAATTTTCATTTTTTCTCTATCTCATTCCACTTCCTTTCCTTCTCACTCATTCATCCCTCTCCAACCCATTTTCATAGTTCGATTGAGTGTTTTGGAGTAGTTGAGATTCGTCGAGATGTACATATACATTTATTGACTCAAATAAGAAGGGAATAGAGATAGTGGTGCCATTAGGAAATGTTGAGTGCGAGACATAAGGGCGACTGTACTTAAAGTTTACAATTTTTTTTATTTTGGTTGCTTTTTTTGGAGGAAAGAAATGCTGAGTTTTGTGGTTGATATTTCGTGCTGGCTATTAAGAATGGGAATTGAAATTAAATTTATATGGAGATGTAGTAACTATATTCTGTCCTGTAGAAAATGCAGAGAGCCGAGCTAAGCTCAACTGAGTCGAGCTAAGCTCAACTGAGTCGAGCTAAGCTCAACTGAGTCGAGCTAAGCTCAACTAAGTCGAGCTAAGCTCAGCCGAGTCGAGCTAAGCTCAGCCGAGTCGAGCTAAGCCATGCCAAGTCGAGCTGACCCATGCCAAGTCGAGCTGACCCATGCCAAGTCGAGCTGACTCAAGCCAAGTTGAGCTGACTCAAGCCAAGTTGAGCTGACCCAAGCCAAGTCAAGCTGACTCAAGCCAAGTCGAGCTGACCCAATCCAAGTCGAGCTAACCCAATCCAAGCAAGACATTTAAACAACGCTTTAAGCATTCAACCCAGTCAACTCTATCAACTCATTCCGCTGTACTTTCATTAAAGATGGAAATTTATTTGAGTACTCAATGATTGCTATTCGTATTACAGCGATAAAAATTCTCAATCTATTCTCAACTGATTACATAAAGTTGATTTCTTAAGTATTTAAGTGTGATTTTTAGTAGCACTCGATATAATTTAATTCCCATAGTAAATGCGCCATCTATCATGTTGCTATAAAAGTGTCAAGCAATTTAATTTAATTATTCTCTATAAAATTAAAAGGAGGTGACTAGTGGATGGAGCAAAAAAGGGACGGCAAAACAATTTTAAGAGAAGAAAAAAAAATTAATGGAACCAAAAAAAAGGGAAGAATTTTCTGCCAAAAGTTCCTTTTTCCCATGAAATGCCATGTCAAAAACTGAAAATAAATATATTTATGTAAAGCATGCCAATGTAGATTGTGTGCGTGATAATGTTTTAATAGTAATAAAATTTTATGGAAATTTCTCATGGCAATTCTTATTTTTTAATACTTTATAATAACTTTTACTCTATTGTGACTGTCCATATCATAAAAATTGAGTAAATATTGAAGTTTATGATGAGGGTATGAGGGCGAAAATGGTTATCAAATATTGACAAAGATGGACGTTACTTTTTTTATGCATTCATACTATATTGATGATTATTATTTGATCGTAATTCTCATATTTTATGTCCGTGGTGAGCAACATGTGTGCTACGACATACTAGTGTGTCGGTGGGCCACCTATACCGAAGAACAACTTGCACCGGGGAGACAACCTGAACCGGGAAGACAACCTGAACCGGGAAAACAACCTGAACTGGGAAGACAACCTGAACCGGGAAGACAACCTGAACTGGGAAGACAACCTGAATTGGGAAGACAACCTGAACCGGGAAGACAACCTGAACCGGGAAGACAACCTGAACCGGCAAGACAACCTGAACCGGGAAGACAACCTGAACCGGGAAAACAACCTGAACTGGGAAAACAACCTGAACTGGGAAGACAACCTGAACTGGGAAGACAACCTGAACCGGGAAGACAACCTGAACCTGGAAGACAATCTACACCGGGAAGACAATATGCACCGAAGAGACAATCTGCACTGGGGAAGCAAACTTGTGCGCCGTGAGTAAGATGTGTGAAATAGAACATTAGTGCGTCGGTGGTCAACCTGTGTGTACCGCGAAAACTAAAAGCTTGTCAACCACTGCTTAATATTAACATGAATGCTCACTATGAGCTTGTGGCCAATCTGATAATGAATTCATATTAACTTTTATCTTTTTTTATGAAAAATGGAAATTTTTATGATTTGAAACTTTATAATCAGGACAAATTGTGAATATATTCTAGGGAAACATAATTATTAAAATTATTGACATTATAAAATTGGTTGAGGGTTTTTAATAAAATTTTATCATCACATTTATGAGTGTGGATTCAATTTACAAAATCATTAGTTGCTCTAGGAGATATTCCATAATATGCAAAAATTATTAGATTTTTCCCGAGAATTTTTTGTAACATTTAATTAGAATTTCAATTGGATTTTTGGATATTGATACTGATTATTTTGTTGTCATGCTCTTTTGAACTTTCAATTATATTATTTTAAATGACATTTATTTTTATGGAGCTGCGGGCTATTGGTTACGTAATTAAACATTTTCTAATGGATCGTTTAATTTTTACTTGGTATTTCCAAAATTTGTTGACAGCACAAAGGTTGTCCACCACTACATAAAGCTCTTAAGGGATGAGGTGCGTTACGTACTAAGTGAAGGAAGCATTCACTGATTATGTTCTGTGTTTTAAGGGGAGAAGGCATCATTCTAACAGCACAAGTCGGATAATCAATCCATAAATCTGACAAACAGCTGACGAGGCTCTGGTTTGTGTCGGATTTGAATCAGAAATCAAAGTCATGTCGACATTTGAATGGAATTTTGATAGATCAATCGATTTATGCCATTCAAGGTCAAGCTCTTCTCTTTTTCTGAAGATGATTTTACATCAAATATGGATGGATATTCATCCTTCTTCAAGTGTTGAATCCTGAAGGTTCTTAACAAGGATTCGAATCCAGAACTCAAAGTCGACTTGAATTTTGTATGGAGTCGAGTTGACTTGACTCAACATTTTCATATAAAATCAACTTCGAGCTCTGGTATATTCAGAGGAACGAAAGGGGTTAGTGGTCAAACTACCTCTTCCCTTTCTACCCCATTTTCTGGCTACACCCATAACTCTGGATATGATTTAACTCTGAATTAAAAACTTCCAACAAATTAAAGATATCCTTTCTCAAATGAAGAGTTTTGACACCAAAAGCAATTCTCTATCCACGTCCCCATTCAGAACAAATATCGAATTTGCCTTTGACTTCATTATCTCCATTCCAAACTGCATTTCATGAGTAGGAACCTATCAAATTTCAATTTTCTATTTTCAATTTTGATTCATTTTGTTTCCATATAAATTTAATAAAAAGTCATGCCATACTTCGTCCATAGACTATTTTTATATCGCCCAATTCAATTCAATGCCAGCATTTCCAACAATAATTTTCCAAGAGCAACCAACTCACGCAAAAACAAAAATTTTCAATAAAAATCTGTTGACTTGATTTCTGACCCTGAAGTCAATCCATTTTTTTTTGTTCTTATTCTTTAATGACATGTCTGTTTATTTCAAATTCTTCTTTATGACTGATTGTATCCTTGACCATTTTGTCCATGACAAACATAATCCCGAGTTGTAGGCTGTTGAGTATCAAAAATTCTAGACACTCCTGCTGTGTAGTCAGTTGGACGGAAAAGTCAAATGTAAATATATCGGAATAGACAATGAGCTGGCTGAGGTTTGTATTGACATGATGTGACTAACTTTAACTTATTGCAGTGGTGGGCAAGCTTTTATGTTTCGTGGTCCATCTAGGAGGCAAGCCTCGACCAAAACCATACATGGTGTAAGGTTCGTGGCATTTCCGGATGGATTAGGCGTCACATTGTGGGTAGATCATCAATAAGGATCAATAAAACAACAGTGTAGCCCATCCCAGCCTTCCTGTGCCACTCGGAACTTCATCTGAACTACATGATCCATAACTATATATTATCAGCACTGCCAGGATGCCAAACAGTCAGAAATTATTGAAAAATCACACAAATTAATGAAAAATCATCATCTCATCAATGAAGAAAATGTCCATCCAATAAGAAGATCTTCTTAAGGAACAAACTTCAATTACAATTATGTGCCGTATCATGGCAAACTCAATATTCAATCAATAAACAAGGAGATGACTGAAAAAAAAAGTATATAAAAACACAACATCAAAATTAATATTCTTTTCCTTCCTCATCATCATCATTATTCATTTATTGTGTAATAACTGACTGTATTATCAACACAACAGTCACCCATAATTGCTCATGTTATTAATGCCTTTGAGTGATGTTGATGATGTTGCACACAACATTATTATTTTATTATCATAATTGTTTGTTTTTTATATGCAACATTAGACTGTTAATCATGAATAACTGAATAAAAAGTATGAAAATATGTGACACATGGACGATGATGATTATAGTCAGTATGGTTGCACATACGCAGACATTCATAAATCAGTAAAATAAGAAAAAGTTTTTTTATTATGGATATACAAGTTTAGTAACAAACAAAAAAAAAATAAAGCAAGTATGAGCATCTGGTGACAAAGCTAAAGTGAGAATCAACAAGTCATGTCTATCCATATGTGAGTGGGTGTGTGTGTAAGGACTTAACAACTTTGTAATGTCATCGTTATTAACTTTCGTTTAACTTTGAAATAGGAATGTTTATGTCTGCATACTTTTACTGAAAGAGAAATGAATGTCAATTGTGTAATAATGTACACAGGCTGCTTCTAGTGAACTTGGGTGACTCGACTGTACATTCTGGTGATGTGATTTAAGTGAAGAAGAGTATCGTCTTAAAGATATTGGGTTGAAGGGCTTAAGAGAGCTGTTTTATGGCATTTAAAGGTGATCTACTCATGATGAACTTTTGGAAGCTTCAAGTCGACTTGAGAACATGAGGTCGACTAGCTTTGACTCAAAGTCGGCTTGTTTTGAGTCGAGACGAGTCAACTCAAGTCGACTTCAAGTATTTTGACTTCGAGCTCTGCTTGAAAGCTTGGATATGGCCAATATGGTGGAAAGGGTGATGTTGGGTTCTATAACTTCATTTTTGTGAAACCTAACATGCTTAACGTCTATTCAATCCAGTAAAAATTTAAAAATTCCATTTAAAACTAGATCAGCAACAAGAAGCACATTGTAAACTTTTCCATAAGAATTTCATTTCTTCTTCTGACTTCTCACTTTGATTGATAGCTTTTGTCATGTAAAAGAAGCAACAAATAATGGGCAATGAATGGTTTTCTTTCAATTTAATGACTCTTTTAGAGAATATATTCTTCTTGAAATGTTTCTATTTATTTCGATTAATAGATTGGATGTGTCGAGGAGATCATTAGAGAGTTATAATTATTGATAATGATTATTGTTGCTATAGTGAAGGAATTTAATGAATAGTTTATGGAGAGAGGGTTGGAAAACTATCTTCAGAGCAGAATAAAATGGATTGAAATATGTTGTCAAGGTCCCGTTGGAACAACATTTGCGTCTTAACGGTAATACGGCGACGTGGTGGAGTCTTAGCCAAATAATTTGTGCTGTTCGGGAACATCAGAGCAACAAATTTAATTTTTTGCAATCTTATAAAGCCTAAACGGCTGTCTGTTGATGTTTTGAATTTGAAATGACCGAGCTATACATATTGCGACTAGTCTACCTTATGTCAAGTGGAAAATTTGACATTTTTGGAGCTTCTCGTGGTATTTCAAGTTTTTAACTAGACGGGTTTGGCTGTTGTACTCGACACCGAATCTAAGCAGCACACAATGACTATCCCGAGCAACACAAATAAGGAAATCTCCGCCATAGAGCTTTTAAGGCTCCGTTAAACCTCTTTCATTAATACCAAACGGAATCCGCCTCTACGAAGAAGCAAATTTGCGTCCATATGGACATTAAATTGAAGCGGCTTGAATTTGGTGTTAATAAAAGAGGTTTAGCGGAGCCTTCTTCATTTGTGTCGCTCGGGTATGTTCTATAACTCCAGTAACTTATTTAGCATTCTCTTAATAATGCATGACTAGATTGAATACCGCAAAATAAGAATACCTTTATATTGTATAATAATTAAAATCAATTTAAATTTTGCATTGCACATTCTATGCTCAAAATAGAACAATTTAAGGATATACTCAACAGGTATTGAAATAATTATTAACAAAATAGCAATCCATCATTAAAATTATGCTTCATTATAATGAATAAAATATGAGCAAAAAATATAATTTAATCCAATAATATCTAAAAATATTCATTTCATCACTAATTGGCACTGAAGCAACCTACAGACTTCAGCCATAGATGAAAACAATTCATGTCAAAATTTATTTTATTTTTTCTAATTTTATCTTTAAATTATCTCAATTAACTAATGAGAAGTGACAGTTTACTGTTCAATTTACATCCCTAATTAATGCCTAAATGCTTTTTCAAGGTTGAAACGTGTGGTGTTAAAATTAAATTTACTCATTCCTACCTCCTACCTCCTGAAGTACGTAAATATATAGTCAAGGTGACATTTCTCTGCAGCAATAAAGTCTCCATCCCTTGTCCACTTATGTTAGACTTTATTTTATTGCTATTTTTACGTAATTTCCTTTTTATTATCCATAGAACTACTGTAATGCATAACAAGTATCACATGAGGGGCCATTCATTAATGACGTCCAGCAATTGATGTGTAAAGGAGATGAGTAAGGGTATATAAATATTAAGTTGTCATAGAAGAATTTGACCTCGAGAAACTACGTCTTTGACAAGAATATTTCCAAGAATAGTTCAATTAATTCCTCCATCGGAAATTTAATGAGAATCCTTGATGTTGGGAGGATACTAAGCTTTCTACCCGAACAACACTAGCCAGGTAATCACTCCAAATTCATGTTCTAGGCTGGATTAACTCTGAACTTGTGCAGGATTCGATCTAAACCCAAAGCCGACATGACTCTGTTCTAGTGTCAGATTCAGTTTGGATTCGGATTAAACTACAGGCCAACATGAGTCTGACTTAGTGTCGGATTCGGTTTAAATCTAGAGTCATGCCAGTCTGATGTCAGATTGTGGTTCCATTAGCCAACTTGTGCTATTCGGGTGAAACAGTCAGAATTCCTCCCAAAAAAAAATACAATTTATAGTCATGTCCGTCATCAAAATAAGAAGAACTTCTATAAAAGAGTCATTAGTAAAGTTCCAATAATTAGATAGTAAAAGTGTATGGCACTTTATGATCATTTCGGGACTATTATTATCGTAAGAACTTACAACGAGCTAGTCAAAAAAAAGAGTGGGACGGCAAAAAAAGAAGTTAAAGCTCTAAGAAAATTCTAATGGCATAAAACATGAACTGAAAGTTGACCTTTTAACATTCGTGCTTTGAAATAACTTCCAATTTTTTTTTTTTTTGGCTACCTTTTTTCGGTTTTTACTTTTTCTACTGAATGGTGGTGGAAGTACAAAGAAGACAAAAAAAAATGGACGAGGTTAAATAAGCATTATTTATTCAAAATGCGGACGGCATCCTTTAGGACCGATGAAGTCGATTTTCTTTTTGTCTCTGAATTTTCACGCTTTTCGCATAACTTCTGACCTTTGTTTTTGTTCAGCATTTGCCCTTATTATGTTGTGCTATTGACTACAAAAGGTGCAAAGGTTTAAAAATTTTTATTTTTGTTACTTAAATACTGTTGAGAATTTTGAATGCGGAAAATTTATCGTGACTTTTCATCAGGAAAAAATTTCATTTTATGCTTTTTGGCTCTGGTTTTTCCCAAGTTTTTCCATTACGAATTGTATCTGTTGTCAAAATTATGCGTGATTGTTTGTGCATCTATTTGGTTTGCGATGGGTGTTTTATGATATTTTTTAGGGATTTAGGGAATGTTTGCTTTTGTTACATTGCGGTATGGTCAGGAATGAACTGAATAATTTCACGAATTCGTCCTAAAATGCAGGTTTGCAGCCGAACTTTAAGGTACATTCGACTACTGTAGGCCTGCGCATCTTACTTACTTACTTTGCTAGCCGTACAGATCAATTGTGATCCATGACCTCCCTCAGATGCCGCCTAAAACTAGCTCTATCGCCGGCTTCCGCTTGCCAATTTCCGATTCCAAATGCAATACTATCTCGATCGACAGCTTCTTTCCATGGCCTATGCATTAAAGACACAAAAATTGCAAACCTGCAATTCTTGACCGAATCCTAGTTCTAATCGAATGTTACCTTAGGCTAAAAATCACAAATTAAAAGAACTCAGTACTTCCTGGGGCTGGTTTCTAGATTCTACTGGCGTTCCATACCTTAAACTGTAAACAGATGTACTTTATTTTGAGAATTAAGCAACGATTTAATGTTACTAGGGCAGTGTGTCCCATATTGCCATAGAAACCAGCCTAAGAAGCGTCTATCAGTTGTAAACCCGGAATTAGCATAGACACATTATCAAGTCTGCATGATGCTGTCCCTAATCCACATTTTCAAGTATATTTGAAGTCGTGTGATGCCAAAACTTTCATATGTATCCCAAAAATCACACTAAATATCTAGCTAACCCAAAAAGCATCCCGTGATTGCTAGGACAACGCAACGTTGCTTATCAAGGATCAGCTACTATAAGTTGCCCTGGCGGCACCACGACGACGGGATTCGATCCATTTTCACTCCGTCCTTTGTAGTTCCCCGAATTAAACCTATCAAATTATTGTGTCGCATTTGGCAAAAACTAGAGAAATAAAGCTTTAATGCTTCACACCCATCTCCAGTTTACAACATTCAAATCACATCCATCTCTCTGTCCCAGCAATAATAGCATTTTCACAAGAATTATTTTGACAAGATTCATTACACAACAGCACACAAAAAAAAATATAAATTTCATTGTCATTAAAACTGTCCTTCAAACAGACTTGACATAATTAAATTTCCGGAAAGTATGAATTCATTAACTGTGCCTTCCTCAATTAAAAATCCATTTTCCATAATAAATGGATATTTTTTTTATAAAATTTGTGACACTTTACAGTGCATAATGAATCAAGATGAAGTGTCATGAAAGGAAACAGCAACAAGCAACAAATCCTTCAAACATTTTCAATGCCACCCGCCTTCATCTATGGACACAAGGATTTACATGGGTGTGAAGTACTTTTGGACGGGACACGAATAAAAAAAGAAAATTTTGCCAGCTCGTGTTATGACCCGTGGGCTCGAGTGATCGAATTTACAGGCTGATGACTTTTTTCAGTTCCATTCATTTAATTTTGAAATATAAAACGGCATTTGGTACTTTTGGAATCGAATTTCAAGAAGAATAAAAGTCAAGGATGCCTGAGAATTTATTGGATATTTAATTAAATAGCTTGAATATGAAACCCCGCTGCAATCCTATTTGACAGCTTCATCTACAGTCCTTATTACCTTCAATAGCAGCTAATATGTTGTGTCCTTCACATTTCGTCTAAAAAGCTTTTACGCCCCAAACAAATTAATACTAAATATAGCAATTGCACGTCATTTACATTAACCCATGAGATTATGACTGCAATGAGTCAGCTATTGGTATTTAATACTTTTATTATTTTATGATTTGGAGCAGGTGTGGGCAACCTGTGTGACGCGCCACACCAGTGTGTTTTTGAACAACGAGTGTGCCGCGACACACCAGTATGTCAGTGAGCAACCAGGGTGCTACGACAAACTAGTGCGCCGGAGGGAAACCTGTGTGCCGCGACAAACTAGAGCGCAGGAGGGCAACCTGTGTGCCACGGCACCCATGGGAAAACCTCGATCTGCATGCCGTATGCAGTTTCAAGTACAAACTCATCCCCAAGCTATGCCACAAACCACGAAAGTTTGCCCACCACTGAATTACAGCTAATCTTCTCAATTGTGATGAATAAATTGCAGGTGTTATTGATTATATCATCAATGGCTTGTTAAATGACCTGTGCGTCATTTAAATGGGATAGTTATGTAACCCATAAAGTCACAAATTGTGGATAATTTATATTATGAGCGTGAAATTTCTTGACAAAAAAGTATTACATTGCATGCTCAATTTTAATTAAGTTATCAGACGTGTTATCTAAAGTTTGTCTGGATGTAAAAACTTTTTATGGAAAAGTCATGCAATTTGATGATTTAATGCAAACTTTTTGTTTCGATTTTAATAATCTTTGCACATTTTCAGAGCGAATGGAAGGCACTGATGAAGTCACATTGATGAGAATCGTGATGAGGTCAATGAATCTTGAACTTTTAGATGCTCATGCTTAAGTGATTGTGTAGGAGGTGACACCAACGATGGTATTTAGAGCAGGTTAAGCTTTTTATACAGCACTGTGTCAAGATTCTTGGAAATCCTTTGATAGCTTAGTGGTATGAGCATGCTGCTGAATATCGTGGGCTGTCAAGGATGTGGGTTCGATTCCTGCCTCGGGACAGATGTCAAAATCAAGCTTTAATAGTCTATGACATTTGCATGTCGACTATCTATAAGGTAGTAATGAACATTCTGAGAATCCGCATGTCCAAAGCTCATTAAAACGGAACTATCAAGCTTTTAGCATCTAAATTCACATTTTAAAATGCAACAAAGCATTTCCAATTCTAAATGCGCCAAATAAGCCACATAAACCAATCCAATATCCAAAAATATTCCATACTCATGGCTATAACATTTCAACTTTGTTCCCTAGCATGCTTAAAACATTATAAAACCATTCCGATCCAATAAACCTTATTATATCATTCTTCAAATGGGAAAAGCTAATTGAAATAAACTTATTACGCACACTTTTCGGGGTGGGAAAGTAGGAGAACCCAAAATGATGTAAGTTCATGGCATGAGTTGTTATAGTTCCTCTTAACATTTTCTATAAATCCATTATTGAAACACATGTATATAGTTACAATAGCTACAGAAGCATAATTAAGTTATTGTGTGTCTACATAATGGAAGGAAATACGATGAGAGATTCCAATCGACGGTGCCATTAAAAGCACAACACAACAAAAAAAAGTGTGTTTATATATTTATACACACACGAAAAAGGTATCAAGTTACGAATGTGAATAGGGGAATGAATATGAAGAAGAAGGAAGAATGGAAGGATAAAGAGTGAAAGTAGCTTTTGATATTAACTAATAAAAGCAATAAGAAGAAGAAGAAGAAGAGGCAAAAAATAGAAATTGGATAATGGATATCATCATATCATCCATATTTAATGCTTTCATGTACTTACTTTAGTTTACTTTAACAAATTATTCAGCACATTATGTGATGGTTTATTCATTATAGTTTCTGTTGTTTCTAGCTTCTTTGTGGCTGTAGGTCAGCTTCTAATCTCGGCCGTTTAGCTCATCAATAGTCATGCTCATCTCTAACATTTCAATAGTTATGCAGCACAGCTATACAACAGCTCAAATAAAGCTATAAATCAGCTTCAAAAGCTCAGTAATGTAGCTCAGCTTTAAATATCATTGTTGCAGATCAGCTTCATGGCTCATTAATGCAGTTCAGCTTCAAAGCTCATTAGTGCAGTTCAGCTTCAAAGCTCATTAATGCAGTTCACCTTCAATGCTCATTTATGCAGCTCAGCTTCAAAAGTTTATGAATTCAGCTCAGCTTCACATGCTCAGTAATGCAGCTCAGCTTTTAAAGCTCAGTAATGTAAACCATCTTCAAAACTCAATTCAAAAGCTCAGTAATGCTGCTCAGCTTCAAGATTCATTAATGCAGCTCATCTTTAAAAGCTCATTAATGCAATTCAGCTTCAAAGCTCATAAACACAGCTCAGCTTTGAAACGCATTAATTCAGCTCAGCTTCAAAGCTCATCTCCGAAACTCATTTATGCAGCTTAGCTTCAATTCAGCTTGAAGGCTCAATCCTCAATTTTAACCTAAATCATAGTCACTATGCCTATATAACTCAATATTAATTAAATCCATACAAAAATCATCCAAAAAAAAACAGCACAAAATTCCAATTCCACATTTCCCACTCTATGTCATCAATTCGTGTTTCCTTTCATGTTTCCATAGGCATGTATGAAATCTAACCTCATCATACAAAACACACACACTGAATAGAGACGAAAAAAAAAATCGCAAAAGTTGTTTACTGTAATCACACAATATGCTGCCATCGTTACACGAACAACCGAAATTTGAAAATGTGTATTTAGACATGTGTATAGAAATATGTTTGAAAATATCTATTCAACTAACTAATGTTCCTTTCAGCCTTATTCACTCAATATTTTTTATTGTTATTTCTGTTGACTTTAGGGGTTATGTATAAGGTATTTAAAGGTTAGGAGTTGATATAGATGTTGAAAGGAATGCTTTGTGATGTATTAACTTTAAAATATGAATCTGGTATAGAACTAGACTAAAGCTGTACTGAAGCTGAACTGCAGCTGAACTGCAGCTGAACTGGAGCTGAACTGAAGCTGAACTGAAACTGAACTTAAGCTAAACTGAATCTGAACTGAATCTGAACTAAAGCTGAACTGAACCTGAATTAAAGCTGAACTGAAGTTGAACTAAAGCTGACCTGATGCTGAACTGAAGTTTACCTGAAATTGAACTGAAGCTGAACTGAAGCTGAACTGTAGCTGAACTGAAGCTGAACTAAAGCTGAACTAAAGCTAAACTGAAGCTGAACTGAAGCCGAACTGAAGTTGAACTGAAGCTGAATTGAAGCTGAAATGAAGCTGAACTGAAGCTGAATTGAAGCTGAACTGAAGCTGAATTGAAGCTGAACTGAAACTGATCTAAAAAAGTCTAACCGATTCCATAAACAATCTCACTCCAGATAAACTCGAATCCCCATAATCATGCCCTCTGTGTTGACATGAAGCCCATAAGTATTGTGTTATAAGAAAATGCAAACAGAAGTCGAGAAAATAATGTATACAAAATACAGTCCCAAACAGCTTTTTTGCCTTCAACGTCATGATTTAATTTCGATTAACTAAATTAGAAATAAAACGTGCGCACACCCGGTTCTCTCACACTTCTTGTTCCTTTTATTTCCATATTATTTCTTTTTCTCTCCCATTCTTTGTCGTCATTGATTTGCTGTGTGATTTATTTGTGCCTTACTCTCCTCTTGTTTTTTTATTATTTTTTTGCTGGTGAATAATTCTACTTTGTGATGAAAAATGCTCGACAATATCAATGAGCGGCAACAGTAGTGGGAAAACATACTGAGATATAATCGTCATGTGGATTTCGTCGTGACAAAAAAAAATGTGTCTTTTAGTTGGAAAATTGTTATTGTCAGTTTATGTGATAACGCATTTTTTGTCTGTTTGAAGGTGTGACATGTGTCTGGGAGGGTAATGGGTGGAAGGATTGAAGTGTTAAGATTGTAATGAGATTATATGGATGGATAAGTGATGATAGGTGATGCAATTTGGTGCAGAATGGGAGGTTGTGTCTGTTCAGAGTGGGTACGCTCCCATTTGAACCCATTTGAACTTATTTGAACGCATTTGAACTTATTTGAACCTATTTGAACCTATTTGAACCTATTTGAACTCATTTGAACTCATTTGAACCCATTTGAACCAATTTGAACCCATTTGAACCAATTTGAACCCATTTGAACTCAATTGAACCCATTTGAACCCATTTGAACATATTTGAACCTATTTGAACCCATTTGAACTCATTTGAACTTATTTGAACCCATTTCTACCCATTTGAACCTATTTGAACCTATTTGAACCCATTTGAACCTATTTGAACCTATTTGAACCCATTTGAACCTATTTGAACCCATTTGAACTCATTTGAACCTATTTGAACCCATTTGAACCTATTTGAACCCATTTGAACTTATTTGAACCCATTTGAACTCGATCGAACTAGACATTGACTGGACCATAACTGGACATAGACCAGTAACCACGTAGTATTGTCTCTAATAGTGCTACATCCCTCAATACATCAATTCAATTCATCAAACTCCAAAAACAAACGACTAGACTAACAATCTTTATATGCCGCCCAACAATGAATCCATTTACATCACCAAACTATCCAAACAATGCCTCGAAGCCTCGTCTAATATATATAGTAAAAAAAATCAAATCGAAAGAATAATGGCGAAAAATTTATTCCGAAATAAATTTGAATAGGAAGGAAAAAGCGACAATTTTTTTTTTAAATATGGACATACATAAATGTATCGTACACAGCAAGCAGCATGTTGATTGATTTATATAGACGTGCATGAATTCAGTTGAGTTGACAAAAGAGTTTTGTTGAAAATGACTGAATGAAAAAGCAGTAAAGAGGAAATAAAAATGGAACTTTTTTTATGCATTATTAAAATGTTGAATTGTTTTAAAGTACTTTAATTAATCGATAGGCTTTAAATGAACTAGATTTGGGATATGGAGTGTAGTTAATCTGGGTTTAAGTGACACAATTTAATCATAAGAGATCTGATTTGATGCTGTGTTGCGTTGTACTGTCAAAAGGACCAAATCAGGTCACCGACAGCCCTGAGACGACTATTTTGATCCACTGCTGACTCATTTTATGGCAAAAAATGAGAAATGGTGCAGGATACCTCTCTATGGAACTTAATTTGAGGCAGACTAGCTAGTTAGTAGAGTTCATAGCTCCTAAGGATTCCTATAGCGAGATCCAATCAAGATTATCTTGATTTTATAGAATTTTTGGAAGTTAAAGTGCTTATAAGACGGGATTAAGATGCAGGATGTGTTCTTAAGTCAGGATTGAGTTGAATCCGGGTTTTCTCGACTTCGATCTCTTCTCAACCCTGAAAAACTGTCGAAATCAAGACATCTAAAAGCTATATTTGATTCCCCTCTCACTTCTCCCTCTCCTTAACTAGCTATAATATGCAAAACGAATCAATTTGTCAGCCATCTCCTTAAACTTGATCATGACCTACAAATCATTTCCTACAGCTCTACCCACGGCATAACTCCAAAATATTCCCATCTAAACTCACCTACCTATAAACTTCAACTCACGTTTCAGCCACAAACCATTCCCAATTATCCATCGATAACACGACTGAATTTATAATGAGTTCCATAAGCACAATCGTTAGTAGATTTAATGAATGCTTTTGCTCAAGGCAACCAACACCACACTTTGTCATTCTCTAAATCATCAATTAATGCTATATACGAGACTGATGAGAAAGCTCTTTTTTATCAAGTCTTAATTTAGTCATGTCAGTTGCTGAGCTGAGATGAGATGAACAGAAAGAAAAACTCAAGATCCAATTCTCGTAAAAAAGAAAAAGCAATTTACTTGTTAAGATTGATGACATGCTGATTTTCTTTTAGCTTTATATGGATTTCTTTGAGCAAATGGTTTGTTGAAACGTGACTTTATCAATAGGTAGGTGAGTTAAGGCAATATAGGAGTTATGCTTTTGAGTAAAGCTGTAGGAAATGATTTGTAGGTCATGATCAAGTTTAAGGAGATTGCTGACAAATTGATTCGTTTTGATGTCGTAGCTCAAAAGGTAGCGGGGGTTGTGGTAGAGGGTCTAATACTTACTTCCTTGGCTGAGATGCACGTGAAGAAGGGCATTGGTAGATGCGTAAAGCTCTAATGACTAAATTGTGTAGTATAGTATGGTATAGTATGGTATAGTATGGTATAGTATGGTATAGTATGGTATAGTATGGTATAGTATGGTATAGTATGGTATAGTATGGTATAGTATGGTATAGTATGGTATAGTGTATACTATTGTATACTATTCCTCGTGTTACAGCCGGCTTAATCGCTGACCATCGCTTAAATACTCGAAAACAAACTATATTTACTAGTAAAAAATACCTTCCATAACATTAAAGTCTCAAAATTCAAAATCCCATTCCCAACTACAATATATCTAAAGACGTTCCTAAAGTAATTACACAAAATGACTCGGAAGTCAACCTATTATTCAACATATAATCCTAATGTGCTTAAGATCCAGAAGAATTTTTTACTCAATTAACTAAAGTCAGGAAGTATTTGTAGTTTTTATAATACAATACAATTTGTTGTGTATGGCTTGATAGGTATAAGTCGTTATAAACTTTTCTACCATCTCCATCTAGATATTTTATAAAGGATTAAAAAATTTTTTTACTTTAACGATCCTTTAATCTTTCCTAAATAACGTAAAATTTCCACATTTAAAGGAAATTAAATGAGCACAATATGCTTTCACTGAAGACAGCTACTTAATCCTCAATGGATTATTATAAACTTTTATAATGTAACCACCAATGGAATGAGCGGAAGGAAGAAGCAGTAAACAGCTACCTTTAAATATTCTTTATAGCTATAGAATAAATGGAAAAATGTAAATACTTTCAAGTTATAAGCAATCAATCCAATTGATATCGGTAGGTAAATGTCTATAAGTATGGATTTCCATCAGTCTCGGGTGAGGAGAGGTCTTCTAAGAATTTTACTGAAGACCTTCGTCATTATATTCTGTACGAGCTTTGGGATTTAAAGCTTGATGAAATTGATATAAATGAGAATAAGGAGTAATGAGGGGTTGTATGGATGTTTGGGAGCAATTTTTCACTGGTGGATGATCCAAGAGCGTATTTCGAGAAGGGAGGGTCAACTCAAACACCCATCTATACCCCGTCCCCTCCTTTCTGATATAATTCTTCAACTTACTAACGTTTTTTGCGATAAAAATTCAAATATCCCTCTTAAATATTAGCGATTCATTCAAACTTCAAATACACCCACCAGGGACATGTTCAGGGGTTCAACCCCAAGTCAATCATATTCCCATTTGAACAAGAACTTTGCTAATATTTTCCGAGAGAATCCCACCACTCCTCCGTACAGTTCCCCTCCCTTCTACAACCCCATCAGTCCCCACTAGTACCCTCTCAGCCTCCCTTTTCCCCTCTGTAGCACCCTTCCATTTTCTCTCCCTACCCCTGCAATTATCCCCATGGAACTGCTTTTTGAGAGAAGTGATAAAAATTGCAAAATTCTGACTATTTTGTATGAAAAGAAACAAAATGAGCGGTATAACCCCCAAAAAAATCAATTCTAATTGACATTCCCAACAAATGCCCCCCAAGAAAGCAGTCATTAAGTGTTCCATTCTCAAACTTTATGCAAGTATCTGATGAATAAAATTCCTGGAAGTATTCTTATCAACTTTCCATATTTACATTTCCTAATGATGGATTTTAAGCTTAACATAAAATAGCTTTTCAAAAACACACAGTCTGATCCTCCAACCCCAATTCATACTAAACACAAAAACCTTAAATAATCCTAAAACTTTTTGTTCCCAAAAACTCCACAAACTTCCAAAATTCTATGAAACATGAAAGAATCAACCGAAATTCTTTCATTAAAAAATATGCGACCTTTAAAAAATATCATCCCTCAAAAAAGTGTCCCCAAAAAAAAGGACAACCACTGAAATCAACAAAAAAAAAATTCTTCAATAAAAAGGCATGAAAAAGATTCCTTTTTAAATGCCAAAGTATTTATTATAGTTACATAAAAAATTTTTCACATACAAAAAAAAAGAGAAAATTTAACATCGAAAATAATAGCGGAATTTTTCAATGAATGTCAATCATGCTGCCGTTATTTACCTGTTTGAGTAAGAATGACTTGATTATGAAAGATGTGGGGGGTTTGAGGAATGAGCGAATTTTTTTGGATTTAGATTAAAATGAGAACTGCATAGAGAAAGTACGTTTAAATGAGCATTGTGCCATACTTTGTATCAACCCCTGGTAGCTCAATCGGTAGAAGCACCTAACATGTAATTAAAAGGACGTGGGTTCGAGTCCCTCTTGAGCATTATTGGGTTTGGAATCCTACTCGAAGGCAATATATCAAGGTTGGACTCCCGAGCTATTTTAAGGATTCGAATCCTATTCGAGCTAAGTTAGCTTTTGATACTTTATATCAACCCCTGGTAGCTAATCTAGCTATACTAAGTTCGAGTCCAACTAGAGCTTTATAGAGTTCGAGTCCAACTTGAGCTATGTTGAGTTTGAGTCCAACTCCGAGCTTTGTTGAGGTTCGAGTCCCACTCCGAACTATGTTGAATTCTAGTCTCACTTCAAGCTATGTTGAGTTCAAGTCCTAGTTCAAGATTGACATGTAATTAAGCGAATGTTGGTTTGAACCCATTAAGACTATGTTGTGGGGAAGATGTATGGAGTTTTTAGGTTCCAAATCTCATCCCCAATTCCTACCTCATTTCTTCTTCAACAAAGAACTGCCTGAACCCCAGCTTCTTACAATGATATCCCCCATTCAGACAAAATAACAGCAAACTCTCTCAATTCCATCCATCAAAATATCCACAACAACAAAAAAAGGAACAGAAGAAAAATTTCAGCTACATTTTTCACTCATCGTCAACATTTTGCCTCGAGAATGAGACTCAAAACTGAATTAAATGTACACATATGTATGAGCAAGTGGAGTCGAGAATACTAAAAATATGTGTTTCCTACCTTCATATTGGAAATAAAAAAAATGGATTTACGGTAAGGAATGTATGTATCACAAATGGAATAAAAACACTCGCAACCACACATTCTAAATCGATTCCAATTTCTCGTCATCGCTTTAAGAACACTAATCGATATTGATTTAAAAATCTATAGCTGTATATGGCATAAAAGATGGTGCACGAAAATAAAAATAAAAGAGATTTTTATGTGTTAATGCGGTTGAATCCTTTTTTCGACATCAACAGACATTTTGCTGATTAGAGAAGATTTGCGTGTGTGTTGCGGATTGAAAATTAAATTCAATTCGTGCTCATTTTTAAGGATATTTGGATTGATTTTATTTTATTTGATGCTTTTTGATCTCTCTTTGTGGCTTATTTTTTAGGTGATATGAATGAAATATTGATGATTTTGATTAATTTTATTCGTGGGGGTTTTGAGTTAAAGGGGGTGCTTTTTTTGATATTTAAATTAAAATGATTGGATTCAGAGTTGCGAAGGCCGATGTCGGCGGCCGAGAGAAACGGCCAGTCGTTCATCGTTTTTATCGGCCATCGTTTTTTATCGCTCGCCGTTTTTTATCGGCCGCCATTTTGAAAAAACAAACGGCCCGCCGTTTTTATCGCTCGCCGTTTTTATCGGCCGCCGTTTTTTATCGGCCGCCGTTTTGAAAAAATAAACGGCCCGCCGTTTTTATCGGCCGCCGTTTTGAAAAAATAAACGGCCCGCCGTTTTTATCGGCCGCCATTTTTTATTAGTTAAAGTTTTATAAAAATTACAAAAGTCCTCGTGTTATTGATCGAGCGACTTAAGGGCATTTTTGTCCCAGTAATCAGTAATTGATTAATTAGTCACTTTAAGATCTACAAAACGAGATTCAGTAGGATCCAAGTCACTTCCTAACTCACAAAACGAGATCCAGTAGGATCCAGTTCACTTTCCGGTCCACAAAACGAGATCCAGTAGGATCCAGGTCACTTCCAAATCTTAAAAACTAGATCCTGTAGGAATCAGATCACTTCCAGACTTAAAATATAAGATCCAGTAGGATCCAGGTCACTTCCAAATCTTAAAAACAAGATCCAGTAGGATCCATATAACATCCAGACCCTTAAAAACATGATCCAGTAGGATTCAGTTCACTTTCAGACCTAAAAACAAGGTCCAGTAGGATCTATGTAACATCCAGATCCTTAAAAACATGATCCAGTAGGATCCAGTTCACTTTCAGACCTAAATAACAAGATCCAGTACGATTTAAGTCACTTCAAACTTTGATCAGTAAACACTGTAAAAACATCGAAAGCATTGAAAAACAATGAAAATTCGTGTTATTGTTTTTGTTGTTGTTGTTTATGAAAATGAAAAATTGTTAATTATAGCATATATGCGTTGATTTGAAACTTTTAAACGCCGTTTTTTATCGGCCGCCGTTTTAAAAAATAAACGGCCCGCCGTTTTTATCGCTCGCCGTTTTTATCGGCCGCCGTTTTTTATCGGCCGCCATTTTGAAAAAATAATCGGCTCGCCGTTTTTATCGCTCGCCGTTTTTATCGGCCGCCGTTTTTTATCGGCCGCCGTTTTAAAAAAACAATCGGCCCGCCGTTTTTATCGCTCGCCGTTTTTGGCCGGCCGATAAAATCAGGCCGTTTCACAACTCTGATTGGATTGATAGATAAGGGGGCATTCACTTATTCCGTGATGCTGAAAATCGAATTATTGAATCTAGACCTGAATCCAGACTAGAATCCAGACCTGAATCCAGACTAGAATCTAAACTTGAATCGAGACCTGAATTCAGACTAGAATCCAGTGCTGAATCCAGACTAGAATTCAGACCTGAATCAAGACTAGAATCCAGACCTGATTCAAGACTTGAATCCAGACTAGAATCCAGACCTGAATCCAGACTAGAATCCAGTCATGAATCCAGACTAGAATCTAGACTTGAATCGAGACCTGAATTCAGACTAGAATCCAGTGCTGAATCCAGACTAGAATTCAGACCTGAATCAAGACTAGAATCCAGACCTGATTCAAGACTTGAATCCAGACTAGAATCCAGACCTGAAACCAGACTAGAATCCAGACCTGAATCCAGACTAGAATCCAGATCTGAAACCAGACTAGAATCCAGATCTGAATCTGGACTAGAATCCAGACCTGAATCCAGACAAGAATCCAGACTAGAATCGACAATCCCTTCTCCCATACAAAGAGAAAGAGTGTTCCTTAACAAGTGAACGATAAGTGAATCTTGGGGTCCTTTATATGATGTAGCTCCTCAGATAAGGTTTCTCGTATTTAAGGTAACTACTCAACCAGAGCTCTATATGGAGACTACTCTATATGCTCGTTTTGACACATCTATGCTGCTTTATTAACAATAATACACAAAATTGTCCTGACTATTTCAAGAGGCATTGTGCAGCTCAGGAATACGATCTAAAAATTCATTTTTAACATGTCCCCTAACAGCTTTACATCCCACTGATTCGTTAGAGATTTCACACAATTATTGCACTATTGATTCTCCTTCCTATCAACTTCTAACATATTCATCAATATTAAATGAGAGCATGTTATTAATTCAATTAAAATAGACTTAATGGATCTGATGTTATTGATTACTAGCAAACCATTAGAAATTCTCTATCTCATTGTAAAATACCTGGTAAAATATTACATCTCGTTAGATATCTCAAGATGCATGTAAAGTACATTGAATCAAGCATGTTAACATATGCTTAATTAATATGCATTATAGACAGTAAATTCCTTAGAATTTCTTGGGATAGTTGCACATTTAAGCATTAGGAATTGAATTTATTGATCAAATTTGAAGGAAGTTAAGCATGATAATTATGATTGCATTTTTGTGTAATTAGTTGTGGCTTCTGTGTGAGAATTTTGGGAATTTATGGATGTTACCTTGAACTATTTGGATTTGAAGCTGATTTTAGGTATTCCTTCATTAACAGACTCGATGTACAGCATGCAGTTTGACACTAGACAACACCAAACTCATGGCAATTGATCTATACAGCCATAAAAGTAATCAATTCTTCAAAATTTCCCTCCAAACAATGAACTTACCCAACCAATCACAAAACATATAAATTCATGCATTAATCCCCTCAGCAAACATCTCAAAATGTCTAAAACAAGTCGTGACTTTATTCTTACCAAAATTAAACTTCTTTTTTTCACGAATTTTCAACCCTTCTAATCCATTTGACATTCATATTAAATTCGTGAATAATTGTAGCTGACATTATGCTACTTTCAGTTCTTTTTTTTCTCTTTATTTCCATTATCATGATCAGCAGAGTTGAGGGAGAGAAAAAAAAGTATAAATTTAATGCAATATTTCACTCACCTTATGATATACATTTTCATTATTCGCATGAATGAATGGCAATGAAAAAAGTAGAGTTGTGAAGGTTGTTGATTTTTTGGGTCGATGGAGCGTCAATTTTTGGAATTTTGAATGTTGGTGGGCTGGGTTGGTGACTGTTTTGACTGTGTGGCCTGGTTGCTGACTGTTGGACTGTTTGGACTAAATCGTTGGTCAGGTTAATGTGTTCCGACTACGACCACCAAGAGTCAGTTTGGGAAATGATCAAAAGTGATTGATCTGTTCCGACATATTTGGTCTTTTACCATAACTTATTGGTAATCCTTAGATGCAAAACCAAAAGAGAAGCTCAAAAGTGAATGTCATGAACAGCACAACCTCGGTATTGCTATTTATTTGTATCAAGTCGACGAACAGTCACAAAGTTGCGCTTGCGGCACCTTGACAGCTGATTTCAACACATTAATAAGTTAAATAATTACGCTGTCTACCGTACTTGTCACTCGGGTAATAATCTGCATGTGCTGACATTTTTCTACCAGAAACTTGCATGAAAAATTACAAAATAATCCATTTTTGTGCAGTCAATCGCAATTTTGAAGCTGTTCTCTTCACAAATTCGTACAAAATTCATTCCAAATTGCTGCGAGGGTTAGACTGGAACTAAGGTTGCCAACGAGGACATCCAGATATTCCTGGATTTGAATTTTGCTTCTGATTTTAAGCGACACAGATTTCAATAAATATTATTCCTTTTTTGTTCAATTAATAAGCCATCTTTGATATAGATTTCCACAACTAGCTAGAAACCCAATGCGGAAGTCTTAGAAGCTTCGCTTGGCAAATGTTTGAGGAATCAAGCTTAAATGTTTGAGGAATCAAGCTCCAGCACAGGCTTGACAAGCTCCAGCGGGCAGGCCAAGCTTCGCTAAATGTTTGAGGAATCAAGCTCCAGCGGACAGGCCAAGCTAAATGTTTGAGGAATCAAGCTCCAGTCAACGAAATTTTGAATCACAAAGCTTGCCCAAGCTAACAGGCAAGCTTCATGGCAGCTGATTTTAATCCATTAATAAGGCAAAATACGTAGTCCGACATACTGTGACACTCGAGTGTATACTCAGCATATGTTGACAATTTTCTGGCAGAAACTTACATGAGAAATGCACAAAATCATCCATTTTTGTACAGTTAATAGCAATCTCCGAGCAGTTTTCTTCACAAATTCCTACAAAATTCATTCCAAATTGCTGCGACGGTTAGACTGGAGCTGAGGTTGTCAACGAGGACATCCAGATAATCTTGGATTTGAATTTTTCTGCTGTTTTTAAGTGACACAGATTTTAATCAATAATATTCCTATTTTGTTCAAATTAATAAGCCATCTTTGATTATTTCGACAAAATATTGTGATCTTTTATGTGCCAAAATGCTATCAACTATCTACATCTCATCAAGCCTTGTCCAACATCATCATCCCTAACGTCATGTTCAAATGTCACGTCTTGTGTCATGTATCAGACAAACCTTCTAAAGCGTCAAATATTGTCTTACAACAGATAACCTTAAAACCCACAAATCACCTTCAGACATCCAGTCAAAACAATCCTAATCCCACACATCATCCTACAATAAGACACACACACAAAAGGGGTTGAAAGTTGGAAATAAAACCAAAAAAAAATTAGCATAAACCCCACGAGTGAATAACATTCCTATTGTTGTTTTAATAAATGCACTCATATCCATATTCTAATCATACATATTATTATAGCTGTTTTTCTACCGCTGAGTTGCGTTTATTTTGTACAAATGGAAATGCGTGTAGAGTGGATATGAGCTGCTGACTAAAAAGGAACAGGGGTTTAATTCTCAGTTGATATTGTTAAATGAGTAAAACATGTAAATGATATGTTTGTACAACAAATCAACAAATTATGTCCATTACTTGTGCGATTGAATAAATGATGTGATGGTTGACTGCCTCCGGTTTTGTTTTCTGTTTGTTGGGGAGGATGAGGATATAAATTTTAATGTGACCTGCTTGCATGTGATAAGCATTACATTTTAATAAATATAAAGCCTACGCTCTATACGTGTGCAATCAAAGGTATTTTTACCGTTATTTACATAATTCAGCTATAGAGGGGAAACAATTTAACTGGATTTGATGTTGTTTCTGTTTCTGTTTTCATGCATGACTTAAAATCAATAACAGGAGATTAACAGTGAATTTAAAATAGTCTCGAGGGGGACGACGGGGCTGTTCATTCATTATGTAGCGCTTTTAATGAGTTCCTAATTCTTCTAAGGTCACTAATCCGGAGAGTATCGGTCTTGGTCTCGGCATCGGGATCCCTTAATTTGTACCCTCTTGCATTCCATATTAAATACCCTCCTCCCTCCCCCGTAAGTGACTTTTTTGAGATTTTGATAGAAACTTAGGCTTTTGAGAGGGAGGGGCGTCCATAAACTCAACATCCCACGTCCCATACCAACCAAACTCCCCCTCACACAATTGCTGAAATTCGTTAATTGAATATTATTCATAGTTATGGTAATGAGGAACACCTTTTTCATCGTCTGAAATTTCTTCAACCTTTAAGAGATCTGAGTGGAATTGCTTAAAGGTATTTTTGTTTAAGCTTTATGGATGTGTAATCGATGCGGAAAATTGTAATCTGTGCTTTTAAAATATTATCACTTTAGAGGAAGATCCAATTATCAGATTATTTGCTAATTTAGTGATTATATTGTTAAGGGAAGAAGCTTTGATTTTGTGACTTTATTGTGGATGGCAATGTCTAGTTTTGGTTGTGTTTCGAACAGCACAATGTGGTCTCTAACAAGCAAAAAAGGATGCTTTCATGATGCAGAAAGTCGATAAACCTAAAAGCGGTCAACCTTGGTGTATCTGGGTACATTCTTGCTTACTTACTTCGCTAACCGTACAGATCAGCTGTGATCCATGGCCTCTCTTAGTTGGCGTCTCAAACTGTGTTCCGGACAGCACAATCTGTCCGCTGGGTGGATAGGCAAAGAGCATCCTTTCATGATACAGAAAGACAACTACAGTACCTAAAAGCGGTTTATTTGCCTGTTAGAATTCACTAAGATATTGCTTAATTACTTACTTTGCTGGATGTACAGAAAAGCTGTGGTTCATGACCTCTCTCAGTCGGCATCTAAAACTGGCTCTTTCGATGCCTGTCCTTTGCAAATTGTCAATACCAAGTACTACACTCTCTCTAATGCAATGCTATGTTGCCATATTAATGATATGACTCTAAATTGCCTTTATGGCACCTTGACGACTGGTTGATTCTTTTTCAATGGCGGAAAGTGCAGCATAATGCGGTCAGTTGCATATCCATGCCTTTTGTGGGTTTCTCATGCCATCCACAAGTGAGTACCAAAATATTGACACAAATTGTGTACCAAACACTTAATAACCAAAAGTATCAATGCCTCAATACCAATGAATATCAGTATATTTTCCACAAAATTGAAATTAAACAATTGACAATATCCAGTCAGAATATTAATATTATTTACCTATCAAGTAAACCAATATTTATTTATTTACATAACTTGAACCTACAACAAAATTATGACATGATACTCGTTATGACTATCAATTGCTCGTGCATGTAATAAGGCATTCAGCTGTAATATGAAAAATGTAAGTAAATATTGAATTAAAACACAAAACTTTTTTTTGTTTCTTCTTCAATTCATTCCATTTCATATTAATTAACATATTTTATTTATATATATATATTTATATATGTACAATTTTTACAAATTACTACTATAGTCACCTAATTGAAAATGATTTATTTATCAGTACTAATATGACAAGACAATATTTCCACACAATGAATGTTGAATGTTGATAATAATTGTTATATCTATATGATATTGAGAGACTTGTTCCGCTGTTGTTGCCGTGCTTCATGGCCGCTGGATCGATGTTGTTTATCACATGTACCATGACGAAATCAGCATCTATTGTTGAGATTTTGTACATTAATGAAAATTAGCGAGGGAGAACAAAAGCCGGAAAAAACAACGTTTGGGAATAAAGTTTGTCGTTGTGGTAGGCAGAGTTGGTGTGCTGACTATCAGGTGTGATTTGGGGGTTCAAATCTCATTTGTGGGTCTATTTACCCTTACAATTCAAAGCCTTAAACCTAGAAATCCTCAACATTTTTGAAAAAATCCCCAAGATCACCAACTCTGTCCAGCACACCATCCTCATACTCCCATAACAATTTAATGCATCATAAGCACAATCTCATTGTGCACAGCTACATCAATTGAGTCAAATTAATTTGATTAATTTACCTGAATTGCTCGGTGCACATGTATAATTTCCACTATCAGACGGTGCCGCCCTAGATATTATTAAGTTACTAGTTTTTGTGGTACGATCAGTGCTGACATTAATGCCGCCACGCTGTGAATAGTTTACAACACGACCACCTTTATACCAATAGATAAATGATGGTGGATTTGTGACGTGTGATGTCGTGCATGTTAAATTGATATCGTTGCCACTCTTTATGTACAATTCGGGATTGCCAAGAATTTTCGCCTTTGATACTGCATAATATGGAAATAAGAAGAAGAAAAAGAGAAATGTAAATGTTGTTAATGATGCAAAACATGAAATTGAAATCAGAATGGAAAGGGATGTAAATGTCTTGTAATTCAACGGAGAATAAGAAAATGGAAAGTTTTTGCAATTCATATCCAGACATTAATTTATGCGAGTGAAACAACATATGAACGCAGCATATCTTGATGTTGTTTTAATCCTGGGATTGGATACTTTGTATTTTTTGTAATGGAATGAGAGGTTCTTGCTTGGTATTCTGAATAGCATAAATTGGTTAATCGATCAAAAAATTGGATCTAGACCATCGTGATGCTGAGTTTTTTCCGGATTCGACTTAAATGCCAGAGACATGTCAAATTGATGCAGGATTTTATATCGAACAGTCGACATGTGCTATGCGTGATGTTGTCAGTAAATAAGTAATAACTGAGGCAAACAGGTTTTTATGGACTAGGTTTAACAGAACGGCAGTATACAGAGACCATGGACGAGACCGACACGGATATGGACACGGAGAGACATGGACACATGGAGAGAGACAT
The DNA here is from genome assembly GCF_022539635.2 of Chironomus tepperi. Lineage (NCBI taxonomy): Eukaryota > Metazoa > Arthropoda > Insecta > Diptera > Chironomidae > Chironomus > Chironomus tepperi. The sequence goes on along the minus strand of NW_027226357.1, from coordinate 202,390 downwards.
GGACACGGAGAGACATGGACACGGAGAGACATGGACACGGAGAGACATGGACACGGAGAGACATGGACACGGAGAGACATGGACACGGAGAGACATGGACACGGAGAGACATGGACACGGAGAGACATGGACACGGAGAGACATGGACACGGAGAGACATGGACACGGAGAGACATGGACACGGAGAGACATGGACCGAGACAAAGAACGAAGACATGGACGGAGACATGGACACGGAGAGACATGGACACGGAGAGACATGGACACGGAGAGACATGGACACGGAGAGACATGGACACGGAGAGACATGGACACGGAGAGACATGGACCAAGACAGGGTTCAAGACGGGGACCGTGACAAGGATTGATACCGAGACTCCAGGATTGATATCGAGAATCTCGTTCTCGATCTAGATCTATAGAATCCCTACTTTCCCATCCAAAATCTAATTTAACTTCAAAGAAACCTTTACATCCCCAATTTTGCATCCCATTATCCCTGAATTTTAAGTAATTCATCAATTTTTCATCACATTTACATGTTATTGTGAATTTTTCCTCATTTATCTCGCATCTTTAACCTCAAAAATTCCACATCCACAGCATAATATAAACCAACACAGCAAACACAAATTACCACCCACAAAAATCCCAAAGTTTCCAACCACAGGTTACATGCTATTCATTCAGCTGTTTCATCGAGAGCTAAACTTATGTACTATGTATCATGAGATTGGGTATGAGGAGGAAGGAGTCAAATTCCAGCGGGAAATATTCAACAAAGCATATATTTAATATTATTAATTCATAGCCCAACATGAAAATCATCACGTTTCATAAAAAAAGGAAGGAATTTTAAAAAATTTCGTTTGTTAAAATATTAAAGCAACAAAAATTCCTTATTTGAGAATTCAGGAAGTGGCACAACAAAATTTAATATTCAAACTTATACGCCGGAAGGAGTTTAAAGGGTGAATACAACTCAAAATGTTAAATATCGATTCCATTTCAATGTTTTGGTGGGAAAATTGTAAACTTTTTTGTTCTAATGCCTTAAAGCTGAACGGAATTTAAATTACAAAACAATAGAAAATTCCGGGAAAAGTTTCAATTTAGCATATTTACAGAATAGGCTTCAAGTTAAGCATTTTAATCCTTTAATTGCTTCCATCGACTCATTTCTCATTCACATTAAAGAAATTACGCATAAAATCGGAAGTAATCATTGCCAAACCTTCAACTCATTAGTAAGGAGCACTTTAAAAAAAAGAGCAGCAATGAAAGTTTTTTTTCCCAATGGGGGAAGGCAACTATAAGCAACTTCCGTAGCTTTCTCCTCGTTACATGACGAAATAATGATATTTCGCATCTTCTTTTTACTTCTCATTCGTATTCTTACTCCTTCTCGTCATGTCATTACTTGCTACTTTTTTTTTTCAACGCTCTCGTCTCATTCCATTTTTGGAAAAATGGAAAAAGGCATCAAGAATGAAAGGAAAGTTGAGATGTGTGTGAGAAAATTGGATGGAAGGTGTGAGGGATTGGAGCGCATTTTATTGATTTGGGTAATTTTGTTGTGATTGTTAGACTTGTATTGGGAAAATGAGGTTTGTGGGATAAAGCATCTTCTGAAGCTGAAGCATATTCTGGTGCTGATGTAATCTGAAATAGATGGCTGAATAATTGGATTGATGCATCAATCTTAGCCATGACCAATAAGAGTCTATTAACTAAGGTGTCATCCCGACACCTGTTTAAAGCAGTGATGCTTAAACTATGACGCGACATGTGGATCACGACCGAACCTCAGGTGTGTCTCAATATTCATATTCTCGAGAAAAACAGGCTGAGATTAGTTTATACTAATTTATAGGTTTAAAACTCAGTTGTGTTCTGTCATCAGATTGTGGATCACAAGATGGACCAATGGACAAGAAGTTATGGTTCTGATTTCGGTTGAACTTGGTTTAGGAAGTCATCCGATATGTTGGAATCTGCCCGAAATCCATCCACATTTGGTTAAATACTGGTTAGACCCTTGAGTCATATCTCAATGGTACCGGCAACTGAAACACCAAGATTCGATTGGTCCGATGAGCCACGTTTGTATTTCACGTTTGTATGCCACGTCTATATGCCACTATTCTTGTTACATCTCTATAGCCTGAATAATCAATTCTTACAAACTTCTTCATTATCACCTTCAAAACGTCCTTATGCAGATGGTACTAAAGTAAGTCTACTGCATTATAATTCATAATGATCATAAATTGTGTACCTTTAACTACTATTACTGCGCAAAAATAAATGGTCTACGTGATCAACTGCATGGCACCTCACTGAACTCCCAAAACACCTCCATATTTCCATCCACCCAAACTGATCGTAAGAGCTCAATAGCTTCTCCCTTAACAATGCACCAAAAAAGAAAGCGAATCGACAGTAAGAAGAAGAAAGCATGAGCAAATGAAGGCATGGCAGTAAGAATGAGAGTAGAAATCATTATTGCGTAAATTGCGAAGCGGCAGCAGTAGCAGCAAAAATCGTGAGTAAGAAGAAGGCACAAAATACATACGAAAATGCTACAAATGCTTATGGAATCACAAAATAGGCATTTAATGTAATAATTTCTGTACTGCTGAGATTTTACTACCATTGCCTGATTGCTTTTTCTTCTTTTTTTCATCCTTATTTGTTATTGCCGCTGTTTGTTGCCGTTGATGTTGTAATCATTCCATAGAACTGACATGAGATTGTTGTTTTAGTATCAATTTCAAATGAATAATTTTTCCTTTTTTGCCTCGAGGCTTTCTCTTCCTTCTCATGCGATTGTGATTATTTGAAATAATAGCATCAAAATCCCTCTATTCAGCTAGCAGTTAATTAGAAAATGTTAAATGATCAAGCTGTGGGATAAATGGTGAGGATGGAAATTCATACTGGGAGATATTTACTAACTATTTACTAATGAACATGCTACCACTTTAGACATTCATCATTTCGGCTCAATGTTGGCTGTTGTGGCTTTTGGGAAGGAATGGATTGAGTGAGGAATTTGATTGGGTAGAGCGCATTTCAATTAGGCTTGAAGAACAATAATTTGAATTCAAATTTTTAAATTCAAATTCAATTTCGAAACTTCAATTTCATTTCGAAAGCCGAACTCAATTTCAAATTTAGAATTCAATTTTGAATTTAAAATTCAATTTCAAATATAGAATTCAATTTCAAATTTAGAATTCAATTTCGAATTTTGAATTTAATTTCGAAATTTCCTTTTTCAACTTAAAATTTAATTTCAAAACTTAAGTTTAAATTTTTAAATTCCAAGCTCGATCTCGAAATTTCGAAATTCTGACTTAGCAATCTGAATTCAAAAATTGATTTCGAAAGTCAAACTTTAAATTTGAGATTCGAATCTCAATCTTTGATTTTAAATTTCGACTTCAAAATTCAAATTTCCAATTTGAAGTTCAAATTTCAATTTCATTTCCGAAAATTCAAACTTAAATTTCAAAATTCAATTTTGAAAGTTGAATTCAATTTCGAAAATTCAATTTCAGCTTCGAAAATTCAAATTTCAATTTAGAGATTTAAATTTCGAAAATTCAATTCTAATTTCGAAAACCTAAATTTCAATTTCGAAAGTCATTCTTAATTTTCAAAGTCAATGCCTTTGAGCATTTGATTCAAATTTCAATTTAGAAATACAAACATGAAGTTTATAAGTTTAAGCTTCATATTTTAATTTGAAACTTTGCAAAAAACAACATTTTACTTCAACAAAACATCATAAGCACCGACCTACTTAGCGAACAAATGAACAAAAAGACTTTTCACAAACAACAGCATCTTTCCCTTTGATGATGAAAAAAATAAGCATTGCCAAAAAAACATTAAAGTGTTTTTGAAGGTTCAAGTTGGTTTGTATCGCAACCACAAAAGCCTTTTACATTTACTTGTTTTGCCATCATTCGCTCTATTTTCCTTCATTTCGTTTGTTTCAATTTCCATTTAGGAAGCATAAAGAATACATTTTTCATTCATAATGATGAAAATTCCACCGAGAAGAAACCACAAAAGCTTTATTTTTTGTTCCTCTCCTGCTTTTTTCTCCTCTTCTCTCTTTAATAAGACCCTTCCATTATTGTTATCATCATCATCATCAGTCTTCATGCTTTTATTATATATTTCCATTTTTTTCCTTTGAATATTTTTTAGATTTCTTTTCTTTTTTGTAGTCAAGCTTTTATGCAATAAGTAGATTCACTTTAGGTAGATTAAATGGGTGGTTGACTAATTAACATGCTGAAGTTGGGGGTGTTGTTCGATTGAATGCTGTGTGTTTTTTTGAAGATGCAATGCATCTTGTTGTCAAGTGGTGGAACTTCGAAGCATCCAGAAACTGGTATCCCTCGCTTCAACAGTGTTGGGTGACCTGTGTGGCCGAGCATGCACCTCAAATGAATTAGAAATGACATGAACCGTGTGCCATGTGCTGTTTCGGTTGAGGCTCACCACCAAAATAGAAGAGGTTTGAATTTTATTGTATGAAATGCAAAAATCCTTCAATTTCTTCAAAACCCGTTGGGGAAAATGAAGAGTCCGTAAAAATGAGGATGAGGTGTTTGGGAGTCAGCCAAAAAAGGGGGACGAAGGGTTTGGGGATCAACCAAAAAGGAGGATGACTCCTAACCCACTCGCTTCTTAAATATGTAGCATAAACAGTCGCCTAAGACGTTTCTAAGCTTAAACTTTATAAGCTTTCTCAATAGCATAATTGAAACATGTGCTTGAGCATCATGCTTGCATGCGTCATAGACGACTGCCTATTAAACAGCTGAAAACACCCTGTCCTGCCGTTTCTTCAGCTTTTTGGCATCCTCTTTCTTATTTTTGAACAAATCAATTGAATGACCCTTAAGCTACGTAATCAAATGACCTCTTATGCAACATAACCTCAAAATTCCACAGCATAACCTCAAAATCCTTCAACAATTCCCATCAATAAAACCCAATAAGACTGTTTTGCATCCTCAATTCTATTTTTGGACAAAACAAGTGAATGACCCTTAAGATACACAGTCAATCGACCTCTTAAGAAACATAACCTTAAAATTCCACAACAAAACCTCAAAATTCTTCAATAATTCCCCAAATTATTCCTCCAAAAATCAATAAAACTACACGATAAATCCATTACCAAAAACTCATCGCCATTCAAATTAAGTTCATTCACATAAATTCTGTCTCATCCAACTATCCAAAGTTCCATTCGCCTCCAAAAGACTACAAACAACAGACAATCAATTGTAAAAAATAAGAATAAGGCACAACAAACATTTAAGTAAACTTTTGAGACAACAATAAGCTTTGAGAACACAAAAAAAAAACTTTACGAAAAATAATCAACAAAAAGAAAACAAGAAACAGGACAGAAAGCAGTAAAACGGAGGAAAATTAAGGAAGGAATGAATTGTTCATCACAACTTGACTTGACGAGAATGAAAAGAAAATCGCTTTAAGCTTTTCATGTTACTTTAAATGATATTTATCTTGTTCTCAGGCATCGTTATTTATTAAATTGAAGACGAGTCAGACGCGGCATGTCATGGATGTAAAATATCAATTCTGCCACTGTTGTCTCACGGATAAAGAAGAAGAATTGACAACGAACTTAAAAATTTCGTTTTTTTTTGTGTCCCGAAAATTTTTGACATTTTTTGTTTCCATCCATTAAGTACGCATTCAAATAAATAATACTTACCGACAACATTGAGACGGTATGCTTGACTTATTTTCGGTTCTGTTGATACTTGACACTCGAACACGCCACTATCACGAGGCTGTGCTGATGTAACGCGCAACGACCACTCATCGGAGCCCTCCGTGTGTAGAGCTTGATAACGTTGATCATTTGTGTATGTTAGAATTCCAATTGTCATGATGTGAAGATCACGCTTACGAATCCATGAGACCTAGAACAACAAGAACAAAGTGTCATTAACATTAATTGAGTCATTAGGAAAGTTTTCAAATTAAATAATATGGGACACTTGATTTTCGTAATTTTCTGTTTGACTTTTTTTGTTTGTTGAACATTAGAAGCAGAAGGCTATCTAATAAGGGTTATCTTTATTGTTGAATAGGTTGGGTATTTTTGGAAATTCTTGAGAGATTTTCAATAAATTTTTGTCTATTTTATTTTTTTGTTTTATTTGTACTTATTGGAAGTTTTGTTTATAGTTATGGCTATTGGAGTATTGAGACTTGCTCTTTTGTTGCTGAGCTGAGCTTCCTTCAAGCTGAGCTTTTCTTCAAGCTGAGCAACTCTTCCAGCTGAGCTTCTCTTCAAGCTGAGCTTCTCTTCAAGCTGAGCTTCTCTTCAAGCTGAGCTTCTCTTCAAGCTGAGCTTCTCTTCAAGCTGAGCTTCTCTTCAAGCTGAGCTTCTCTTCAAGCTGAGCTTCTCTTCAAGCTGAGCTTCTCTTCAAGCTGAGCTTCTCTTCAAGCTGAGCTTCTCTTCAAGCTGAGCTTCTCTTCAAGCTGAGCTTCTCTTCAAGCTGAGCTTCACTTCAAGCTGAGCTTCTCTTTAGGCTGAGCTTCTTTTGAGTTGAGCATCTTCAAGCAAAGCCTTTCTTCAGCCAAACATTTCGCAAGCTAAGTTTCTCTTGAGTTGAGCATACCTCAAGCTGAGCGTCTTTTAAGCTGAACTTTTGATCAGCTGAGTGTCCCTCAAGCTGAACTTCCCTAAAGCTAAGGTTCTCTTCAATTGAGTATCCCTCAAGCTGAACGTCCTTCAAGCTGAGTGTACCTCAAGCTGAGCTTCTCCTCTGCTAGGGACACTCAGCAGCTGAGCGTCCCTCAAGGTGAGATTTCCTAAAGCTGAGCGTCCCTCAAGCTTAGCTTCTCTTCAGTTGAGCTTCATTTAAATTGAACACCCTTCAAGCTGAGCTTAACTTCTGCTGAGCCTCAATTAAGTTGACCTTTTTCCAAATATCAGCCCACAATCTTAACACTCCATCAATTCCCAAAGTACTTTTCAATTCCCAAAATATATATCTAATTACCATAAAATTACTCTCAAAAATAAACATATTTCCCTCCTACCTAATTAAAATTTTAAAAAACCAACAAAATAACATGATCTCAGTCTGTTATTTAATTAAGGCAATTAAAATTTATATCCGTTATTTACTCGCAAACTTCTTCCGAAATGATTTCCATAAATAATTAAATACATAGCTACGAAATGTAATGAAATGTCAAACCACTATAATTTTGGAAAGTAATTGATGTGAAATTAAGCTTGTGTCATGACGAAAAAAGTTTAAATATTTATGTTTAATATTGACGACGGCATTTAAATGATTTCCACCATTTTCTTGCGGTTTATTTATTTGGTTTTGATGAACAGGAACTGCTAAATAATTTATTACATTTTAAGAGGAAATTCTTGAATTTTATTTTATTTCCAGTTGAATTTATTCGGTGAATTGATTAATGAATAAGGTAAAAAAGAGTAAGCATGAAGCACAAAATTGATCATTAAGTATCTCATACAATATTCACATTCAGCTCAATTTCTGATTCCTTTAAAGCTCAACCTGTCAACCTGACATTAAATTTTGAGTATCATACATCCAGTACATAATATGCATGAACATAAATCCACCAACCAAATGCATTTTCAATGGTTTAAACCACATTAATCCCCCTTCTCGGGATGTGCAGTGAATTGAGCTTTTTTTTTGGACGTGAAATTTTTTTTAATCCTTCCGCATATCTCTACCCGCATCCAAAACAATTTAAATTATATAGCTTTTTGTAACAGCGCCTGATTGCAGGAGTGTATAAAGTTGAGGTATTTCGTAAAATGGATTTTTGTGTGTATGTGGAACTATAGCTGCGATTATATCGTCATTATGGTGGATTTAATAAAGTTTTCTATCGTTAGAGTGGAAAAGTTTAAATTGTGGAACGGAATTGAGGAAGTTTTGGAACGTTTTGATGCTTAATTTACCGCACAAGTGATGTTTTTCCTGTTTTTGGAGTTATGAATGACTGGATTACAGTATTTGAGAGTTGAGGCTGTGCGTGGATGCAGAATGGGGGTGGATTAAGTGTAGCGTACCTGTAAGGTAGGCTTAGTAAGTCAGCAGCCCTAAAAATCATCAAAAACTCCAAATTATCATCAAAACTCTCTTTAATCTCCCCAAAATACCCGACCTAATTTCCATATCCAACATTCTTCCTACACATTCCATCCTAAAAATCCACAAAATAATTAAAACAGCACAGATAATGACATGATTGCTCTATTTTCCTCACGAATTTACAATCGACTGAATGGTTCATTAAAAATGATTGAAATGTCTGAAATTTGAGTAATTCTTGTCTTCTTTATTTCCAAGCTCTGATAGCTTTTTGTGTCATTTAAATTTTGATATTCTTATTATAGCTCACGAACATCATTAAAAATTTTGATGATAGAATGTCTTTTGGAATCGAGACGACGATATTAATTTTATATTTTCAGATCTTGATGATTTGGTAACAAGCATATCATATATGGATGTAAATTGAATTGATTAAAGTGATGAATGAGATGTAAAAATATTCTCGGTAATCATCATGTGCTGTTTGTGATGGAAATTTATGGATGGAATGTGTTAAAATGTTTTATATTTTCAATATTTTCTTGAGCTTTTTTAAGAAAGGAACTTAAAGCTTAAGACAGTCGAGTAGACTCGACTAGAGCTCGACTAGAGCTCGACTAGAAACTCGACTAGAGCTCGACTAGAAACTCGACTAGAGCTCGACTAGAGACTCGACTAGAGCTCGACTAAAGACTCGACTAGAGCTTGACCAGAGACTCGACTAGAGACTCGACTAGAGCTCGACTAGAGACTCGACTAGAGCTCGACTAAAGACTCGACTAGAGCTCGACCAGAGACTCGACTAGAGACTCAACTAGAGCTCGACTAGAGACTCGACTAGAGCTCGACTAGAGACTCGACTATAGCTCGGCTAGAGACTCGACTAAAGCTCGACTAGAGGCTCGACTAGAGGCTCGACTAGAGACTCGACTAGAGCTCGACTAGGAGCTCTGGGCTAATCTTTCGTACAGATTAAAACGAAAGCTTCAATTTATTCGAAATCTAGATTTGAAAACTGTTTTCTTAATCATTCCATTAGTCATTTTGAAGCGGATTATTGATTATTTATGCTCAAACTGAATTACATATTCTAGACTTTAATATCATCGACAGATGAATACACAATGCCATTGAACTTCTCAAAGAATCCAAGTGACAATCCTTCAAAAATGTCACAAACAAGTCGTCTTCGTGCTAATATTAAATTCCAACATCTTATGAAATTCTATCCGAGTCAATAAATTCTTCAATAAAAACTGTGTGCGCGCGTAAAGTAATGATTCTCACGAGGAAGAAGCTTCAAACATTCCGTAAGGCAATTTACATAATACTTTCAGCTTTATTTTCCTCCATCATACTGACTCAAATTTATGTGCGTCGAAGAAAAAGGTGAAACTTTTTTAAGCCCATGGAATTCGACAAACGACTTAATTGTCTATCGCTTCAATTATTCTTCACACATAAATCAAGCTCGATGTGAAAAGTTTTTCACCAAAAAAAATAAAAACAAAAGAGAATCGCACACAAAAGCTGTGCGTGACAAACTCTTTCAATTCGTGTCTATACACATTGATAATTATTAAAGGAAACGTATTGGAAATGCCAAGTGATACACGTGAATGTTTGCTAATGGGTTTTCAGTTCTGAAGCTTTAGAATTTATAACCGGGAATGATATTTTAATTAGATTTTGTAGCGTTCATGTTTCGTATGCTATTTTGGGAATTATAGCGAAAATGAGTGTTGTGCTTGTTGGATGATGGAGGGATTAGAGACAAATTTTAAGGTAATTTTATGTTTAGACATGAAGCTGCAGTGCTAAAGCAATGATTAAGCTCTATATTTCTCACAATTTAACAGTTTGAGGTAATTTAATTTTGGATGTTAAAGATTTAGCTTCATGTTAGGGGATTAGAATGATATGATTGAATTGGGTGCTAGTTGATGAATAGCGTAGCGAGTATTTAAGCTTAATTACGTGAATTTTGGGCCTGTTTCTCGTCTCCGGGCTATTAAATTGGTCAGAAATGGAATAGGACTCGGTAAGAACCGCAAGACTGTATTTCCAGCATTTTTGATGAGCTGGTCTGTAGTTTTCGTCTGTTTCTTATAGTTTGTTCAAGATTGCAGACCTGTGAGACCTTTCAGGACTCCGATTGAGTCTAGAGAATATCCAAGTGTATCTAGAAGTTGATCAAGTGAATCTAGAAGCTCATCAAGTGAATTAAATAGAGCAAATAACTCAAATAAATTCAGAACAGATCAACTGGATCTAAAAGCAGATTTGGTGGGTTTAGAAGTACATCATGAGACTCAGGAAGTAGATCAAGTACGTACATGATTCAAATTCATCAATTCTGAAGAATATTTCACACAAATCATGCAAAACTTCCATTTAACACTGGTTTGAGTTGACACAAAGTTAGGGAATCTTTTATGTCACCTAAAATCTCATGCCTGCCCCTCTGACAATGTCCAATAAAGTATTCAAACAATCTTGATCGATGACACTTAAAAGAATTTACTTTCCAAACTCAAATAACCTTTAACATCACTTTTAACTTTCTCGAACTACCCAAAAGAAACTCTTTCCCAAAAATAAAACTTTTCTCTAAAAATTTGTACAAAAGTATTTCTGCTTGCTGAACAGCTCTGAAGAAGCTGAAGCTCAACAAAAAAAGAATTTAAGTATTATGAGAAAGTAATCGCTATTAAATCCTCATTACTCAGACTAAACAAGATAAAAAATGATCATTTTTCATAATTTTCTTAAAGTATTTCCATTCAATCATCCCACACACTCATTCCTATACATTTAGCTGCTGTCATTCTCGAACAGCAGCAGCAAAAAAAGAAAGAATGTGTAAAAGGTTAAGAGAATCCACATACATTAACGAAAAGGTGAGAAGAAGCATACGAACTGTGAATGAGTAAAGTGTTTTTAATGTAGAAAGTAAGCAGCAAGACTTTAAGTAAATGAAAAACTTTTTTTTACTCTATTTGGTGGCGGAAAATGGAAGGAAAAGTGAGGAAAAAAATCCTGCTGTGTTATGAAAATTTTTCCCATCTTTCTTTTCTTTATTTCATTCCATTTAATGCACTACCGTTCTACATTTCCTCACATTTTTCATTTCTCTACTCGTTCCCTTCTTGCCATTGTGACTAACTCCCGCATTTTCTTTCTTTGCATTACTTTAAGAATTATTTGCACAATAAAATAATATAAATGGTTGAATTTTTTTTTAGAGTAAGAAGAAAAGGTTAATGCTGCATATTGCAAGGAATAAATAATGACTTTTATCATTTTCATTTGCTTTGTTGCTGCCTTATTCTTTTTATTTCCTTTTCCTAATGTCATTGTTGCATTACTTAATGTGAATTTTAATATTTTTTATAGAAATTCTTCTTTGCATCTTACATACATTAATGCTATTAAGGTAGATTTGTAGATATTATTGTGAATTATTACATTATAAGTTATGTATGTAAATAAAATGCTTTTTTGTGAGGAAATTAAATTGCAATTTTAATACTCATTTAAAGCAGTGGTTGGCAATTTGTAAGACTCGGGACACTAGCATACCACCAAAACATTTTGAGAATTCCTTGATCTGAAGCTTTCGAAAAAACATTAGAATAGTTCTTCAAATTCAAAGATTTTTGGTCAACTCAACGTCGTGGAGGATCTCAAGACATGTGAAATTAACCATGTTTACGACACTTATTCGCCCAGTGGTGCTATATGGCTCAGAGTCAAAGAATATGACTACTAATGACGAGCATGCAATTGGTGTCTTTAAGAGGAGGATTCTTAGAGTCATCTTGGTATCCAAGGAAGAAAGAGATCAGTTTAATTGTAGGTGCTCCTAATTAACGCAGAGTTGTGTCAAATCTATAGAGAGGTTCAATATTGGAAGACAAGTCAAAGTAAATAGGCTTCGATGGGCTAGAATGTTACTAGAAGACCTTCAGAGGCTCCTAAATTCTTCAAATCCGACTTTATTGCTTGAAAAAGAGCTCGTGGACTACCAAAAAACTACTGAAAGGAAGCTATCGATAGAGACAGTATTTCACTTAGTATTGGAAATTGACAGACAGAATCCAGCGACAGAGCCACCTTTAGACACCATCTAAAGGAACTCTTGTATCCTAATTGATCCTTACATCCAGCAAAACTTCAATTTCAAATATTTATAGACCATTACCAAATATAAATTCCAATTTAAATACCAAAAAATGTAAAATGATTGACTTTAATAAAGCATAAAGCTTGTCTCCAAAAAATTATTATTTATAAATACTGCCTTACTCAACTTAGAGACATCATGTGTAGGAGTTTAAATGGCCCTTTTGATTTTTCTGTCTGCTGCGCTAATCTTTTGAGCGTGAACTTCCCACACTGAATTGAGAAATAATATTTAACAAAATATTTTCATCAAACTCGGTCGAGAGAGTTCAGATTGAGGAGCCTAATTTGGGAATTTGAACATTTTGTAATACTTTGTTGTAGAAAATGTCCAGAGTCATGACATCAGATGCTCATTTTTTTGGTGTATCACTAAGTTTGGAATGCAATCGATGGTATTATGGCTTGATGTATTCCCGATGCAATCTACTCTTAATCCCGAGCAACACAATATATTTACTAAGGTACCACTGGGTCGTCGTATTGATGGTATGACGCAAATTGACTTGAAAGTGGATTTGGATCCATTTTAATGACGAATAAACAAGTTCAACGAATTTTATTGCTCGGGGATGCAACAGCAGTCAAAGAGCTTGCTCTTAAGGGTAGACCAAGCTGAGAGTAACGCTCAGGACCATGCTATATTAGTGTATTTAAGTAGAGCAAGTTTTCAAAAGCATGCTCTTTGCCTATAAAGTATATTGATTCATATATCATCCACATTCATCGAAATGTAGCACTTGTGTAGCACTTCATGAAAAATTCAAATTAATTCCATAAATTGAACCCCAAAAAAAATTCCAATTTTCCTTTCAATTCTCAAATCTCAATCAATATGAAACAGTTTTAATCACAATCCATCGAGTTTATTCTGTAGCCATCTGATCCAATTTCACCTTCAATACAATTTAATTAGTTTGAACTTCAATTAATCACACACAAAAAAAAAAGTTGCTCATTGCGAAAATCCAACACGTATTCAACCTCAAATTTCCCATTCACAACAGATACAAAATTGTAGCATTTTTTGGTTCTGTTTGCACAATTCCTTTGAATAGTTGTTGCCTAGAGCTGCATGCAATATTCATGAAAAGTTTTAATTAAATATTTTTCGTACGGATATTTTTCGATGAATGGAAGCTCAATTTGAACTTTTCAAAAACTTTGACTAAACTCTTCAAATAAATCATATTAATTAAGGTCTTACTAAATTCGTTCCTGTTTCATTTTCAGCACGCAAAACTAACATTTTTGTCTCAATTGTCAGGAGCAGGGGTGGACAACCTTTTAATTATTCTAGGCACGTCTTGACCGAAACCAAGCTCGGCATTAGGTTCATAGAATTCCCAACAATTTCAAGAGTGCCGCGTCACACAGGTTGCCCACCACTGATCCCTAAAGTTCTAATTATGACGCATGATTAATTACTTTCTATTAAAAATTTGGATCAATAATTAGAATGTGATATATAGCAACATTCAACATGTTGTCTATAAATTAATACCTACATAATCTCATATTTAATGAATTTCACTAATAAAATTCATATGAAAGTGTTCAATTTATCACTACCTACACATTGTTATTCAATGAAAATTGCTTAAGATTTTATTTTTTTTAGATTATCTTAATTGAAAGGTTTTGATGTATAGGTAGATGTATATATTGATTATGATGGAAAAATTTCGTAGAAAATGTAATTAATTTTGCCTATTACAAATGTCGATGTGCGTAACATTAGGATGTGTAGTATATGGAATATACTATTTATTAGGCATGCATTAAAGCTGAGTTTACGTTGAAGTTGATAGAAAATCGAATTTTGTATGGAAAATGGAATTAAATGACTTAAAGGTTAAGTACCGAGCAGCTAGTTAAATGTAGGTTTATAAGCAGCAATGAGAAGCTGAGAAGCTCTTGGTGTGCATGTTGAATTCTAATCCGGAAAGTACACAGCGTAGAAATGGACGAACAGCCAATACCAAGCCGATTTGACTCTATGTTGATGCCGAATTTCATCGAATCTGGTCCAGATCCAGAGTTATGTTGGCCTAGATATATATTGATATTTTGACGATTAATGCCAATCAACCAAATTCTATCTCAAACAGCACAGAGTATTTAATATTTTAGGGACGCATTGGAGGCCACTCAACAATACCCACCCCTCCCTGCTCCCTACACCTCTTGCTACTTCCATGCTTTAGAGCACACTACTCCGTAGTCTTAACTGCATGAAGCGAAGGTTCAATGAATGCACATTCACGACTGATTTTGTACAATTTTTCTGCGAAAATGCTGTTCACTACATCGTTATCACCGACTACATATGTCCAATTATCATCTTCAATTACTTAAAAATTCATTCCAAAATTAAATTTCATTTCAATTTATTTCAATTTTCCATTCTTTTTTTTTTTCATCTACCGCCAATCCTCGCACAATCCAATTGTCATTTGCCAATATTAATTAACAACTGCATTTGATATGCAATCAAGCATGCTAATTCAACTTTCACGTACGTTATGCGATTTAAAATCTTAATTAATTGAGTGCCAAGTTTTAAATTAGTTTCTTACAAAGTTATATTAATTAACAAACTTGCTCGCTATCCACTGTGAGCATCAAGCTATGAAATTAGCATAAGGAATAATAGAAAGAGATTTTTTTGATTATGTGCTTTGGGATATTTTGATTGTAATTAAGAGTCGTTAAGAAAGAAATGGATGAGTATCGTTGAATAGTTGAGGAAATGGATGATCGTTAAGGGGTCTTTTACTTGTGTTTTATGGAGGATGGGGATAAGGAGGATGTAATGCTTTAGTCGGCTTTAGTCGATATTTCTATAAGTAAACATCCGAGACCCTGCTTTTTTTCAACCGCCAATCCTCGCACAATTCAATTGTCATTTGCCAATATTAATTAACAACTGCATTTGATATGCAATCAAGCATGCTTATTCCTTTACACGTTATGCGATTTAAAATCTTAATTAATTGAGTGCAAGTTTTAAATTAGTTTCTTACAAAGTTATATTAATTAACAAAACTTGCTCGCTATCACTGTGATGCATCAAGCTATGAACGGTGCAGGATGCATGTGCTATCCTATGGATGAGTATCGTTGAATATAGTTCAGGAAATGGATGATCATTAAGGGGTCGTTTACTTCTGTTTTATGGAGAATGGGGATAAGGAGGATGGGTTAGTCGATATTTCTATAAGTAAACTAGATCCAATACACAGTTAACCTTATACACAATGCAGGATGCAATCCTATCTAAAACACGGTGCAGGATGCAATCCTATGCAAGTTTCAATCGGTGCAGGGTGCCATTCTATGCATGGTGCAGGATGCAATCCTATAAACGGTTCTGGATGCAATCCTATACACGGTTCAGGATGCAATCCTATGCACGGTGCAGGATGCAATCCTATGCCCGGTGCAGGATGCAATCCTATGCACGGTGCAGGATGCAATCCTATGCACGGTGCAGGATGCAATCCTATGCACGGTGCAGGATGCAATCCTATGCCCGGTGCAGGATGCAATCCTATGCACTTACAGTAATTCCATCGAATGTCCGTTCTCATTAGGATTTACGTAATTCCATCGAATGTTCCCTCAGACGTCCTCATTCAATGATTAAACAATTCTCAATATACTGAACTTTAAATCAATTGATTTAAAACTCGACAAAATCCATTCAATCACTTTACAACTCTCTCGCTAGTTTTTTACAGTATTTTTTTTTTCTCTAGTTCCAACAAGCAATACTTAAACAAATATTCACAGTCTCCACTGAAGCGAGATTCTTCTATATAAAATGCGAATTAGGAATGATTTATTATGTATTCATGAATTGCTTTTAAGTTCCTTTAGAATATTCCAATTTTATTTTATATTGAAATAAGAAACTACAAACATTCAAGCTGCCTTCTCGGAAATGTGGATTATAAAAAAAAAATATTCACAAAAAAGCTTCTATTTTATGATCTTTTATTGAATTTTTATGTGCTTCTTTTGCATGAGAAAAAAATTAAAAAATTTTATGAATAATTTAAAATTTAAATTCATAAAAAACTTTTTTTTTTGTGCATAAAAATTTGCATACTTATGTTTTTCAATATTCATCAGGAAGCCCCTGAAGAGGTAATTATCACGAATCTACTTTTTTTGTTTATCAAAAATAATAATCAAACTTTGTTCGTTAATGAGCTCAAAGCTCGATGAAAATGTTTTTAAACAAAAAAAAACTTTGTGAATTGTTTTTTGAAAAAGCAGTGAGGACGGTGATTCAATAGAATGAACTTTGCAGACTTCATTGACTACTTTAAGGGAAATTTTGATTGAATTTTTGAATGAAATTTTCATTTTTACTGGGAATTTTAAAATGTTTTTTTTGGATTATTTTAATTTTAAAGTCATTAATTTTAATTATTAAAGAGTTGGTGGATGTTAGATAAATGCAAGGCATACAATTTGCTATAATCTACATTATATAGTAATATAGGGACTTTATGTTGGGATGATGCTGTATTTTTGACTCAAAAAATCCAAAAGGGGGGAGGAGGGGACCCGTTGACTTAGATCCATAAACCCTAGAGCAGTGTTGGACAACCTTTAATTTTTTTGCGGCTCGTCTTGGTGGCAAGCCTCGACTGAAATCTACCGAAAGTGAGTCGCGGCGCACAGGCTCCCTATAATTGCCCTAGACCGTCAAAACGCCCCCTCTCTCCCTCCGCTCCTTTATTCCGTGTTCTAAAACAAGTCAGGAACGTTCGATTTTTCATACAATTTTTAAGAAAAATCCACAAAGTCGATCAGAAGCTCATTATCTTCACTATATTCGTGATACCATGACTAAAGCTAACAATTCCAACAAAATACATCACAATTCTAGAGCTTTTAATCATTTATGATATGTAAATTACACTTTAAAGCTTAAACATCCCTTTTTATCTTTAAACAGAGCCATCAACAGAGTCAGATGGAAAGCCTTCTGTTATAACATAAGCTCCACATAGGAACATGGTTGTAGTAAATGAGTAAGTATGTTTCTACCCCTAAAAAGTCCCTTATTCCCTCCTAATCATCAAACTCTATCAAATTCTCCCCACAAATCCATCATCATCCTTAAAAACCTCATCAAAATTCATCCCCAATGTCAATATTCATCCCAACTCCCAAATTCCAAATAACAAAGTTCATAAATTGTCTCAAAAAATTCATCACGAATCCTTAAAAGTGGTGAGAATAAACAGAATAAATAAATGACTGCATATTAAATAAGTAAGAAGTCCCTCAAGACGAACTTTCATCAAGTGTCATTTTTCATTTGACATCGTACAAAAAAATATGAATGAAAAGATTGCAACTTACAGCTCTATCGCCAAGGTTCCTAACTTTACAATGAAGAATTGCCGTCTGTCCAATTGTCACGGTCATGTCGCGCTTCGTTGTATTGTCGAAATATGGCTGGGAAAGATTTTCATCCCAATATGATGCTTGTGTATCACCGCCACTTGTGTTTATTATCACTGTAATAAATTAAATTTCATCAGAATGAAATTGGCTGAATTTTGATGTAGACTGAGAGGTAAGAGGGAATTGTTGGTGGAAAGGAAGTGGTTTGAGGGTGAGCCCATGGGGTTTGGTTTTGAAATTTAATATTTTTTTTTTGTTGATTTTTGAAACAGTTTTTAATTTAATGGATGGAAAAAATGAATAAACTTAATTTTATTAAACCAAAGCTTGATCAAAGCTTTGAATAAACGAAATTGAATAAAAATTGAAAAAAAAAATTTCAAACCCTATGCTTGAAGTTAACTCGAATTTTGGATATGGTCGATTTCAAATTCTGCAAAAGTTTTCAAAACTAAAATTAAATTGAGTCTCCAAAATCTTAAAATCCTTCAAGAAATTGAAAAGTTTAATTTGTAAAAATATTAAAAATTCGTTTAAAATGCTTTTAAAAATTGAAAAAAATTGAAAAAATGTAAATTTTAACAACTTAAAACATTATTTTTAAAATTAAATAAATTTTTAAAATTCAAAAACTATCAAATTAGAAATTTTGAAAATATTTTAAATAACCTTCAAGTTTTTAAAAATTGCAATAAAACTTTTGAATTTCATGATTTTTGATTTATAAATTTCAAATTTAGGACTTTTCTTTTATTTCGTTACAAAATAACGAACATTATTTCTAAAAATTAATAATAGAAATCGGAATTCAAATTTTTAAATGAAATCTTTCCCTTCCTTCCTACCGTAGTAAATTGACAATTAATGTAATTTTAAAATTCTATAATTTTAAATTTTAATTTTCAAAAAATTCATATTTTCAAATTATAAATTGTGATTTCAAGTTTTAAATTAAAATTTGAAAATCATACAAATTTATATTTGAATAAAAATTAAAAATTTTGAAAATTTTACAAATGAAATAAATAAAAAAATTTGAAAATTTTAAAAATTAAAATAAATTTGAAAATTTTACAAATTTAAATCAAATAAATTGAAAATTTTAAGAAAGTTAAATTAAAAAAATTAAATTATTTATTTCAATTCTAGTTTGAACTAAGTTATCAAATTATTTAAAACTTCAAAAGAAATTGCATTAAAACTGCACAACATAATTAAATACGCTTTTAAATGAATAGTTTCTAACAAAAATAATAAAATTTTCATATGTTTTTCTAAAAAAAAGTAAAAAGTATAAAACAATCCATTGGCTCTCTCCCTGCAAGGCATTATCGTAACTATAAAAATATATAAAAAGCAATTCTCATCTCACCGATCACAATGAAAAGAATAAAATAAATTTGCATAACTGGCACTTCCATATGAAGGATCTTCATCTTCTCTCCTATTTTTTTTTAGAATGAATATTTACTAGGAAAATTTTTCGAAGGGTTTTTTTTTGTGTATTTTGTTTTCACGAAAAAAAAAGGAAAATTTGCTGCCTTTTTTTTGTGCTGCTATCGATTTTCCTCGTTCGTTATCTTTATTTCACATTCTTCTATTGTGTTCCTCTACGTTAACATTCACTCGGAACGAGTATGGAATTTTCTAATTAAGATCCAAGACAAAATACTTCATTTATTCACTGAGCACCAAAAATTGAGTTTTGCCTTAACTTTTTTTTAATTTTATCCTCAGCATTGGCAGCGTCGCTTTCTTATCAGCATCATCTCTTATGCTATTAGTTCACTTTTATCCATTTTAATGCACTATCTTCATCTCATGTAATAATTCCTTATTTTTTTTTTTATCTCATAAAACTTTTAACATTTAATCGATTTTTATGCCTTCTTGTGCCTTTATTTGGTTCACCACTCAAATACAAAAAGGATATAATATTATGCACTACACATAGCAAGGAAATCGCTTGGTTTTGTTTTGTTTTGTTTCGGCCTTCTTCAAAGGAATTTATAACATGGAAAGGCTATGTATATGTATCTATGCGGAATTTCCTTTCTTTCGGCTCTTTTTTTTCTATTTTTATTTTTTTTTTGTTGCCGATATTAAATACACAATATATAGCACTACTGACTGTTAGTGTCGGACAGTTAGTAAGTTAGCTCTCTATATCTGGAAGGATATGAACATATAAAAATAGAATGAAGATTGGTAATTTTGGAGGCTAGTTTTTGTTATTTTTTTCTCGACTAGCTGTTTATTATGTGCGTTTACCCTTGGGAAGGTTTTGTGCGTGGGAATAGTTTGTTGGATAGTTGCTTGGAATTATTTTGAGGATAAGTTGAACGTTTTAAACGATTTTAGTGTTGGACAAAATGCATTTTAGAAGTACTTGATGTAGTTTTATCCAGAGCAGCCAAAATCGGGTAATCAATCCGAAATCTGGCATCAGGCTAAATTGACTTTGAATGATGCCGGATTTAAACTTAATCTGAAATCAAGTCAGAGTCACGACGGATTAGTGCTGGATTATGGATCAATTAGCCAAATTATACTCTTATGCTATAGCTACCCTTCTAGTCATTCTACAAAAGTCTTAGATCATCAAATTCACAAAAACGTTGGAATTTAAATGAATTTGTCTAATTTGTGTCATAATCACGCCAAATTAATACCGAAAATTTGATCAAGTTTTACAATTTTCAGATGAAATTAGGCTTGAATGCTTATTGTACCTGAATGAGCCTTAATTTTATGCTAGTAAACTAGATTAAAGTGGCTTTTCCCAGCCAAAATCTAAGTCTTTTCAACTTCTGAACTATTAAATAGTCATCATTTATGAATATATCTGAACACACATGTAAGTATTTTTGTGCTGTCATGCAAAAGAGTTTCTACAATTTAAGAAGAGGAAAAGAAACATTTTTCGGACTTAAACCTTAGCAAATGTGGATAAGAATAACCTTAGGATTTAGAAAATGGATGATAATCAATTATCCTTTTCTGTACTTATTTTTCTATGTTATTGCTGGCTTGGGATATGAATTGTACTCCTTTAAAACTTTCATTTAGTTTGTTCTCTATCGAATCTTCTGAATTTTGTCTAAATCTGAATCTGAAATTGATACGCTGAAGGTACATAGCTTAAAAAAGACAAAAAATTCAGCTTAAATTGACGTAGGATTCACGTTTAGGATAGTTCCTCAAAATACTAGTTCTTTGTTGAATTTCCTACTCAATTGTTATATTTTTAAAAAAATTTAAAGTATTTTAAACGATTTGATCAAAATGTGTCGAATTTTTGATCTCAAGAAAGCTTAGCCTTGAAAATTCTCAGAATTCAAATTCAAAAGTTTTAAAATTTACAAAATAAGTTTTAAAATTTACAAAATAAGTCTCAAAATTCCCAAAATAAGTCTCAAAATGATCATATAAAGCAGCATGCATCATGCCAACAGAGCATACCTCTCGAGAATGACTCATCAAAAAGTCATATTAATTGAATTGAAATTTAAAATTCCAGGTCAAATAAAAAAAGCCATAATTAATTCATTAAAGAATCCAACAAATTATCATAAAACTGATTGTTTCCGTATTTGTTTCCCAACCAATTGGTCTGTAAAATTGTTTATATCAAAAATCAATTAAAATGTTAAATCTCTTTGTATTTTTTGATGTTTGAATGAATGACTGAATAATTAAATTTATGAGTAATTTTTAAAACCAATTGAATTGGAATAAACTTCATAAATCCTAAAGTATACATTTCAAATAGGTTCTGTTCTGACTTTAATTAAAATTTTTTAAGATAATTTATTATGGTCGATAATGTTGAAAAAAGGGATCCAAACTGTCAGTAAGTGCTGACATCCAACAAAATGTGATTTGGAGCATGGAAATTTATTCGTGAATAAATTTTTATTGAGATAATAATCAGATATAATTGCGAAATTGATTATCAGGCTGTGTGAATAAAAATTAAAATTATGAATAATAATTTTTTATGCTTTTTGATGATGATGAAAGGATGACTGGGGTAATTTTGAGTTTCTCATTTACTTCTGCTTTTTATTTCAATTTTAATGGACTCTTGATTCATTTTGAATTTAATCAAGATTGAAGGCTTTTGGGAGGATTTTTGTATGGTTTTAATTAAATTTTGTTGAGTTTGTCGAATAAGGTCAGATAGGCATTGACTTATATGACCTTAGAGTGCACTGATAGTATTATCATTGGATAGTTAGAAGAATATTGGAAAAAAACAAGGACTTATTTGAATTTCAATGAAAATTTGGAACATGAAAGACTATAATTAAAGAAAACTTGTTCAGAATTAAAACTACAAGTAACTGACTAAATTGTTCAACAATTCTTGATCCTTAAATTCAGAAAATAGGAAATTTCATTGAATTTTTGTTCAAAATTAATTTCTCAACTAAGTTAGACTATTAATACAAAAAAGCAAACCTTCTTCAAAGAGAAACTCTCATAAACATTGAAATTCTAGGATTTCTGTTGTTTAAATAAAATTTACTCTCTTTACGTAGGTAGAGAATTAAAAATGTACAGTTTTTTTTTTACAAAATTTAAAAATTGACGGATTTTTTGTTGTGAATTAACAATGTTGAAAATCGATAAATTGAATAAGAACACAATTTATCATTTTTTTTTTTGTGTTTCTTATCGATTTTTTTGTAGAATATTAGTATAAAACTATACTAGTACAATCAAGATAAATTTAAACTTTCAGGTTATTTTTACCTTTATTTAAATAAGTCTCATCATGAAACTTTTGTAAGTAAATAAAAATCAGTCGAAAATCGTTGCAAATTGAAATTTTTAACCAATTTTTTTTTATATCGTCTCCCAATTTCTCTAGGGCATTGCTATGTCACAGTGTCGACCAGAACTCGAAATTGACTCAATTTTTTTATGGACTTGTGTCGGCTTGAGTTAACTTTTTCATGCAAAATCTGTGTCGACTTCAAGCTTTGGTATTAACGATAAGACATGAAGCTGTCCTGATTGCAACATAATGACTTATTTAGATAGATATATTGGTGCTTGTTTACCATAAAGGTATTTGATTAAACAAAAAAATGATAAAGCTTTATTTTTATGATGAATAATGAAGTTCGCCGTATTGTGCAGCTCGTGTTTGACTCTTAGAAAAACTAAAGCAGAGCTTCAAGTCGAGTCGGATTTTGTAAGGAAAAATCGACTCAAATCGACTCGATTCGACTTCGAACTCTGAATTAAGAAATGTCAAAAATGCTCATTGTTTCTCGAAGTATCACTTTCGATTAATTTTCGAGATCAAGACAAAAAAGAAATTCTTCAAAGTCTCGGTTTCAAGAATCCTTATGAGAATCCTACGTAACTTAGAAATTTTCAAACTTTTTTGTAACTTCAAATTCTTTAAATTCTTAAAAATGTTTTTAAAAAATCCTCAAATTTGAACAAAAATAGAATTTTGCAGGATTCTCAAAAGATCTAAAAATGTCAAAAATTTACACGAATTTCAAGCCATTTCTGAGAATTCCTCGTTCAAATAAACAAGAATTCAACCTCAATTTTAAAGAAAACTTGCTTCAAAAAAACATGAAAACTTTCAAGTCCCAAGATTACAATCGTCATCCATTTCTCCGAATCTTTCAACAATTTTCCAGAAGGAAACTAATTCAACATGACCAAAAACTTAACGACAAATATAGCAAAAATTCTCAGAACTTGTCCTGTCCCGCAGCATAATAATCGGATGAAAGAACCTTTCCAAGGGTATAATTTCAAGCTAGTTTGTTGCCATTTCACATAATTTTCACTTTACAAACTGTTGTGAGTTTTCCTACTTACACATATATTAATAGCATCAACCAGCACATTCGTAGTCTATTATTAAATTCCAAAACTATTTTATTATTCACAAATTTATGGTCAAGACTTTCTTTCTATTCTGACCTTATCAGTTTCACTTTGTATGAAATGAAAATTAAAGAGCACTTTTCGCCATTTCCATTTTATGCATTAATTTATTATATCCAACATTATATTTTTTTTTTCACAAATTACACAACAGCCAACAACTTTCTTATCAAACGAACGTAAATTAAGTCGTAAGTGAGAAGAAGGAATTGATTCATAATTAAGCACTTTACTTCTTCTCTTTCACTACACGGTCTCCTGTGTTGATTTATTTAATGCCTTTTTTTTTGTAGCTGTATAGTAATAATTAAAAGAAACATAAAAGCACTTGTGCCTCAATCATATTTGACTATTTTTTATTTTTAATCCACAAAACTTTCATGATTCAAAATGATAAAAAATATATATTCAAGCGGAGCAGTCTACACGATTGCTGCTTACCTTGTAAATTATTTTTACTATACTGTGGATGTTGAAATAAAATCAGTTGATTCTTGGATATTGCTGACTGTGAGGATGAAAATTTATTTTTTTTATTTTGTGAGAGGAAATTTAAAAGAGAAAAAATTCTCACGCGAGAGTCCTGAGACTCTCTAGACATTCATGTCGCTCACCCGTCTGCTATGTCGCTGCAATATCGCATGCAATGTGATGAGGGGAAGTTGAGGGGAAATGACGCGCGCAGACTTTTTTCATACATTTTTCGTTTATTTTCATTCAATTTGTGATAAAAAATTACACATTGTAGCAGTTATGCACAATTCTCATTGACGCTCACTTTTTTGTACTCTCCCTAATTCCTCTCCAAGAAAGGAAAACAAACTTCCTCATTCTGATAATAATAATATTTTTTTTTCTTCCTTTACAGTACATTTATCGTCAAATACACGATTTTATAACATGTATCATGAACAACAACATAACCATTTGTAAGGAAAAAGAAGTACATAGTATGCATGGAGATGTGTAACGATTAGATGATGGGAGGATGAGTGAGAGAAAATGGAATATTAAGGCTCTGATTTAGTGGCATATTCAATGGCATGAGGCAGTATAATGACTTTTAATTTGTTAAGAGCGTGTATTATAATAAAATTGCCGTTGAGCTACAGCTTCATATGAAGCATGTTGTATTAGTTGATATTGTAGCCAAATATAGTCTAAGTTTGGCGAATAAGATAGGATAGACGAATATAAATTGGAATTAAAATTGTTGATTCCTTTTGAAACTTTATTTCTGGAGATTTCATAAGACTAGACTCATTTGATATTTTTGAGAATAAAAGAAATTGGAATTTGATAATTAAGAAGGCTTATAAACAGCTTATGCTGATAATTAAGAGTCTATACTGCTTGATTTTAGTTGAAATTAATTAATAAAATTTGTATTAATTTGTAAATAATTATTATACGTCTGGATAGTTCCTCTTAGTGAACTTAGGGATTATAACTGATGAACATAGCTAGAAAAGAGTCAGGAGTCAAGTGCTTAGGCACAATTCTTTCGATCATATGCAAGCTTAATAGTTACTACGAGTCCCGGATCGGCATAATGTGGAAAATCGCATTTTCGGCATAAAATTAGTCAAAATCAGCCGCTACAGAGCCGTCTTTGGTAACTTCGCGTCTTAACAAATCGATCCTTAGCGAACTCGTTGTCCTGTTTGGGGTTTTTTTGCAGCCATAAGCCTTTTTAATCATTATTATTCTTCAAACTTGACCAGAGTCACATTGGAGTTTAGTCATATTTTCTATATAATTAACAACAAGCCGGCATGACGTTGTCCTCTATGTCACACATTAGTTTCTTGTAATATTTCGGATTTTTAAGCATTAAATTGAATTTGTAATGAATTTTAGCATTTTTTTAAGTCAGATTGGACTCTGAACATCATAATTTGTTGCAAATACACCGTAAGTCGCTGTGTTTAAAGGCAGATGCGAAAATGTCCTGACTGGACCTTAATGGCTGATTTTAATTCATTTTAACGTTGAAAAATGGGATTCTCTACATCATGTCGCTATGGATCAACCTTGGACATGTAGAATAAGACTCAAATTCAAGCCCATGAATGACAATTGATCTGTAAGGTCAACAAAGTAAGTAAGTAAGCAAACTATCCAAACCACCTCACATATTAATTAATAACAATACACTCCAAAACCTCCCAAACTTCCTCCAACTAGAACTGCAACCAAAAAAAATTTTATTTTTCTGTTATTTCATGATGACGATCATTCCTAATGACGACAAATTTTATTCTCTATACTTTATATCAACAGAACCATTGTATTAACCATCATTCTACATTTGTCTGTGACATGATATACATATCAGATCAATAATGAGAGAGAAGCAATTCCATTATCATGATGATGATGGTCGGAAAAAAATAATTTTTGTTTATGTGATACGAGGAGATATACATATGGGAGGTATACTGTAATTGTGAATGTAAATTGGACTGTTAGTCGAGTTGGATATGTTGGCACACAAAAAACAATAAGGATGGATGATTGGAATTTGATTTTTTTTTATTCCTGAATGAGGAGGGTGTTGGCTCTATGTCATTGATAAAAAGTATGGGAAGCACACACACAAAAAACTTTTTTTTATCAGATTAAATTCTCTTCATTGATTTGGGGAAAATTTATTGACAACAGAATGATTAGACGATTTTTCAGGGTATATGGGAATATTTAGGATGTGAAAAAGTTTTTTTGTGGATTTTAATTAGACGAGGAAATAAGGGAGAATATAATTGGATTTAAAATATATCTGAATTGGCTCTGTTGAACTCTGATTAATGTTTGCTGTTGTAGAATCTTTAAGGCATGCCTCAGAGGAATCAATGAGTCTTATTTATTGAAGGAATAAAGGCAAATACCAAGAACAATGTAGGAATTGGTGTGGAATTTTTTGGGTTATATTGGGGCTGGAACGCATTTTTGTCGCATTTAGTTGATAGCTGAGCAAGTGTTTTGGATGGATGGAAAGTTAAGAAGGCAATTAAGCATATTTACATAGAAATGACAGAAGGGCCAATCCTTTGCTGGTTGTGCTGATCAATTTCGATCCATGACTTCCTTTGGACGTCTCCTACAGCTGGCTTCAGTCTGCCAATTAACGTTACCAAATGCCATGCAATCTTGTTGATAACTAGACAAGAGTTTTGGAAGAATGAACTGAAAGGACACCAGGAACCGACACTTTGCTGGTTGTTCAGATCAATTGTGGTCTTCGAATAATTTGAGGAGAATTTTAGAATAAACTCAACAAGATAGAGAATTTTTAACAAATCAGAGGCAGCAATTGACCCCAAAACAGTCCCTCTATACATTGGTTACGTCTCTGTCAAGGTAGTACCTGAAACTGGCTCTTCCATTAGCTGCTTAATGACAATTTGACGCGCGGTATGCCAAAGAACTCGTGGAAAGAAGCTGTCGATAGATATAGTGTCACACTTGGAATTGGTAATTGGCAAGCGGTAGCCAGCGATAGAGCCAGCTTCAGGAGCCGACTGAGGGAGGCCATGGATCACACTTGATATTTAAGTAAGTAAGTAAGTATGACAATTTCCAAAGAAAAGTGCAAGATTGTCACTCAACAAGCCTACCTCTTAATTTATGCTCCACAACATCCTCACAATCCCCCAAAAAAAGTGACATCCAGCCAAATTCCAATCAACGTCAACCTACACACTGAATAAAAACCTCAAAAACACACACAAAAAATGCCAACTCTCCGTCTCAAACACACAATCCGCAAAAGCCTTCACTTTTATTTTCTGCTGACATTCTTTGTTAGTAAGCATCTCGATTCTCCCCAACCAATCATAATAACCTCGTCTTGAACATTCAATTGTGGATTCCATTCCTATATTTCCATTTGTTCCACAACATGTTTTCACTTAATCATCATATTTAGAATGTTTTTTTGTGATATAATTATTATCATTCATTTCCATCTCACAATCGAATTCACATAACGATGATGAATATGAATTCATATAGGAATAACAAGAAGGAATGACGATGTATGTAAATAATTCTGTTCCTTCACTTCTTCCTCATCCAATTCGTTGCCGTACATAATTTTACTGCCTTTATTGTAGCTTGAAATAAGGAATAAAAAGAGAGAATAGAACAGCAGATGATTAATGGCTTATTATCTAAATGCGTAACGAGTCAGCCCATTAAAATTAATTAATGTGATTCCCATATCATTATTACATCCATAAATATATCTTGTGCTTTTGTGTTTTGCTGAACGAAGCACAATTGACAAAACGGCGGAATTTTAAATATAAAAACAAAGAATCAAAAAAAAAAGGAAATGGAAGTTAATTGTGGATAGTCATGAGCTTCCTTGGGGCGCTTTAATGAGAGAATCTGAGCTTTTTATTTTGCTAGTTTGCGTCGAATAAACCACAAAGTTTTAACTATAGGATTGTTTATACAACAATGACAATGCTATATTTAGTTTTATTCTGGATGCTTTATAATTAATACTCTATATCCGCCATTTATTTATGGCTTGTAGACATAAATAAGAACTTTAATGTTGTATTTTAATAGGTTGTGACTTGATAACGAGCTTATGGTTCATTGGATATAAGTTGGCTATATTATATGCATTTAATACGAGGAAACAAGGATTCCAGTCACTTTAATTAGTTGCGAGTTGATAACGAGCTTTGGGTTCAATAGACCTAAATGGACTAGATTATATGCAGTCTATAAGAGATTTCCAGCCATTTTAATAGGTTGTGACTTTATAATGAGCTTTGGGTTCATTAGACCTTAGCGATCTGGTTTATATGCAGTATATCAGAAGATTCTAGTTGCTTTAATGCGCTTTAATGCGGACTTGATAATGAGCTTTGGGGTCATTAAACCTTGGCGAACTAGTTTATATGCAGTTTTGAAGAGGATGCCAGCCATTGCTAGTAATATCTTCAGTCGTGACATATTAGGATATCAAAGCTGTATTCTAATGAAGCAAAACTAGCTGGATTGAGGCTGGTAACCTATCATTTCAAGTGAGGATGAGCCAGACCTCTGCAATCAGTTGACCTATAGTTTAAAGTGGGATCAGAACCTCTACTTTGATGACATTATAACCTGTAACCTACAAAACAAGGCTGTAAGTCACATGTGCACTGCATATGATTAAAGAATGGACAATTGAAACCTTTCTACTGCCGAGTCTCGAACACATGATTGCTAGATCGATATTGCCCAAATTTGGCACCAAAGTACTAAATCATTCTCCCACCAAGCCATTTCGACTCACAACTCATCAGTAGAGTAACTTATCATATAAATCCTAAGAATCCTTGGAGTTAGGAAGCTGTCGATAGAAGGAAGCTATCGATAGAAGGAAGCTGTCAATAGAGACAATATTGCACTTGGAATCGGAAATTAGCAAGCAATAGCCAGCAAAAGAGCCAGCATTGGGCGTCATCTGAGAGAAACCATGGTTCACAATTGATCTGTACATCCAGCGAAGTAAGTAGTAACTTATTATATAGCAATTAACCTTATACCCAGTAATGAACCATACCACAGCACAGTCTATCCACTCCAACTGTCATAATTGAATCAGTCAAGTGTGAAAATCCTTAACTTAAATTCATTCCTAGCTCATAAAACCTCACGGAAGTTTTTTTTTTTGTTTTAACATAATTTTTATGTAATCCCCCATTTCTTTCGCTTTCATCATATCCATTCACATTCACATTTCACAAATTTTTTAGTGAGCATTGTCATGTGAACAAAAAAGACAGCGAAAGTTCTTTCTGTTTTTTGTTGTGTGCATGCATATGTGTTGTAAATTATATCACAATGTTGAGCTGAATTATGTTACCCAGCATAAAAAAAAATAGTAATAAAGGATATAAAAAATAGCGATGCCATGTTCTATAAATATCTGCATTTGTCGTACACTGATGTCGTTGATTATGGCACAAAAAAAAAAATTATTATTAATTTCTATATGTTCAGCTCTTCCAGAATCAATGCATAATGAATTGCATATTACATCCATGATAATAAATTTACTCAACAAAGAGGCGAACTTGGATGCTATAAAAGTGCTTGTTATGCATTCATTATTACCATTTTTTATGAAACATCGTCAGCGTAACCAATAAGCTGCAACATCAGTAGCAGTAGTAATATTCAACTTTAAATCAAAGTGATGCTGTATACCATGGATGATGGTATGACAGTTAAGGGAAGGGAGAAATTCGATAAATTTATAAGCAAATGCTGCTCATCAAATATCAAAGTTTTTTGCAGAATGAAAGCTTAGCTTGTTGGATTTGAAGGAGAAAATTTATAATGCATGGCATATAACTTTTATCATCAAATGCAGAAATTTTCATAAAATGCATAAGATGTGCTGATTTTAGGAGAGTTATGAATGGTAAGATGGAATCAATCAAGCTGAATAAATTCTAATTTTCAATTTCGATTTCGATTTCGAAAGTTGAAATTTTGAATTTTGAAAATTTGAAAGATTTATTTTCGAAATCTTTTCGATTTGATTATGTTTTGAATTACGAATTTAGCTTTTAAAGTTAAAATTGAACGCTCAATTTCGAAAGTTAAAATTTCAATTTCGAAAGTTAAAATTGTCAATTTCGAAAATTAAAATTGTTAATTTCGAAAGTTGAAACTGTTAATTTCGAAAGTTAAAATTGTCAATTTCGAAAGTTAAAATTTTCAATTTCGAAAGTTAAAATTTTCAATTTCGAAAATTAAAATTCTCAATTTTGAAAGTTAAAATTCTCAATTTCGAAAGTTAAAATTCTCAATTTCGAAAGTTAAAATTGTCAATTTCAAAAAGTTAAAATTGCAAATTTTGAAAGTTAAATTTCAAAAAGTTTTTCGAAAGTTAAAAATTTCGAATTCGAAAGTTACAATTGTCAATTTCGAAACTTAAAATTTTCCATTGTAAATACTTCAAAATTGTCAATTTCCAATGCACTAAACTTCCCCATTGAGCCATCGAACTAACAAACAATAACAACGAACCATCGCATTGATAGATGAAGAGGAAGTTTTGATCACATATTGCTCTAACTGATAAATCTCTTCTATCTCCCCGCATCATACTAAAAAATTTTCAACGATTATTGATTATATTGAACATCTTTACAAAGTTTGATTGAAACTCGATGTAAAATAATCAATCCAATATGTAAAATCCCAGCATCGATACTTCAACTGAATATGTTTTAAGGCTGATTGAAAAGTTTTTTGATGGTTTTATTTTGTCGAAAAAAAAAAATGTGAATGTTTTAATGGATCTCAATAGCTTTCAGCGAATCCTTTTTATATTGTATCTTTTGATTTATAGGAAGATGTAGTTTCGATGCTGTTGAGAAAATGAATATGTACAATGGTTTTTCGAAATGGATTAATAAAGTGGTTTAAATGCATTTAAACGAAGATATATGTAAATTTGAAAATCTGAACATTTATTTAACTTTGAGTTAGTTGAGAGACTTGAAAGTAATTAAATTAAAATGTTCTTCAATATTTAATGTGGAACTTTTAATTGGCATGTTCTAGTTTTGATGTATGTCTAGAGCGTGGGGTAGCAAGGAGATGAACTGGCTTCGTTCCTGAGATCAAGGTAGGGACTATCTTAGAGTTAATGATGAGCATGGTGAGTCAGGGTGGCACACTTCGCCAATCTTAATTTTAGTTCTCAAAATAGACCATTCGACAGTCAAAATGGACCATTAAACATCATTCTACCATCTTAGCATTATATTGACGTATTTTGATTATAATTTGATGACAAAGCAGTGGCTTCGATCCAGTTCTTTCTTTTTAAGGATTTTATGTGTTCAAGGTCAGGGTTGAATGGTGTAGTCATTAGAGAACAATCAACTAGATAGCACAAACTGTCAATTGTTCAAAAATTAAGCCTTTGGTCAGAATGACCCCTCTAGACTGAAATAGATGCAAATCCAGTACCATGTCAGTGTCATATCAGCCTGGTACCGAATTATGGATCAATTGCCCAGCTTATGATAGCATAACCTTACTTTCTTACTTTGCTGGTCGTAAAGATCAATTGTGATCCATGGCTTCCTTCAGATGACGCCTAAAATTGGCTCTATCGCTGGTTTCCGTCTGCTAATTACCAATATCAATTGCAATACTTCAGTATTGTCTCTATCGACAGCTTCCTTCCAAGAATTCTTTGTTCGAAATCCAGTTCCAGAAATTGTAAAAATGCCAGCCAAGTCACCCTTCCCATAACATATCAAACCATTTCCATTCCGACCCCATCTTGCAAAAGAATCAACAAAAAATCCAAATCGACCTGCACTTCCTCCCCTCATTCATTATTTATTAGCCAAAAAATAAACAAGAACCAAAAAGTATGTTTCAAAAAATACAAAAAAATAATATGAATAGAAATGCACTCATTTGCAGATGTGTACATACATACATCCAACAATTGAAACAAAGCAACAACAAAATAAGTCTTCAAGTGTACTCAAGAATACAACTCAGAAACATACGCCCACATAATGAACCCCCATTCATCAATTTATTGCAAAATGCTCTTTTTTTATTTCCATCCTGCACAAAAACAAAAGAATAACGTATAAAATATTCGTAAGTATGCTCATGTACTGAATTCCATACAAAAAAGTGCAATTCACTTCGCATAATTTACAGAAGTACAACACATCCACATCCATTGAGCATTTTTTTGAAACCGGAAAAATATGAGACTCATTTTTGTATAATAAAATAAAAAAAGGGAGAAAGCTGATATGTAGATGACTGGCATTGAATGTACTCTTTGCTTTGCTTTAACAAGAATAAGAATAAATGAGTGAGGAGGAAGGAGGTGGAGGACACATAAGAATTTTTTCGAGACTTTATTGTTGAACTTGCGTGCATGAAAAATTTTGCTCTGCTTTATTTTGACTGTTTTGGAGATGAAATTCACTTTAGAGATTCTTTGACAGTTTCAATGGATGGTATATGAGTGGCTTGTTGAATGAAATGATGTGGTTGGAGTATTCCATAGTCATGAAGTCATGCAATATTCAGAATATCGATGTAGAGCAGTAGAACAATCATTTTCAAGCTCTACTTAGTGTACCGCTGCATTAAGGTTGGATATTACTAATCTAAAGACCCAAAATCAACAACATCGCATCATGACGCTGACATTCTAAATGGATTCATCATGACGTCTGTAAGAAATATCGATTTGATCTTCATGGCCGTCAAGACGTCATGATGGATGTGTTTATAACGTCATCGACATGATGTATAGCTCGGGGTAGCTTATCTTTCAAATTAGACGTCAATGAGCTTAATATAAATGACAATCAAGTAACATCATAATTTGGTGGATCAAAAATTATCCACAGGAAGTCAAAAAACTGTTAAATCTAGTCATTAACTACCTTTAACTACTTTTGACATATTTTGGTCCACTATAAAGCTAATCAAATCAGAATGCAAATTTATTGGAAATTGTTAAGCGATGATTAGCGAAAGAGCCAGTTTCAAGTGCTATTTGACGAAATCCATGGATTACAATTGATCCAAATGGCTAGCTATGTAAGTAAGTATGGAAATCAGGAATTACACCAAGAACAAAGAAGTCTTGGAAGGATACTGTCGAAAGAGACAGTATTGCATTTGGTATTTAAAATTGGCAGACAAAAACCATCGATAGAGCCAGCTTTAGACGTCATCTGAGGAAGGCCATGGATCACTATTGATCTGTACGGCCAGCGAAGTAAGTAAGTATGCATTAAAGCAAGATTAGCTTCTTTTTTTCCAGACTGCAACTCAAGCATGATTGAGCCTAATTTCCTACACTTCATATTAAAGACATATTGCAATTCAGTACACCAGCAGCCATCCCAAGCCATATTATGACGTCAGTAGATCCAATAAAATTCAATTCATTCAAATATTCCTTGATATTCTAATTTAAGTAAACATATTTAAAGCAATTCCTCCCCTAGAATTTTATATATATTCTTTTCTACTTCTTACTATCCTTCATTTATTCTCTGTGTATATATTGTTCCTTGCCTTCATCCTACTTGATGATGCAACAATAAGAACGAACAGATGATGTGATGTGTACAGTATACACACACATATTTTTGTTATATTGTTGTGTACAAAAAAAGCACATACACGCAATTGTGCTTTAACACAATAAAGATGAAGAGTATCAAGGCATGGAAGCAAAGTAAAGTAAAGGGAATGAAATAAAAGGGAAAAAAATGGGAGCTACACACATTTCAATGGCTTGTAGAATTTATTGCTTTGTAATATCAAGTTACAATCCAAAAGAATCGAAATGAAAGAAATGTGTATTTTATGTGAGTCGACTCCTACTTTCTTCGTCGTCGTTCCTTTATGTTTCATACTCTTATCATTTTACATACTTGAAGATGGAAAAGAAAGCGAAAATAATAATATATAAATTTATGTGAGTGCGTAAAGTTTTGAAGGAAATGAACAGGAAAAGGAAGAAAATATTTTTCGTCACATTTCTCCCCTTTTTGCTTCATTTCCCGACTGTTTTGTTTTGTTTGTGGATGAAAATGTGAGATCAGCATTTATTATTGCTTATTACTAATTGAGATATGATATTGCACTTTTTTTGGATGGTATTGATGTGTAAATTTAATCAATATATTGAAGATGAGTTGAAGATATTAAATTAATGAGATTGTTAAAGAGGTAGGGTTTATTGACATCTGGATAGTAATTGATGAATCATAAGAGTTGGGGTAGATTCCGATGTGTTTTCATGATTTTGAGAATGATGTTGATCAATAAGGTAATGCTATACAATTGATGAAATTTTAAGATTGTTTTAAGATGTTGTTAATCAACTGTCGTATCCTTCTTCGCAGCAAAATCTTGAACCTGCCCGCTACTCTTTCCTAAAGAGCGTTACGTTAAGTGAACGACCGAGATTAAAAACCTGCGTGGTTCATCGCCAAACTTCGATATTGATCAAAATAATGTTAAGCAGAAAGCCTTACTTTAATAGCAACACTATTCATAACAATGCTTGAGATGGCAAGCCAAGTGACGTCAGTCCTTAAGGTAACTTTTCAGATTTTGTGATGGCAAAAAAATCGCGAGGAAACAAAGAATTTTAGAACGTGATCCTACTAGTGTGCCAGATCCCTACAGATTCGGCAATGGGGATAGGACTCTGCTAAAGAAGGAAAATTCAAGAAGCTTTGAATTTTTTTACTAAAAACTCTAGCAAATTGAAGAATTTTTTCCTGAAATCGGATAAATTTGACTCCTCTCCCTCTGACTGCATCAGTGCGTATCCTGTATTAACCACACTGAGGCATAGACTGCACATGGCTTTAAATTTCACTTATAAGATTTGGGATAGATGGTATGCAGGAGAGTCCTGTGTCTCACATCTATCACTCTGTCTGGACAACTAGTGTACCCATACCACTGTTCTCCATTATCATCGAAATAAATTCAAAAATTCCATTAAATCACAACGTCACATGTACTTATTATATATCAGAATCCAAAAAAATCAAGGTCGCATTCTCAATAAAATTATCAATTCAAATATCTGATATACTCATCCTAAATTGTTGACATTGCCAAAAATTCTCGATAAAAAAAATTTAATTTTATATTCAAAATGAGAATAAATATAAAAAAAAAAATGAAAACCTTTTTAACAATCATAACAACTTCTCAAGCATCAAAATACAGTAAACAAAAATTTTATTCATGGAAGGTTAAAAACAATTCTATTTCTTATGCTGATTATCAAACATTATTTTCCATTTTTATATTCATTTTAATGTCTTGTCATCGTCATCATCATCATCATTTTGAGCACAAAAAGTGATTTAAATTGAATATAACATCAACAATATGTAAAGTAATACAAATTGCATATTTTAAATCCTAGCATATTTATTATAGGTGTTGATACTGTGCTGATTTAACATACAAAAATAAGAAGAAGGATAAAGGGATTCGCGTTAGAGGATGAACACGTAAATACGCTCCACTTAACGCGCATAAAGAGGTTCAACGGCATTCAAGTGTCGATTCCTTTTTTTGATTAAATTTTTTCTCTTGCTTTCGAAATGAAGAAATTCAATTTTGCTGCTTGATCATTTATCTGTCTAGCTACTTAAAATGAGATTTTTTTACTAAATGTCTCTTGAGAAATTTGAAGCTTTTTTTGCTGGAAATCTTTGAATTTATTATACATATTCTATCATTCTTATAGGAGCTTTAAAAATGAATGAATTTAAAAAGGATTTGAATAGGAGATTTTGTGGAAGAAGAAGTGACATGATAGAGATGGGTGATTGATTTGTAAGTATGGATCGTTCACTTATTACGTTCGCTTTGTAAGGAGGAGACGAGTTTGTCTGGGAAGAGAGTCTAGACCTCCTAATGGTCGACTAGATCTCCTAATAATTGACTAAATCTCCTTTTAATCGATTAGAATTCCTTATAGTCGACTAGACCTTCTTATAATTGACTAGACCTCCTTATAGTCGACTAGACCTTCTTATAGTCGATTAGACCTCCTTATATCGACCTCCTTAAAGTCGACTAGACCTCCTTATTGTCGACTAGACCTCCTTATTGTCGACTAGACCTCCTTAAAGTCGACTAGACCTCCTTATAATCGACTTGATCTCCTCATAATTGACTAGACCTCCTTAAAGTCGGCCAAACCTCCTTACAGTCGACTAGACCTCCTTATAACTCTTATTGTCGACTAGACCTCCTTAAAGTCGACTAGACCTCCTTATAATCGACTGAATAAGACTCCTTGAATAGTCGATTAGAGTATCCCGAAAAGCAGGATGAGCCAATCTTCAATTCCCATCATGAAAATGAGCCAAAAGAGCCATCACAGGTTGTCAGATACCAAGCCTATCTCATTCTGCATCAAAAAATAGCTACAAACCTGCAAAATCTTGCAAAAAAATTTAATAAATTTCCTAGTAAACTTTAAACATTCCATCAATTCAATTTACAGCTATATTTCTCCCTATATAATTTCATAACAACATAATAAATGCGTTATTATAGCAAACGATATACAACGAGCACTTGAATCTTCTCCCCTTTTTTTTCTAATTTTCACTTGAGGAGCAAAAAAGAAAAGAAAAGTATTTCAAGCATATAGTAATTTGCAAACGTTCCGTAGACATATGCTTCACTCCACATTCTTTTATTTTTTTTAATAAGAATACGCGCAATTCTTTATCCATGCTTTACGCTGTTAAAAGAAGAGTTGAATGGGTGCTCTCACATTCAACCCTCGACACTTGAACATGCCGCATATTCATAATATTATGTACTTTACAATTTATACATCTATGTTGTATGTGCTAGGTATGCATACGTATCATTCCTCAAGTTCTTCTCCTTCCTTTTTTTATCAATTTTCCTCTCATTTTCTTCTGTTGAAATGCGTAGCATTTAATCCAACGATGTCGTGACACTTCATTTTATAAGATGAGGAAGAGAGAAATAAAATGAATGAATAGAAGACAAAAAAGGATGAATGGAAATGGAACACAACAATTATTATACACTGAGAGATTTTTTCATATTATTAAGTTAGAATTTAATAAGGATTCATTTATGAGTGTCATTTTGTCTGAATTGGGGATATGCAAATTAGGTCCTTGAAATTTGCAATGTCAATGAAACATTAACAAGTGTGTGGATTGATTAAGGATAATAATCTCAAATATCATCTTAGGAGGTCATTCACTTATTACTTTCAGAGGTAAATTTGATTTAAACAATAAAACTTCCTAGACAATCACATTATGCTAATGGGTGTAGTCACAAAATTAAGCATGTATTACTCTGAATTATTTGGACTGAGTACTCATTAGTAGCCTAATCTAGGTGACTAAACTCATTGTTTGTTGGGGACAGTCGTTCATTCCTAAATATGATGGAGGCAGGAAACGGTTTGGCACATGAAATAATGTCCTAGACGCTGATGCTTACCTTGGAAACTACGAATTCGATTATAAATCTCTATACTACTGAGCCACCCCTGACTACGAACTTCAAACCACCCCTGAGCTGATTTAAATATGATTTTTGAATAAACCATAACTCATGATAATCATCACTTCCCAACATGCAACTGCGCTCAAAGCATCAATCAAAATTAATCTTCTTCAATCTTCATTTTTTTTCCATTCTTTAAACAGAAACAAAAAGTTACAAATAATGACACTGCTAGAGATGAAAGGCTTAACATCATTTTTTCCTCATTATTAAAGGATCCTCATTTTCAATTATCCTACACGTACATACACACATCTTTTTTTCTGCTTAAGGAGCACTTTTTGTCTTTTGCTGTTTCATTCAATGACGCACTCACAACTCGAGCTTTACATTTTTTTTGCTGCTTCTTCGAGTTTAGTGAACTCTAAAGTAATTCTCATTCTATTGAAAGATGTATAACGATGTGAAGGAATTACAAGTGCATAAGTGATGCTATAAAGATATCATAATTAAAAAAATGTTTGATGAATGCGTACTTTGTGAACCGAAGCGTGATGAAAAACGCATTTGAAGAATCAGAAATGGTGTATTATGCACGAGAAATGAAACACAATGAAGCACTCTGATTATATTCTTCAGAATGTCGTGAATGGATGTTGAAATGAAACAAATGGATGAATAGTGAGACGAGATTGTTATGATATAGGTATGAATGCGTATATTGATGAATATGTGTGAATAGTGTGAGTATTATGGAATAATCAAAGGATTTTTTCATCTAAATCACAGACTGTGAAATTACATAAAGTCGGGATATTCATTTATCACGTCTACAGTCACGAAACTCTCTAATATTGAACCAACGGTCACTTGAGCTCGTGTCCAACTGATAATAATCCTCATTTATGACTGAGTGGACTTAATAACGTTAAAACTAGTTGATGGAAAGTTAACGTCCAGTTGATGACTAATTCTAACGTATTTTTGTCCACTAAGGATGTATAAGCAGCTCTAAAATGATGCTTGAGGCAGAATTTTCAATATAAATCCATTAAACATCACAAAGATCAACTGTGATCCATGGTCTCTAACATGACAGATGTTAACTAACATCTGAGGTTGGCTCTATCGCTGGCTGTCCTTTTCCAAAAGATACACTGGGTCTAGCAACAGCCTTTCAACATATAGCATGCTTATTTACTTCGCTAGCTATACAGATCAACGGCAATTTCATGGTTTCTCTTAGTTAGCATCTGGAGCTCTGAAAATAGAGTCTGAAGCGCTGAAGTTGACGTCTGAAGCTCTATTGATGGCTGCCAATCATCAATACCAAATGCTACAATGTCTCTATCAACGCAAAGCATTCACATCATATAAATTCTCAACAATTATCTCTCATTCTATTCAAGGACATCCGATAAGTTAAATTTAGAAGCAATAAGCATAAGAAAAAATACGACAAGGCTGTAACTTGAATCAGCAATTCAGCTCATGGTTCTACAAATTGTTTCTACTTTCTTTTTTACGAGAAATCAATTCGATACAGATCGACGAAATAAAAGAATGGATGGAAATTTAACGCAGTAAGTGTAAAATCAGTGCTGAAATATTTACGCAATCGATGAATTTTTTTTTGTTCAGCCTCAATTTGGTGCTCAGACGATTGAATTTTCTTTTTTTACTTCTCCATATTCTCTTCATTCATCCATGAAAATAACAACACATAACAATCAAAGCATAGAAAATACAAAAGCAACTCCTTCATGCTCCATAAGGGATGGAAATGAGTTTCACGGAATAAAGAGGATGTCGTGTAAGGAAGTCAGGGATTGATTGGTTGTGGGGGGTATGGAGCGCATTGAGGTGGGAGGAAGAGAATTTGGACCAAAAAGAAGGTCGCGAAGCTAGCCCGAGCAATACAATTTAGTCGCTAAGTTGCCTTGTGATGGCAGCACTTGAGGGTGCCTTGATGATACCTTGGCGGTTGTTTCTAAAGTTCTTTCAAAATTGAGGGCCTGCTGCCATGGACGAACTATAAGATTAACCCCAAAATTGAAGTCCTGCGTATCGAAAATACAAGAAATTGCCAAATCCTGGCTGTTATTATTGCCAAAAACCTAAATTCGACACCTTATACTGATCGGGCAAGTGATAACCAAGTTATGAATCCTTAAATTCAATTCCATATCCACAAAAACAATTCAAATTGTCTGAGACAATATCCATTAGTCAAGAAGAAGCCCAAAAACCCTCATCCTGCCTGCCTCAGCCAATTATTCAAAGCACAATCAAACCAAAATAAATAAGCCATATGCTGACAACAAGACACTGAACAACAAGACAATTCAACTTCAAATGTCCTCAAATAAAAGGCATAAAAAGCAAGTCCCAAAAAATATGCTAAAAAGCAAATAAAAAAAGACAAAAGAAGGAAGCAGCACACACAAAAAAAAATGAATTCTCTTCGGATCATTTAGGAAATTTTTATTTTTTTGAAATTGCTTTCTTCAGTTTGAAAAGGGGTTGAAGAGATGTCGACGAAAGTTTTGTGCTTCTTATTCTTATTTCTTTTCCAATATTCCATTTGTTTTCCTCTTGTTCCTTCAATATAGAAGCTGTATGTGGATGAAGATTGAAGGAGATTTGATGATATTATTATTAGAGTTTGTCCTACAAGTAGGAAGACAGCAAGAAGCTTTAATATTTATGAAGTCCATTTTTTATACAATATAATGGCACATCCAAGTGAGGAAAATTATGCTTATTGTCTCTTTTTTTTATCTATAATCGAAGTAGATACACAGTCATGAGAATGATAAGAAGGAAGATGAAAATTGTAGCTGGAAGGAGGAAATTGAAAATGTTTTAATATCCATTATTGGTAATGTTCTTTTATCTTTTATCTTTCCTATTAAATCCTCACTTTGATTCTTTTTTTTTATTCAACATCCAGCTGGTATACATACTTTGTATTTAAACTTTATCTTCTTAAATTTTGAGTGGTTTTCGATGCGAAGCTTGATGGGATTTAATGGTAACGCTATCATTTCTCTATGAATTCTTTGAACTATGAAGGCTTTGTACTGCTTGGTTTAAGGATTAAAACTGGTCCCGAATTGCTCAAGTCGGTTAATCAATCCAAAATTCGGGACCAGACTAAAGTGACCCTGAGTTGAAATTCGATTTATATTTTGACTAGTTGTATGTCAGGGAAGACTAAAATCTCTTCCAAGATATTGGTCAGTCAAATCGTAACCTAGTGATATAGAGGCTAGCTTTTAATGACTGGTGACCAACTAAGAGAGGTCATGGATCTCTAAGTCCCGTGAAGTAAGTAAATACGATTGCCAGAAAAGTTTGGTACATAGTGAGCCTGGCCCGGACTTCATCTTGAATTTTATAAACAGCAAATGAATCTCGGAAAATACAAGCTTCCTTGAAATCTCCAAAATTGACGTAATTTGGTGGTGTAATTCCATTTGGAATATGATGAGCTAATTTGACTTATTTCCCATCAATACCTTCCCATTGAAAGCACATTAATTGCATGAATTTTTACAATAAAAAAAGAAAACAATTTTTATTGAATAAAACCTTTTGCCACTCGAATGAGCTTTTCTTGCTGAATTTTCCTTTCTCGGCTCAAAAAACTTTTCTTGTTGTTTTGAAGATTTTCGTCATAGCTACATAATGTTCAAGAAAGCATGTGTTTTTTTGTGGTAAATTTTTCTCTCTTTTCATGACATTAGACAAATGACAAGATTGAAAGTTCGCTGAACTGTCTCCATCAAATTTGATTTTTTTTTATATACTTTGTAAGATGGGATCAAATTGGTGACGACAATTAAGAAATTTAGTCATGAATGGTTGGATTTAGCAATTAATCAAATGATTAAGGAATGAGTTTTGGGTGGGTATGGACAGTGGTGTAAAGCATGGAGACTTTTCAGCAAGAAAAGCTTTGTTCATTTACTTCGAGTGGCAAAAGGTTTTATTCAATAAAAATTTTCTCTTTTTTATTACTAAAAAATGTTTTCATGAATTAATGTGCTTTCAATTTAAGGGAAAAATGTATCTGGATGGCTTGAAATAAGTCAAATTAGCTCATCATATTCGAATGATCAATTATTGAGGCTTAATTTGTCTCAAAAAATTTGCTTCCTGTGAATTAAAGTTCAATTTTGGAGAAATCTGCAACATGTAAGCTTTTTGCCATAAATTGAAGCTTTTACTTAGGTTGAATACTGAATTTTTCTCTTTAAGGAGGCTGTTTAAAGAGTCCCAATTTTTCATAGAGACTGTGAAGCACTTTGTATTGACAATTGGCAAAGGGCAGCTAGAAATTTAAATAAAGCAGCCAGTTTTAGACGTCAACTGAGTAGCTTTGAATATTACAGACTAAATCTGTACGAAACACCCATATGTCAAAAAAGAAGAAAGAGTTGGACTGAAAATTCACTTGGCAATGGATCCACAGGTTATTAAAAAGTGGACACCTCCTGCATTCATTTCGTGATGATAGACCAAGGCCATAATATGACTAATTCTCTGAAAAAAAGTGCAGAAAATTTGTAACCTGAATTTCACGAGCCCTCAAAATCCCTCCTGACCTTCTTCACTTACTTCCCAGTCAAAGTCTCTCCATTTTTCATCATTTCCATACAGCACATTGTGAATATTCCTTCCTATACCTCAAGGCATCACTAACTTCATGCAATTTTCCTTAAAAATATATGACAAAAGCCATAAAAATTTTCCAGACAAACTCAATAAAAAATAAAATGAAATTTTACATCAAAGAAGTTGATAAAGCATTCCTTAATATCATCATATATAACATATTTGTCTGGAAACTTTATGTTATTAATTCTTAGACATGTTATATCGAGTATATGATTTAAACTTGATTACAACTTATAAACATTATTTAATTATTTCAGTCATTGCCAATTTTAGATAACATTTCCAAAATACTTAAAAAATTCCTCAAAGGAATATCAAAGAGAAGAACAATATACAGCATACGCAAAGATGTAGAAAATAAGATAACAAAGTGGTAATGAAATTCACTCAAAATAAACAAGCTTTATAATATTATTGCTGTTTTCTTTCAATAAATCTATTCATGTACACATCAACAGCAATGTAGAGTAAAATATCAAATATATAAAAGCAATCTATATGCTTGTTTTAACCCCTCCGAGAGTTACTTCGTAGAAGGAATGAGAATAATAAGAAAGGAGGAAAAATGATGGAAGACAATCGGATTCACGCATGAATGGATTTACGCATGATGAGACTGAATAGAGAAGAGCTTTAAGTGACAAAAATTTTTTTGGGGATTTTTGCAGAAGGATGGATTTTTGTAATGGAAAATTTTCAGGTATGAATGGAGGTAGAGATGCAGTCAATCTTCAATAAGGGTTCCGGAATGCAAAATGCTTTCAAATAATGCAAATGCTGGATCTAGGCTGGCTTGAGGCTCACTGGATATCACAGAATCTGACTCGGGCTAGAGTCTCGTTGGTCTGGTGCTGGATATGTCGCCAATTATATGATATTTTACACTCAATAAGCCCCATGGACACAAGACTTTATTTGGAATCACGACGACAGCACTGATTTTATGAGGATTCATTGACGTAACTTGTGTCCTTTGGAATTCTAACGGCGTAGGACGGTAAAGAAGGAATGCCAGTTAGATGACAAAACTGAGTATTTGTACAAGCTTTGTGATACATCCAGTAACAGAGTCAGATGGAATGCTTTTTGTAATAATCTAGGCTCCAAGTCGGAGCATGATTCCAGTAAGTAAGTGAGTAAGTTTGGAATTCTAATGCCTGAAAAATGTGATATATTTGTTACTAGACTATGAGCAAGGTTGGCAGGACTTTAGCAGTTCGGACTCCAAAAAGGCGCCTTCACATTGAAGTCCTTCCAACTCTAGCCATGACTTCGTCGTTATGTTGATGACAAAACTTCAAAAAGCTGCCCTGACCACACCATGATGTCTGTATTTTGCACATTTGACGACCAAGAGCTAAATTAAACTCAATGTATCACTAAGTAAGGCTAGCTTGAGTATAATTGTGACTAAATTGTGGATTATTTACACTCAGTTCTAACAATTGATGCTGATTTATTGTTACCAATGGTATTCAACTCTAATATGTTTTCATGGAGATGTGTTAATATACAATAATTAGAATTATATAATGAGGATCGAACATTAATGAATACATCCTCATGTGAATACGTTAATCATAACAAAAACAACAACAAGCTACTCTCCTACATAGAGTGTAAGAGTTGATTCCTATTTTGTAAGAAGTTGGTCAACATTTTCATTCAAAATCCATGTCGACTTCGAGCTTTTGTGTGAGATAATTGAGAATAAATGGACATAAGATCAAAATTCAGCGCACTGACGCACAAAGCTCCAGAAAAAGGCTTAAAATCCCAATAAAGTCTCACAGCAGCAACAACCTTGAATGACAAAGCTATCCAAAAAGTCCTCAATTTTCGACTGAATATTTCACATCCTCTCCTATTTCCTCTCTCCCTTTCTTTGAACTACTTTCCTATGCAAATGCCTTCAAGATAAAGTTCCACCAATATTAAAAAGGACGTGGCATAAAGGGGGAAAAGATGAAGGAATTATGATTTTCAAGAATTTATATTTTTCACATTGCGATATAAATCATTTTCTGTTCCTTCTTCTTCCTGCTCGTTTCTCGTTTAAAAAAAAAAAAATAACGGAAGAGCTAAAATCATCCTTTTGTTCATTCTAGTTTTTTTTTTACTCTGTGCATATACAAAAAAAAAAAAAAAGATTTTCATCCTCACAGCTTACACATGTTGGTGTAGAAAAATTGAGCTTTCATTCTGTAAAGTCATAAAGCTTCTTCTTCAAAGTCAAAAGGATAGAAAAACGTTTAATGTTTATGTTTGTATATGTGTATGTACATGATTTTGTGTTTACGGATTGTTTGCAA
This sequence comes from Chironomus tepperi, assembly GCF_022539635.2. Lineage (NCBI taxonomy): Eukaryota > Metazoa > Arthropoda > Insecta > Diptera > Chironomidae > Chironomus > Chironomus tepperi. The sequence continues at coordinate 157,653 of NW_027226357.1, read as the reverse complement.
TTTGCGTAGCTAGGGACGAATTAGGGACAGGCGAAGCTCCTACGATTAGATATCCTGAGGCTGTCTCGATGCCTTCCGTCTCAATATTGAGACTTTATTGAATTATATGTAGATAGATAGGTCAGTGTTGCTCAAACTGATTTGTGCCATGACTCGTCTAAGTAGTAAGCCACTAATGAATCATTCATGACATGCGGTCATTCACTTAGTGCGCAACGCTCTTGAAAGGATGAGATTTGTTTTGGAATCCAAATAAGCTGCAGAGGGAGGAATTGGTGAAGCCGAATTCTGACCAAATGCCTGACCAAGTGTATACCTTTGCCTGGTATTCCCTTTCACCATTAAATGCACCACTGGACGAAGGGTGTAGGAGGTTGGGTAAGACACATTCACGTATCTGAGCCAGTCATAGTTACGTACCTGGGCATCCAAAAGTCCAAAAATCGTAAAATGACAACTTAACCCTGTACCTAATATCCAATACCTCCCCTATCTAAAATCTTCATTCTTTCATGTCATTTGACTGATCTTATGGCTTAAAAAAAAAGTCACAAAATAAAACAAAAAAAATTGAATGTGATGCTCTCTTCATGATTTGATTATCAATGAATACTTATGGAAGTGGGAGGGAATTGAAATTTTGTTTTTCTTTTTTGTGCGAAATGTCTTTGAAGTCGATAAGCAATTTCTTGAATTGGCTCTTTTTGCAACTTGAGGATTTTTGTCGTGTGAAAAGGTTTTTGGATTTTTATGTCATATTCAATTTTTAGTGATTAAGGTTGATGCTGTCTTTTGGGTGAGTTTAGTCAGGATTATTTATAATCAAACAATTCAGATGAAAATGCCGGGACATAAAAACATTCGATGATCATTCAAATCTAGTTTAAGAATTCAATCAATAGTTGAACTTGAAGCAACGATTTTGATCGATATTTGATTTTGAAGCGACGACTTTTAATAAAAAATTGAACTCAAAGTGAAGAAAATTGAACTTGAAGCAACGACTTTTAACCAAAAATTAAACTCAAAGCGACGATTTTCAATCAAAATTGAACTTGAAGCAACGACAAGTCTTAACATCAGGATAAGAACTTGAAAATTGACAAACGTCAAAATATATTGAAAGGCAATCCATTTCATTTCATTAAATTTACTATTTCAACTGTTCGTATCACAGCAATGAGCTTTATTCTTTCCTCAACCTGATGAGAAGCACAAAAAAAAGAAAGAAAAGTCAGAATAAAATTCATTTCCAGCAGTAAATTGTCCGAAAAAGCATCTTATTTCCATTTCTCATTCTTCTCACTGATCGCAAATGATTGATTAAAAACAGACAAGAATGAGAGACTGACAAAAATGAGAATTAGTTGCCATATCAATAATGAGCACTTTGACATCTATTCAATGTCAATTTACCACTCAACTTGAGTTCAAGTGAAGTGGTAAATGAATTGAATATGTCAAAGTGCTCATTGATTCGCGCAACTAATTTATTTTTGATAAGATTTTCTTTCCTTGTCTGTCAATCATTTGCGATCAGTGAGAAGAATGAGCTCTGGAAATGCAGAACGCTTTATTCGGACAATTTACTTTTGTGAATTTTATTCTGGCACGTTGGGTTTTTTATGTTGTTCCTAGAACTTAAATCAGGTTTAATGGAAAGAATAAATCATTGAACTTTTACGAACAAAGTCCTTTAATAGTAAATTTTCATGGAAGTTGATTTAGGTTTATTGGGAAAAAATAGACATTTCTTGAGAAAATTTGGAGTCAGTAAGTTCAAGATCAAGTTCAAGTTTAGACTGACAGTCGTTGTCTAGTTTTGATTGAAATCGTTGCTTCAAGTTCAAATTTTGATTAAAAGTCACTGATTCAAGTTCAATTTTTTATTAAAAGTCGTCACTTTAAGTTCAACTTTTGATTGAATTTTGAAGCTTTAGTTCAATTCTTGATCATAAATCGTCGCTTTAAGTTCAATTTTTGATTGAAAAATTCAATTATTAAATAAAGTCGTCGCTTTAAGACAGTTAAGTTCATCAATTAAAATAATTCATAAAAAAAAAAAAAGTTAAAGCCTTTCCATAAAGCCAAAGCAAACAATCCCGACCTCATTAATTCAAAAGCATCTCTGAATGTTAATCTTGAAGTAATTTTTTCCATAGAAATCCCGACGTTCATCACCCCCTACTAATAAGTCATAATAGCATGCTACAAATTACACGACTAAAGGTTGATAAAAAAGTAAGAAGAAGCAGCAAAAGGATTCAACGCTACATCGAAATCCTTTCATCGTTATTCATCTTGTGTTTCAACATTTCACATGACATAATAAAAGATAGGAGATGGAGATGGAGGAGGTAAAAAAAAAGGTATAAGTAAGAAAAAAGATAAGACAAGCGTCGACGACATGAAATGAAGGGAAAATTAAATGACATCACATAAAACTGCTTGTACTACTTTAATTGTTATTTACGTGAGTGTCGACATTTAATGAGAATAAACGCGATTGAAGCAGCTACACACAAATGGATAAGGAAACAAATGGAATTAAAAAATATTCTGTGTATTGTAAAATGAGGAGATGAAATTTATGGTGCCTTCAACAAGACAATTTTACTTGTTTTGAGCACAGAACAGCCAAATAAGTAGTAGGAAAATCAGATAGGATTCAAATGGAATGTGAATGAAAATTAAACATTTTCAACAATTGTAGAGCGTCATGCAATGAGTATGGAAATGGTAATGATTGTATGTTAATGGTAATGTCGCATTAAAATCAAGAATAATTTAATTAAATTTTCAGAACTTAATTAAAATGCTTTTCAGTACGCATCTAAATACGGGGAAAATGAGGTGGAAATTGTGATGAAAATGGATGGAAAAATGAAATTTGAGCGCTTTTTCTTTTGGAGGTGATTAAAGTTGGATTTAGATGGAAATTGGAGGAGTGATTGTAGAATTTTAATTATTGAGTTGAGAAGCTTTTAAGCTAAGGAAAATGTTGAGAAAATTGTGAAAAATTTTTGAAAATTTAAAAGATTGTTTTTAAAGTTATTTTTTTTCTTAAATTTTGAAATTCTAAAATCTTTAATTTTACTAAAAATTTTCATTTTTAAGCATATTAAAATTTTCAAATTTTTGATTTTTAATTTCAAAAATTTTTAATTTTTAAATTCTGAAATTATTAAAATTTTTAAAAATTTTTACAACTTGAAATCAAATTTTATTTTTTGGAAAATTTTTGATTTTTATTAAATTTTGGATTTATAAATTTTTAAAAAAATTTAAATTTCAAATATTTAAAAAATTCAATTTCAATTTTAATTTTTAAAAATTTCCAATTTTTAATTTTCAAAAAAATTTCAATTTTTAATTTTTAAAAATTTCAATTTTTTTTTTTTAATTTTTTCAATTTCAATTTTAAATTTTTAATTTTGTCTAAAATTTGAATTAAGACCTTAAAACATTTAAATTTTATTTAAAAATATTTTTAATTTCTAAAATTTTAAGTTTTAAGTTTTTAAAATTTTATGAATTTTATTTAAAATTTTTTTAATTTCTAATTTTTAAATTTTTGAAATTTAAATTTTTTGAAGTTTGAAATTTAATTTTTTTTAATTAATTTTAATTTTTTTTTTTTGAATTTAAATTTGAATTTTTAAAATTTTATTTTTGAACTTTTATAATATTTTTAAAAATTCTTTTAATAAAATTGAAATTTTTGACATTTTTTAATTTCAAACTCAATAAATTTGTCAAATTCCATCCCAAACTAGACAAAGTGACAACCCATCTCTACCTAAACATCCCCAAAAATCCACCTTAACCTGCGAACAAAATGAGCAAAATCCTTCTCATAAAAACAGCAATGAAAGTGTTGAGTTTATAAATTACTTAAGCTTTTCACTTGGCTTTTCATATACGATGGAATCAAATAAAAAAGGCATGCAATAGTAACCCCTGATTTTCACTCCCGTGCCTTCATCCATACACACACACACATTTTAACAACTGCAAATTGTGTTATAAATTCTCCTTTTAGTTGTGCTTTCTCACCATTCAGCCTTGCCATACCTGTTTGTATATGAGATCCCCTACCTTCTTATTCCCTTTGCGTGTGAAAACTTTTACATCATGTGAAATGATACGCAATTGAATTTTGTTTTTCTTTCATTTCTTGTGTATCTTCTCGTTTGCTCATTTACACCACACGTTGTTAAGGGAGAAATTTGCATTAGGGTGCTTACTGGAATTTATAATGTAAAAAACCGGGAAAGCTTTTTGGGGGAAGCTTGTGTATTGTTGAAGTTTGTAGAATGGATTAAATTTGTATGAATTGAATTATTGTATTGTGGAAAGGTATTGGAAGCTTTAGTTTATGTGCATTGGTTTAATCTGGATTTTATTGTAAGGGATATATGTATTTATGGATGAGGAATGAAACATGAATAACACTAATCGATCAACAATCAGAATACAGACTGGCGTGGGTCTTCTTCGTCGCTGGGTTCGACTTGAATTCGATTTAAGCTCGGTCACTGTCCAAGCGACAGCCAAACTGCGAAGTTGCCATATTTTGGATAGATTAACCGACTAGTACTTGCTTACTTACTTCGCTGGCCGTACACATCAAGCGTGATCCATGGCCTCCCTCAGACTCTAGTGCTTATCCCACAAGCCGACTAGTGCTATTCTGGGAAAGAGTCTGATGTCTGATTCTGAGACTTAACAATAAGCAATTGATTAAAAATTAAAACTCGGATGTACATCTTGAACTGTGAAATTCGCTGTCTTACATGATAGCCAATAATATAAGCACATGGATGGTCTGGTTACTTATAGGCAAATCAGATTACCAATATGTTATATGGATTCGATTACAACATTCTTGGATTTTGAGACTAATTCCTCTTTCCACTTGGATACTTACATACAGAGCTCGAAATCGAGTCGGATTGACTCAAGTCGACTTCAACCATATCGACTTGGAGCTCTGCTTACAAACTTCTCGAACAAACAAGGAGTGTGCTTTTCATGGCTATGCTCACAAAATTGAGGATACTCATTAGCATACTCATTTAAATGAGGATGATCATTGTCTGTTAGGACTTACTTTAACAGGTAAGATAGACGGCTTTTAGGTACAGTAGTGGTCTTCCTGCACCATAAAAGCATGCTCTTTGGTTGTTAGGTTTAGTTACTTTGCTTGTCGTATAGATCAATTGTGATTCATGATATCACTAATGTCAAAATGTCACTGGACTACTCAATGCTGGCTCTATCGTTGGATTTCCATTAGCTGCCAACACACCCATCCCCACCTTATAGACCAGAGTTGCAAAACAGGCACCTGTGACAGGCAAAAACCGTATAAATTCTTGATAATTTGTATGGTTTTGTAAAAAAAAACAATACAAATTATCAAGAATTTGAACGGTTTTTGCCTGTCACAGGTGCCTGTTTTGCAACTCTGTTATAGACATACGGCGGTATGTCCCTTACATACATACGACGTAATACATTATAGCATTACACTTAAGAACCTTTTTCTTTATACATCCTTCGTCTTATTCCACTTCATATCCAACTCAACTCAATATCAACTCCTTCAGGAATCAATTTTCAGTTCCCCTAAACATTCCAACACGTGCAGCACAAAATATCATCAAAATTAAGAAAACTGAGAAGAAAATGAAAGCAAAAAATTTCATCAATTTAAAGTTTATGTCTGCTTTTATTTAATTTTATCGCTGTTACTTCCTCTTTTGCTTTCTTGTTTATTATATCAGTTAAATGTGAATGTCTTCCATGCGTACATAACTTACGCAAAGATACGATGTAAATTTTTTTTATATGTTCATATTTTTTGAGCTTTTTTATTGAATAAATTTCAATTTTAAGTAGTTGCATACGCACATGCTGTAGATACACAAATTAGACATGAAGAAGAAGGCTTGTTCTCTTGAAGTTTGAGTGAATTCTTTTGATGATAAATCATGCTATGATGAATTTTGATGGGAAAGTTTGTCGACAGCGTCTAGAATTTTATTTTACCTTTTTTTTAAAGGAATACGACAAACACGTGCTGGTGATAAAGACTAGGAATAATTTAAAGACATTAAGGAATGCGAGGAAAAATAATTATGGAAATTTTGGAAGGTATGAAGAGTGTCTGGCTTTAAGTAGATGCTCAATAATATGAGGTAGATCTATAGGAGAACTGAATCTATACGAGAACTGAAGGAAATTAAAGCACTGAGAATTTGATGTATTTTGGAATATGTACTACTCTAAGAGCCAGGAAACTAGCCAGAAGGGCACACAATTCTTCAATTTTCAAGAATTTTTCGACAAGCTTCCCAAATAAACGAGGCAGTTGCATGCTAAAAAGCTAGAAAATCACTAATTTACGCTGACAGTACAAAACGTGGACATGGTCGACTATCTAGCCTTAAGGTTTGTTTGACTCTAGTCTAATGCCGAATTTCGTCAAAGCAAATGATCTGAGGCTTGAGTCAAAGTGGACTGGGGCCAAATTATAAGTCGTTTGCTTACCGTCATACCATCAAGTTAGATCATAAAGAAGGAATACCCTCAAATCCCCTGGATATGCCTCTGCAATATGAAGATCTCACAATTTTTCATGATTTTTTGTGAATATTCCTCACATTTCATGCTGCACAATACAGCGAACTGCATTTTTCGTTGTAAAAATGGGTAGAAGTCCACTATCATCAAGTTCCCGTCATTAAGTACCCGCGTCAAGGCCACTTCAAGATGTTCTGCCCAAGATGTTCCCGATATGGGAATATTCCCCCTATTTATTTACTTCCTTAGCTGAGGCGCACGGGGGCCCATTGCCGCGTTTAAAGAACGTCTGTAGACAGCTCTATCTTTCGATAACTTCTGCCAATTAGGGATATTGAGAACTCTAGCGTCCTTATCAACACAACCAATCCAGGACATTTTCAGATTCCGCCTAGGTATGAGGAAATTTCCCCAAGGTATATTCCTCAATATACTAAAATCCACAATTTTCCTCAACATCACACATCCCTCAACTTCTTCAAAAATCCCACCAACTCATCAAATACATTATCCACTCCAGAAAATGAACCAAAACTTGCGGTCTTTCATCTCACGTGCTTACCAAAAAAAAATTACAAACTATGTCAAATAAATTAGGAAACATAACAAAAATAATTTCCATTCATGCCATCCACCTACGAGAAAACCATAAATAAGAAGTAAAAATTCTCTGTCAGCAAGACTAAGAAAGAAGAAAAAAAGAAAGTTGAGTAACTCACAAACGATAATTTATTTATCATTTATTGCCTTTGCTAGTCAGACGGAAAATTTTTCATGAAGAAAGAAAAGAAAAAAAAATTGGGAAAGTTTTTCGAACTTTCCTTGAAAATTAAGGAGAGTAGAGAGCAAATGAATTAACTGTAGGAAGAAAAGCTGGTTGAGGTAAGTATTGAGGTTATGTTTTGGAGAAGCTTTTGATTATGCTTGCAGTCAGGTAGTACAGAAATGAAGATTGTCAAAATATAAATTGTTGGAGTTCTTGCTTACTCGTTTCGCTGACCGTACTGATCAATTATTATCCATTATCTTGTTCAGATGTCGTCTGAGCTTGGCACTATTGCTGGCTACTACCTACATACCTGACACCACGTATAAAATGCAATAATGTCTCCTTTAACAGTTTGCCTTCAAGAGTTTATTGGTCGTTCTTCTTGGATCCTTTACATATCCCAATTTCGAATGACTCGTTGGTATCCTTTGATTTGTCTAAAATTAGGGATCCATTGAGTAAGGAGGTATGGGGCAACACCATTCCACTATTCATCTACTTCCCTTTTTGGACAAAATTCTTCAATCTGTTTAATCTGGGTTTCATCTTAATTATAGCATCTTAAGCTAACATACAAAGTCACAAACATGCTGAATTTGTTTACAACAATCAGTTACTGTGCTTTGCAGACCAGAATTTGCAAGACACCATTTTAGAATCCGACAATGAAATCCATTTGGAGTCCAGTAGAATCCGAATTTGAAGTTCATTTAAAGTCCATTGCAGTCTAACTCCAATTGTATGATGTCAACTCAATTGCAGACTGCAATAGATCCAGTTTCAGATGACATCCAAGCTAAATTATGATTCACAATCAATCTGTACCGTCAGCAAAGTAAGTGTACAGTAAGTAAGAAACTCTGAACCCACAATGGCTACAAATTGAGACTCAGGCAAGCATTACTCTTGACATTGATGCCAGATCCGATGTAATCCGTCTCAGGTCAGACTCAAGTCAGTGAATAGCCGGATTTCCGACCATTTTTACACCGTGTTTTAAATTTGCTCCACATCCATATTAACCTCCAGACATTCCTCCAAAAATCAGTTAGCCTATTCCATCCAAAAGAGTTACTTCCAAAAAAAGAAAAAAAATCTCAAAGTTTGCAAAAAATAAACTTATTCTTTACATCCCCATTTTTTTTGACATAATTGAACTGTTAGAAAGAAACTGAGCAGTAAGTATGGAAAAAATTGCTGAACGTGATCGATTACATTCCGAGGTAATCGTTTCAAATCTATTTTATGGCATAAAAAAGTTTCTCTTTTTTTTCTACTTCATTGCATCAGTGGCGTCGTTTAAGAACGGAACAAGAAGAACAAAAAAGCAAAACTTTTTCAATAATTTTTCAACATTTTTTTTTGTGTGTTGCATTCATATAAGTAACATAGTAAGTTATAAGTTCCACATGCACCATTATGCTTCATGCATTCCCATATGTGAACTCTCTTTATATTACCCAATTGATTACACACGGCGTTCACACCCATGACATTTGGTAATATTTTATTATTTTTATACTTTGGGAGGGATGGGAAGGAAGCTTGACAGTGGAGGAATTAGATTTATTTTGGGTGGTTTTAGGAGGTAATTTGATTGTAAAATTGGAGGTTAATTTGTAGGTTCAATTTTAAGGTTATCGAATGCTGCTCATTCCTTGTAACTTTCCGTCGGTTAATCGTTCCGAGAGCCGGTATTAGGCAATTCTGGCTTGGTACTCGTCTTAACCCTAATCTGATATCTGATCAAACTTACACTGGTCTTGACCGGATTTCTGATCGACTTGTACACATTAGGCTGGTATGACTCTGATGATTCTGGTCTTAACCATAATCTGACGTCAGATTAGAGTAACATTGGTCTGGATCGGATTTCTGCTCAATTAACCGACTTGTACACAATAGGCTGGAGTGACTCTGGCATGATACCGTACTTAAACCCAATCCAGTATCAAATCTGAGTCACGCTTACCTAAACTCAATCTGTTATCAATTAGAATCACGCTGACTTTAAGCTGGATCTGATCGAATCAGACTGTGGAAATCTGGAAATCTTCGACACTGAATCTGACGAAATTTTAAATTAATTTTAACCGTTATAAAAATCGATGTAAAAATCTGTAAATCGAGAAGCTCACGACCTAAATATGATTCAAAGTTTAAGAAATAATGAATTTCATGGTTTTCTTATCGGTCAATCTAAATTCAAAATTAAACGGTCATTTATATTTTTGAAAATAAAAATAACGGCCATCTTCGACATTAAGTCTGGATCGAATAACCAACTTGTTGACTCTGGCATGGTACTGAGCTTAAACCGAATCCAAGATCAAGTCAGAGTCATGCTGGATTTTGAACTGATTTTTGATGAGATCCGACTTGTACACGCTAGGTTGGCTTGACTCTGTTATGGTGCCGAACCTAACCTGAATCCAGTATAAAATCAGAGTCAAGACCGAACTTTTGACCGATTAACCGATTTATGCTACTGTACCTTCCACCAAGTAAATACCATCCATCTAAAAGGATTATGTCGATTGCCCATTTTCACTACACCCACTGACATTTTCCCACTACTCTTTTTCCCACTGGTACGCTTGCCCACTGGTACTTTTCCCCATTGATTTTTTCCCCATTGATTTTTTGCCCAATCTGACCATTGGAAGTTTTGCCCGCTGCTTCTTTGCCCACTGGTACTTTTCCCCAAATTTTCCCACTAGCTTTTTGCCCATTGGTTTGTTTGCCCACTCGTATTTTTCCCCACTAGTACGTTTGCCCACTGATTATATTCCTTCAAAATCAATGCGTTTGAAGTCCTGCTTTGACTGGCATCTGGCTAGACTTCGGGGTTAGAGACTTAGAGACTTCGGGGTTTTCGCATTCGGTGGTAAAAACTTTTGGTTTTTGTACTTGATTACCCTTAACATAGTGTGTCTGGAAGTTAGCAAGATCTTATTATGCTGCACATAATTTGACTGGTTATTCTCTAGATCTTATTTTATGATCATGTTGTTTCTGGTTTCAAAATAGATATAGTTAACAGAAATGATATGTTCAGAGTTATCAAATAGATGCCTAGCTGTATCATGGTGGCTTTTGAACATTACCTTTGGAAAGGCAATCAAATTTACCTTCTTGTAGGCTTACCTAGCCAGAGGCAAAATCTAGACAAAGGTACTGCATAGCCAAAGGCAATAGTTTTTGCCAAACCTACTGTAGATTCAGGTAGGTGCCTATTATTTTTTGAAAAATGAGAAAAAATCTGCTAGGTTTGCCTTAGCATAGCCATGCCTATTATAGGCAGTACCTAGGCAAAGGCAAAATCGATTGCCTTTGACTAGTCAGTACCTTTGTCTAGATTTGCCTTTGGCTAGGCAAACCTACAAGAAGGAAAATTTGTTTGCCTTTCCATAGGTTATGTCTAGACAAAGTCAATGATTAGGCACCTACCCACAGACATCTATTTGACAACTCTGAAGTCATTTCTGTTAACAATATCTATTTTGAAACCAGAAACAACATGATCATAAAATAAGATCTAGAGAATAACCAGTCAAATTATGTGCAGCATAATAAGATCTAGCTAACTTCCAGACACACTATGTTAAGGGTAATCAAGTACAAAAACCAAAAGTGTTTACCAACGAATGCGAAAACCCCGAAGTCTCTAAGTCTCTAACCCCGAAGTCTAGCCAGGAAGCCAGGCAAAGCAGGACTTCAAACGCATTGATTTTGAAGGAATATAATTAGTGGGCTAACGTACTAGTGGGGAAAAATACGAGTGGGCAAACAAACCAGTGGGCAAAAAGCTAGTGGGAAAATAATCAGTGGGGAAAAGTACCAGTGGGCACAGCAGGCAAAACTTCCAGTGGTCAAACGTACCATTGGGCAAAAAATCAGTGGGGAAAAAATCAATGGGGAAAAGTACCAGTGGGCAAGCGTACCAGTGGGAAAAAGATTAGTGGGAAAATGTCAGTGGGCAAACAATCAGTGGGCAAGTGATCAGCGGGCAACCGAACCAAACCCATCTAAAAATCCAAAATCAGCACAGAAGCTTCCAAACCTTATCAATCCAAAGAAAAAGCTCAAATCTCGCACATCAATTCAAACCCATTCAGCCATAAGACTGCAAAAAAAAATATTTTATTCACTCAAGTGCATTCTACTTCAAAAGCTACAAAAATATGTACTCAAAAAGAGTAAAAAAATTCAAATATCCAAATCCAATTCAATTGCTCATTCTATGTATGAAGACATCACTTACTCGTGTCACAGTTGATCATTTCCAATCCATTCAAATATGAAAAAAAAAAAAGTCTCAAAGAATGAAAATATTTAATAATCTTAGAGATTCACTGAAGGAATTGGGGATGTGGGGATGTGATGTGCATGGTTTGGGTTTTGGGATGGATGGGTGAAAAGGAGAGTTGGGCAAGGGGTCGCTGGGTACGATTCTTTTGCTATTTTAATGGAAATAGCCCAAATTACTGATTCTGGATCAGATATGCTCATGTAACCAGTCCCAATGATTACTCGATATGTCACTAGACCATAGAATGAGATTCTGTATTAATCCAGAAATCCAAAGGTTGCTTACTGCAAACAACATTACATACTGCGACTCCTTTATCATTCCAAACCAAAAGAACCACAAAATCACTATCTTGAGACTTCATAAGCGACTGACCCCACATCCAAAGCTCTACATAAATATTTTAAACTTCCACTTCCATTCAGTAAAATTTCAAAAAGAAAAAAAAGTTTTTTTTTTCACTCTTATTGAAATTTTGTTCCATTGACGTAAGCTTTGATCGCACATAAGAGAATAAGAAATGCTGGCAAATATGAAGCTTGAGTCAAGATGGTCTGAGGCCGAATTTAGGCCGTTTGCATGCCATGTGTCTTCCAAGTTAGAGGATAAAGAAAAAGTATCCTCTGATCCCCTGGCTATGCCTCTAGGAGATCTCACGACTTTCCCTAATTTTTTTGTGAATTTTCCTCACATTTCAAGCGACAAAATCCAGCGAACTGCATTTTTTTTGTCATAAAAATGGGTAGAAGTCCGCTCTCATCAAGTACCCATCATTATACCCGCGTCAAGACCACTCAAGATGTTCTGCCCAAGATGTTCTCGACATGGAGATATTCCCCCTTTTTACTTACTTCCTTGGCTGGGGCGCACGGGGTTTCCCGCGTTTAAAGAACGCCTGTAGACAGCTCTATCTTTCGATAACTTCTGTCAATTTGTGATATTGAGAACTCTAGCGTCGTTATCAACACAACCAATCCAAGACATTTTCGGATTCCGCCTGGGTATAAACAAATTCCCCCAGGTATATACATCCCTCAACATCCCCAAAAATCCTACCAACTCACCAAACACATTATCCACTCCAAAAAAAGAACCAAATCTTGCGGTCTTTCATCTCACGTGCTTACCAAAAAAAATTACAAACTATGTCAAATAAATTAGGAAACATAACAAAAATAATTTCCATTCATGCCATCCACCTACGGGAAAACCATAAATAAGAAGTAAAAATTCTCTGTCAGCAAGACTAAAAAAGAAGAAAAAACAAAGTTGAGTAACTCACAAACGATAATTTATTTATCATTTATTGCTTTTGCTAGTCAGACGGAAAATTTTTCATGAAGAAAAAAAAAATTGCGAAAGTTTTTCGAACTTTCCTTGAAAATTAAGGAGAGTAGAGAGCAAATGAATTAACTATAGGAAGAAAAGCTGGTTGAGTTAAGTATTGAGGTTATATTTTCGAGAAGCTTTTGATGAACTTGCAATCAGGTTGTTAGGAAATGAAATTTGTTTAAATATTGAATGCTGGATGTCTCTTACTTACTAACTTTGTACTACGCCGTAAAGATCAACCGAGATCCATGACATCTCGCATATGTCGCCTGAGCTTGGCACTATTGCTGGCTAACCTACATACCTGGCACCACGTATAAAATGCAATAATGTCTCCTTTAACAGCTTGCCCTCATGAGTTTATTGGTCGTTCTTCTTGGATCCTTTACATATCCTAATTTCGAATGACTCTTTGGTATCCTTTGATTTGTCTAAAATTAGGGATCTATTGAGTAAGGAGGTATGGGGCAACACCATTCCACTCTTCATCTACTTCCCTTTTTGGACAAAATTCTTCAATCTGCTTAGGTTTTCTGGGTTTCATCTTATTTATAGCATCTTAAGCTAACATACAAAGTCACAAACATGTTGAATTTGCTTACTAAAATCAGTTACTGAGTTACTGTGTTACTGTCTTCGCAGACCAGAATTGGTAAGACGCCATTTCAGATTCTGACAATGAAATCCACTTGGAGTCCAGTAGAGTCCAATTTTAAAGTTCATTTTGAGTCCAATACAGTCTAACTCCAATTGTGTGATGTCAACTCAATTGCAGACTACAATAGATCCAGTTTCAGGTGGCTTCAATGATTAATTATGATTCACAATCAATCTGTACCCTCAGCGAAGTAAGTGTACAGTATGCTGGTACCCGGAACACACAATCGCTGAAAATCCGGTCCCAAGCAAGCATTGTTCTTGCCATTGACTAGATCCGATGATATCCGGACTCAGGACAGACTCAAATCAGTATGTATCCGGATTTTCGACCATTTTTACACCATTTGCTTTCCTAGTAATCTTATAGGCATCTAAATACTCTCCACAGTCATAATAACCACCAGACATTCCTCCAAAATCAGTTAGCCTATGAATTCCATCCAAAAGAGTTACTTCCAAAAAAAGAAAAAAAATCTCAAAGTTTGCAAAAAATAAACTTATTCTTTACATCCCCATTTTTTTTGACATAATTGAACTGTTAGAAAGAAACTGAGCAGTAAGTATGGAAAAAATTGCTGAACGTGATCGATTACATTCCGAGGTAATCGTTTCAAATCTATTTTATGGCATAAAAAAGTTTCTCTTTTTTTTCTACTTCATTGCATCAGTGGCGTCGTTTAAGAACGGAACAAGAAGAACAAAAAAAGCAAAACTTTTTCAATAATTTTTCAACATTTTTTTTGTGTGTTGCATTCATGTAAGTAACATAGTAAGTTATAAGCTCCACATGCACCATTATGCTTCATGCATTCCCATATGTGAACTCTCTTTATATTACCCAATTGATTACACACGGCGTTCACACCTATGACATTTGGTAATATTTTATTATTTTTATACTTTGGGAGGGATGGGAAGGAAGCTTGACGGTGGAGGAATTAGATTTATTTTGGGGAAATTTGATTGTCAAATTGGAGGTTAATTTCTTAGTTCAATTTTAAGGTTATCGAATGCTGCTCATTCCTTGTAACTTTCCGTCGGTTAATCGTTCCGAGAGCCGGTATTAGGCTGCCTTAATTCTGGCTTGGTACTCGTCTTAACCCTAATCTGATATCTGATCAAACTTACACTGGTCTTGACCGGATTTCTGATCGACTTGTACACATTAGGCTGGTATGACTCTGGTATGATTCTGGTCTTAACCATAATCTGACGTCAGATTAGAGTAACATTGGTCTGGATCGGATTTCTGCTCAATTAACCGACTTGTACACAATAGGCTGGAGTGACTCTGGCATGATACCGTACTTAAACCCAATCCAGTATCAAATCTGAGTCACGCTTACCTAAACTCAATCTGTTATCAATTAGAATCACGCTGACTTTAAGCTGGATCTTTGATCGAATCAGACTGTGGAAATCTGAGCGTCGAAATCCTTCGACACTGAATGTCGAAGGATTCAAAAAACGTCGAAGGGAGTCGTAATTTTAACCGTTATAAAAATCGATGTAAAAATCTGTAAATTTTCGATTTAAACTGTCACATGAAGCTTGATTTGTAATTACACGACCTAAATATGATTCAAAGTTTAAGAAATAATGAATTTCATAACAAATTTTTGGTTTTCTTAATAATAAAACGAAGGAGGAAGTTTTATAACGGTCAATCTGAATTCAAAATTAAACGGTCATTTATATTTTTGAAAATAAAAATAACGGCCATCTTCGACATTTCCACAGTCTGGATCGTAACCAACTTGTTGACTCTGGCATGGTACTGAACTTAAACCGAATCCAAGATCAAGTCAGAGCCACGCTGGATTATGAACTGATTTTTGATGAGATTAACCGACTTGTACACGCTAGGTTGGCTTGACTCTGTTATGGTGCCGAACCTAACCTGAATCCAGTATAAAATCAGAGTCAAGACCGAACTTTTGACCGATTAACCGATTTATGCTACTGTACCTTCCACCAAGTATCTAATACCATCCATCTAAAAATCCAAAATCAGCACAGAAGCTTCCAAACCTTATCAATCCAAAGAAAAAGCTCAAATCTCGCACATCAATTCAAACCCATTCAGCCATAAGACTGCAAAAAAAAATATTTTATTCACTCAAGTGCATTCTACTTCAAAAGCTACAAAAAAATATGTACTCAAAAAGAGTAAAAAATTCAAATATCCAAATCCAATTCAATTGCTCATTCTATGTATGAAGACATCACTTACTCGTGTCACAGTTGATCATTTCCAATCCATTCAAATATGAAAGAAAAAAGTCTCAAAGAATGAAAATATTTAATAATCTTAGAGATTCACTGAAGGAATTGGGGATGTGGGGATGTGATGTGCATGGTTTGGGTTTTGGGATGGATGGGTGAAAAGGAGAGTTGGGCAAGGGGTCGCTAGGGTACGATTCTTTTGCTATTTTAATGGAAATAGCCCAAATTACTGATTCTGGATCAGATATGCTCATGTAACCAGTCCCAATGATTACTCGATATGTCACTAGACCATAGAATGAGATTCTGTATTAATCCAGAAATCCAAAGGTTGCTTACTGCAGAAAACATTGCATACAGCAACTCCTGTATCATTCCAAACCAAAAGAACCACAAAATCACTATCATGAGACCTCATAAGCGACTGACCCCAGCTCCAAAGCTCTACATAAATATTTTAAACTTCCACTTCCATTCTGTAAAATTTCAAAAAGAAAAAAAAGTTTTTTTTTTTTCACTCTTATTGAAATTTTGTTCCATTGACGTAAGCTTTGATCGCACATAAGAGAATAAGAAATGCTGGCAAATATGAGAAAAATGAGGCAAACAAATGAATAGAGTATAACATTTATTCATTCATCCGCACACAATGGATTGATACATGCTGTATACCATGAACTCTTCTACAACTTAAATCGCTTAAATCCCATAAAGAGCATGTATGCTTTTGCAAAAAAAAAGATCTAGTAAGTAAAAGTTTTGTAAAGGGAGAGTTGAACTTCCAGGTGGTGAGGGGGTGTTGATGTCAGAGTCTAGATCAAAGCTACATCTGAGTCTAGGTCTAACCTACATCTGAGTCTAGGTCTAACCTATATCTGAGTCTAGGTCTAACCTACATCTGAGTCTAGGTCTAACCTACATCTGAGTATAGGTCTGACCTACATCTGAGTCTTGGTCTAACCTACATCCGAGTCTAGGTCTAACCTATATCTGAGTCTAGGTCTAACCTACATCTGAGTCTAGGTCTAACCTACATCTAAGTCTAGGTCTAACCTACATCTGAGTCAAGGTCTAACCTACATCTGAGTCTAGGTCTAACCTACATCTGAGTCAAGGTCTAACCTACATCTGAGTCGAGGTCTAACCTACATCTGAGTCGAGGTCTAACCTACATCTGAGTCTAGGTCTAACCTAAATCTGAGTCTAGGTCTAACCTATATCTGTGTCTAGGTCTAGCCTACATCTGAGTCTAAGTCTAACCTACATCTGAGTCTAGGTTAAACCTACTCCTGAGTCTAGGTCTAACCTACATCTGAGTCTAGGTCTAGCCTACATCTGAGTCTAGGTCTAACTTACATCTGAGTCTAGGTCTAGCCTAAAGCTTTATCTAGGTCTAGTTCAATGTCCCCAATATCCTTGATCATCCACCCAAAACCACGGAAGTCCGCTCCTCACCAATCTGTACATAACCTCATCTATATCTTCTTCATAGTTCCATCCTTTTTCTTCCAAAAATAAAACTTTTTTCTTTTATATATATTGAGCTCTTTTAAAGGAAGAAAAAGAGGAAAAGTACAGCATAGAAAAGTTGAAATTGAAAAACTCATAGCTACGTTACAAATTTTTTATTTCTCCTTAAACTTCACCATCATCCCGTTTATCATCATCGTACTGACTGTGTGTGTGTGTATGTGAAAGGAGAATTATGGACAAGTTGAGACAAAGTGGACATTGGATGGTAACTTATTGTCAATTTTGAGGTGGGTTTCATGAAAAGGGAGGATTCTTTAGCATGTTATGGATGTTTTGTTGGCTATGGGAAGCTAGGATGCCTTGAAACTTAAAAATGCAATCAAGGATCGATGAAAGTGAATTGATGTTGAATTTGGAAGAGACCAGATGGATTTGGAAGACTAATTGTGGATCCAGAGCAAGGATATTGTGCTTTATCAAGCTATTGTGCCTGGACAAAGAGGAATTTGAGGTACAGAGACTTATAAAGTCGAATCTGCTAATTTGAGAATAACGTCTCTGTGGCCGAGTGGATAGACATCTGTGCCGCTCTTTTGTGAGTCTGTGAGTTCGATTCCTACCAGAGACTGGGTCTCCCATTCATTATATAGACCATAAAGACCAGATTTACAAGCCCGTTCTCCAGAACCACATCACAAAACCATTAAGCACCCCAATTCTATCTCTCCTAAGAGCTTCCTCGTCAATCATAAAAGCACACCCATGTCTATACCAGAACTTACCATTTCTCCCATCCACTTACTTTTCATTTCTTTTCAAAAAGTAAAATTAAGCTTGCTTTTTTTTGCTTAAAAGGCAGAAGCTGTTAGTATTCTTCTATTATATTACATTACATTACCACCATTCATCCATTCCTTTTATTCATCGACACACAGCCAGACATCCAACAAGCAGGATAAATTTGATTGTAAAGCATATCACGTTAAACGTTTTACTTTGCTAAGCACAAAAAAAGAGTTTTTTTTTTATTCCTTTTTCTGTGATGGCTCTGCCAATGCTCTCTTGGATGAAAAGAAAAATGAAAATAATTTTTTTTTTGTAAAAAAGGAGCAAACATGCAAGCATGGATGGATGTTTCAAACTCAAAATGATTAAAAAATGAGAAAAGCTTGATGTGCATTGAGCATATAAATTATTTTAGAATTGTGGAAATAACGTGAAATGTGGGGGACTGATGGGGGTCTTGTTTTGGAAGTGGATTTGGGTTTAGAGCGCAGTTTTGAAGATCAGAAATTCTGTCAATTTTTCGAATTTAGGCTAGAAATTGAAATTTTCACGAATTCGGCTAAAAACTGTCAAAATTCAAAATTTCGGCTGAAATTCTGTCAATTTTTAAAATTTCAGTCAAAATTCGATCAAATTTTCAAAAATCTGTTCTGTCCAATTTTCAAAATTTCGGCCAAAAATCTGTCAAAATTCAACAATTTCGGCTTCTGTCAATTTTCAAAATATCCGCTGAAATTCTGTCAAATTCTTAAATTTCGGCCAAAAATCTGTCCAATTCCCAAAATTTTCAGCTTCAATTCTCAAATATTAAGCCACCATCGAGTCATACGCTAATGTCACCATCCAGCCAACCTAATCTGCCTCCTCCCAACCTCCTTTTCCACATCCAAAGCCCCATCCATAACACATCAAAGAGTAAAGTGAACATTCATGACTTATTTACTAGAAAACTTTTTTTTTCCATATCTTTCAAATAAGGCAAAACGGACGAGTGATCCCATGGCAATTCATATCAATTTATCATTCACAAAAAAAAAAAAAGCTTCAAATTTTTCCAAGTATTTGATGTGCTACGGATGTGCATGTCAATTATTTTATACCTTTTACTTCTTATTTACCTTCTGCATTATGATGTATGCTACTGAAAAAAGTGAGTTTTAAAACATGTTTTTGATGAATATTTGAGTCTGTGATGCTTGTTTCGTGATTTCCAATTTTTTTTTGAATGTTTGAAACAGGATGAAGCTTAGATGGCGGAAATATGGATGGTATAGTATTGCAATTTTGTTGGACATGATGTAAATATTCGGGTCAATGAATGCTTTGGTCACATCCTGAGTATGCATTGAAGGTCGATGAACTTGTATTTGTTTACCAAATCTTGTACTAAATTTAGAACAAACTGAAGTTCAAAAGATTCAAATCTGAAAAATCCGTTAGAAATTTTTGAACTGGAACACAAAAATATCCAAAATTGAAAAATCCGTTATGAAATTATTGAATTCCAAAGAAAATTCAAATCTCAAATTACGGTTTGCAGTTCTAACAGTCTAATGGGAATCATTTATTAAGATTAAGCTACAATAACTAAGGAACAACCTATGAAATAACTATTTAAATATCGATATCACCTTAACGTTGCATTTCTTTTTCCTTAAAAGCCTTAATTTAAGTTGGAATATTCCATTTGGTGTCTTTCGATCTGATAAGCAGGTATTTCTATCCAGGATCTCATAATGAATCTTCTCATCATTGTCAGTCACTAAAATTCCAGCTAAATTAAGATTCTTAATTTGTTGAACGAAAATTCCATTTTTATCAGCCAAAACTGTATTCATAGCTCTTTCTAGTGACGATTTGATCAAATATCCAGGAGATGTGCGAGTTTCCAAAAATGATGACGAATTTGACTGATTAATCCACTTTGGCTTCTCAATTTCCACACAAGTTTGCAGTAATAACTTTCTTGAATCCAATTTGAGTCTATTTTCCAGTCCAGTTTTGTAAAATCGTGAATCCTCAAATAAAATTTTAATTAATTTATTGGATTGATGATTTAACATCCACAGAGACAGTGCTGCATTGACAAAATGATCAAAATGTGTCTTATATTCATCACTTGACGTTCTACTGATAATGACATTCTCAAGTTTCTCGAGATCTGATTTGTTCATCTTAAGATTCAGCATGGCACATGAATGTAGGAACTTCTGGACGTCCTTAGCTCTCACATTGTCATCAAATGTGTTAATACACTTTGTGCAGATTAACTGAATTAAGCTGTCATCCTTAATACTATTGTCTGCGATGTATGGCAGGATATGGACTAGAGATGCATAGTCAAACTCAAAAGCTTCAGTAAGTTCCCTCAATTTGTTGATCACTTGACTGGACACAATCTCATTCTGCTTCAAACTCTTCACAAATGCTACTAATAAGTACGTGTCATTGTCGTCTGTAGCTAAAACTTCAGCTATTAGTCGGTCATGAAACTTCTTGTTGCTGATTCTCACACTGGACTTGTAAGTTGAGATACAAAAAATTGCAAAATCCATTCGATTCAGTTCGTTGCTTCCTAATTTATCATCTAAGTACTTGTCAATTAAATATTCTAGATATTTTGGACCTGGTTGAAACTTCTTCAGGAATCCAATAAAGTAGCACAGCTTAATGAACTCCTTCCTGCATATTTTGTCATTTTCTAAAAGAATTTTTAAAGCTTCATCAAAAAATCTCAAATTAAGTATTTGATTTGGATAAATTTTCACTAAATACTCTAAGCACTCAATCATATCTTCATGTCTTAGCTGATTCCTAAGGCTTTTCATGTAACTTCTGTCCATAATCTTGATTTTTTCCGTTTTTCCTCGTCCTCGATCTGAAATTTTCTCAATATCCTCAATTATTTTCGACTTTTGTTGCTCTTCCTGGCCATGATTGTTTGTCAAATAGTCATGAAACCTCAGCGTCAAAGTTCCTTTCAATAGTCTAGCTTCACTACTCAGATATCTTATTTGGTATTTAATTAAATTAAATCTAAACATTTTTGTTGATTTTAAATTACCGAAAATGATGCGAAAAACTTGTTTACAGACGCAAAACAATGTTTACTGACGCGAAAATTCAAACAAAAAAAGATGCAAAAATTAGTGACGCGAGCGATTTTTGTAAATAAAAATTCTATAATTTAGTTAATTTAAGTAAAATGGCAGATAAGACAACTGACAATACTGAAATTAGTAAAATTCGGAAGTCAAGGAAGCCAACAAAGTGTTATAGCTTAACAGATTTTATTGTCACTAAGAAGAAAAATGTAAAAAAGAGAAAGAAAACATTTGTCAAGAAAATTTCATCGCAACCTGTGAAAAAAGGAAAATTTAAAAGGAAAAAACCGTCAACATTGAAGAAGAAAATCCTTAAAGAACGGATAAAAAAGAAGCTACAGAATGAAGAGCATCTTGAGAAGATAGAGGAAGTTGTAGAAGAACTAGAAGAATTGAAAATTGAGGAAAAGGAAGTGACAAACTGTGATCAACAAGTTAATCAACCAATTGTACAGCATTCAAGGAACTTCCGTGACTATTGTGATCATTTTAGTACTCCGGAAATTAAGCATTACAGTGAGATTGTGATTACGGATTTATTTAGGTATCAGACTAACAAATATCAGGAAAATCCAAGTAAGTTTGATTTTGGTTTGATTAGGCTGGCTGATTTGATGATTTTCTACGCTATGACAATTGCTTGACGTTTCTGAATTAGTTCAGTAACTTCAAATTTTAACACTTTGTGCTATTCATGCAATTCTGGATCTTTATCAAGTCAAACACCAATTTTACCTTTAAAACTGATTCTACCAGCATAACTAACTATATTTGTTATCTATTCCAGTTAAAGCAAAAGCAAACCGCAGATATGTGGTCGGATTCAATGAAGTCAAGAAGTTCCTACATGTTGAGCGACTAAAACTACTTTTTATAGCTCCGGATCTTGAGAAAAATCCACAAATTGACAAGCTCGTAGCTGAAATAAAGGAAATGGCTGATAAAAGTAAAACTCCATACGTATTCGGATTAAAAAGAAGGAAGCTAGGCTTTTTGTTGATCAAAAAAGTACCTATAAGCATCATTGGCATTTTTGACTATCAAGGAACGACTGAAAATGTTAATATCCTATTAGATCTTGTTAAGCAAGAGAAATTATCTTATAAGAATAAAACAGGACAATGAATATTTTTTATAGAAACAATTTAGCCACACATACTTTTTATTGCTTTAAAATATTAATCCCCAAAACCTAATAATTCGATGCTCCACAACCGATCAGAATTTCTTGAGTATTCTGAATTTAATTAATACAAAAAAATTGATCCTTAATGTTTATTTCCTGAGCCAATAATCTTCTTGCGCTGTGCAAACATGTGTAAGTACATTTGTGGGAATAATGGAATGTACGACAGCATAACAATCCACATGAAGTAGAAGTACGAGAATGTAAAATTGATTTTATTTGGCATTTCAATGCTCCACTGCTTTGATTCCTGAATGTGACTTTGTGCCCAATAGAAGCATAAGAGCTCACCGGTAACTCCAATTGGATATAAAGCAATGAATGTTGTGTATCTGAAAAATATAAGGAAAATGAAATCAGAATCGATTGAAATATGGCATTTGTCACAAAAGTTAAAACATCTAACTCGCCCGGGTAGCTCAGTTGGTAGAGCGTTGGACTTTTAATCCAACGGTCCAGGGTTCAAGTCCCTGCTCGGGCGCAAAACTTTTTGCTACTTTTTTAGATGAAAATTATGAATTGATTTTTTGGACGTTATTATTGTGGATTTATGGCACTGGATCTGATTTTAATGCAGCATGATAGTTTGATAATTTATTTTTGGTACTTCTGAGTTTTTGTGCTTTTAAGATTCGAAGAGAATCATTTTGTTAAACGTTAATCACCAAAAATTTAAAAATTAACGGATAAAATTCAAAAATTTGACTAAATTTATCGATCAGGTTTTCATTGAAAAATTAAATTGTAGAAAATTTAATCACAAAACTTTGAAGAAAATACACAAAAATATAAACCAAAACACAACTTTTCTTGCCACATCCATTCCCCACAAAACCACAAAAAACGGAACGGCATGAAAAATGAAACAGCTCCAAAAAGAAACAATCAGCAGACCAAATAATGCTTCTCAAGCAATCTTAGTAGCCATGGAAAAAGTTTTTCAACACAAAAAGTAGCAAAAAGTATGCCGCCCGAGCAGGGACTTGAACCCTGGACCGTTGGATTAAAAGTCCAACGCTCTACCAACTGAGCTACCCGGGCATATGATGATCTATGGCCAAATGCACTATTTGAAACAGCGGACGGAGATCGCCATGTGCTTTTAAAGCATATGTGTAGAACGTTAATTGTTCAGTTGGTAGAGAATTTAATGTGCTGTACAAATAATGTTATTGTTTTAACTGTTTACTGACTTTTGATGAGATTACGATATACATCGGCCGCTTTAAAACAGACTCATGTCTTAATTTAAATTACTCACCTTAAATAAACTATAAAGTATGGAACAGCTCCAATCAAATTAAATGCATAGTAGCCATAACGAATAATTTCAGTGACACTCCAGGCAAGTAAGGCTAAAGGCACGCCAGGTGAAACACGTCCCGTTGGTGTAGCCAAAATAACACCGCAAACGACCATCACACGCGATAGGACTTGGACGGTGGTGATGAACAAGTTACTCTTAACAATTCCAATAGCGACGTGAATGATCTGTGAAAATATCAAGTAGTCTTATTAAGTATTTGATTTCAAGTTATCGATCTCAGGGATTGTGGATGTAATTTGGCCAGACTAGTGATCATGCCCGGGTAGCTCAGTTGGTAGAGCGTTGGACTTTTAATCCAACGGTCCAGGGTTCAAGTCCCTGCTCGGGCGGCATACTTTTTGCTACTTTTTTGGTCCGGAAATTGAAACAGCTTACCGGACTTATTAATTAAAGCACTTTTTGGAAAAATTTTAACAATAATCACCTCTAAAACAGCAGCATTTTGGAATACGATAACTGTCCAGCTGATGTATTCCCATAAAGTCATCTTTGATTGGACAGATTTATCGATTGTATAGTAAGAGATTAGCTGAAACAGCATAAATGACCACCTGAAGAATATAAAAAAGAAAATTATTAGTGACGTCAAAGCACAGATTGGGTGATTTTTGATGACATAGCAGCACAACACAACAATTGGCATAAAATTGTTAAGTTCCATTGCATATATCCAAGCAACATATGACAATTCCAAAGTTCATCATTAATTTATTCAAGATATTAAGGAGGAGGTAATAAGTTTAATTAGCAACTTACCCTGCTACCTGTACAGCATTATACAAGATTAGGTAGAATTTAGCTAGTTGAGATGGTCCACGAGATTTCTGGGCTTTCCTTTCCGTTTCCGATGACATTTTTTGCAATTTAATCGAGTCCACAGAATTTAAATTCACCAAAAATTAAAGTTGAAAGGTTCCGAACTAATGAAATTTCTCTATTTACTGTTTTGTTCTAAAAATGCGACGTTGCCATATTTTACATAAATTTTTAGTACACAACATAGATCTTTAGAACTTAAGTAGTGAGTAACATCAAACAGAAATTTTTAATAACATTTTATTAATTTAATCATGGGAGCACGAACGAAAACCGCGAAATATGCTGTTGGATTTACATTTGGTGCATTTGTCTTTATTGTTATTTCATTCTCAACGCCTTATTGGCTCGTAAATGATGGCGTTTTAAAAGATCCAAAGTTTTTAAATCTTGGTAAGTTTAATTTTCGGGTGTGGTTGTATTATTTTTATAAAAGCTTAATAATTCCTTATTTTTGATACATTTTAGGACTTTGGGAGTTGTGTTTCCAGAATTTCCGCGATATTCATCGATTCTACGACACAATCTTCGATGGCTGTATGTGGATTTTTGAGGAGGAATTCTATATAATTCATGATTACGTTTTGCCATCATTCTTCATAACAATCCAGTTCTTCTTCACATTAGGATTCACACTTTTACTTATCTCAATATTGATGACACTTTTGTTCCTTGTATGTTCAAAGGATCATGATCGATACATTCAGCTACTCATAACAAACGGAAGTTGCTTGATACTTGCCGGATTTTGTTCAACATTTGCAGTCATTCTATTTGGTTGTTATGGAGATTCGCGAGATTGGATGCCAAATTGGGAACATAATCATATGGGATGGTCATTTGCATTAGCATGTCCAGGATCAGTTATGCTGTTCCCAGCTGGCATATTATTCATTGTTGAAGCCAGACGATTAAAATACAAAAGATTGAATGAGATTGGAAATCGAGAAGCAGCTTATACGATGAGACAACGGGGTCATACTGACATTTAAGCTAGAATTAAGGATAAATAATAGATCTGTAGTTGCTGTTGCACAAAAAACTGATGATAATAAGTGCCTTTTTGCAATAATCTTAAAGACAGAGTTAGGCATTCATGAAAATAATTAAATTCAATTAAAGCGATCGCGGAAATACTAATTAATGGAAGTTTGAAGATTAAGAGAAAGCATGTTACTGTCTGGATGAAGAGAAATCAACTTGAACTTGCAGAAATACAAATTAAATGATATTAATCAAATAGTTAAGTGATCAGTAATCAGTAAATGATCAGAGAACACTCCGCGATTAGGAATCACTGTAATTAGTAAATCCATAAAGCTATAGACTATGAAAACATGAATCGCATTCCAAATAAGCATAATTGTCCAAATGTATTACATATCCGTAAGATACGTATTGTAAATCACACCAATGAAATGTATTCGAGTGATCCTAGATCTGATCAGTGAGCCAATATGATCGCATGAACATAAACAGCATGTTATTCATCAACTGCCGACTCTGTCCTCAAACTAAACGCCTTTGCAACACTAGAATCTTAAAAACGAAAAATCTCTTATTAATGAATATATCAAATATATTTTTAAGTACTTTTTAATTCCGTCCTATACTCAAATATTTTGAGTATGAACCTTTTTTTGCATGATGAGTATTTTAGAATGTTTACAATAATTTTAAAGAGAATAAAAAAAATTGTTTAACATAAAAAGAATCATAACAAGTGTATATGAAATTAGGTATGAATGTGTGAGTGTTGTGCTCATTCTCTTTAAGGTATTGTTCTCTCTTTGACTGACCAACGGCTACTCGTGAATGTGGTTTTATAGAATATTGCGAAATTTTGTATGAAATTGAAGGACATTAAGGGATAATAAGGGTTTAATATGTAGAATTGATGCTCACATCCTAAAATCAGAGATAGTCATTGAAATCTTTCGTTTTCCATGTACCAAAAGTTTAAAAAGGCATCGACACACACCTTGCGCTCTCACACTCCGCTCACATTTTCATACAACGCGATTCTCATTATCTCGCCTATAAACTTTTTGTTCGTAACGCTCACAGTTTTATTGATTTACTTAACTACGACGCACACACAACAATATAAAAACATTTTTTTATTCAATTCTTCTCTTAACTTTTTTTTATTCTACTTCCACTCATATATAGTGATCATAAGAAGTGAACAACATGCAACAAAATTCAGATTTGCTCTCAGGGCGCGTCAAGAATTTGTAAGATAGCGACATTAGTTATTGCTTAGTGTTCATTTGATATAGTTGGTAGAGGATTTAAAAACTTTTTGTACTGCTTTCTATCAGTTTTGTGTGATTTTTGTGCCTTATTTTGACCAAAAAAAATATATAAAGTTCATAATGTACGTAAACGCCATGTTTAAATTACTAATAATTTTTGTGATTCATTTTTATGTCGTGTGGATGAGATTTTAGTGACAAATCTAATTGGAATAATCTAGTTGGATATCCAAACTATATACTAACATACATCAAGTGTCATAAAGATCTAAGATTATTGTGATTAATTTGGTTGAAATTCTCGAATTTTTATAAATCGAAATTTATAGAAATGCAGAGTCTTAATGAAGAGAAAACGCCCGATAAATTAACATTGTGTGCGTTTATTTTGTGTTTTATATTTGTGGATCTCACATGGAATTTCTGTATTTTGGCTGTATTGGATAATGATTTTCATGCTTAATATTTTTGTTTTGATTCGCGAGAAATTGTAAATAAAAGTTGCAAATAAAAAGTCGTGACTTGAATGAAATTTATGACTGAAAATGACGATGATTTCCGTTTTTTGGATGGAACTTGATGCCTTCTAGATATTTGTAGCTTTAAATGGAATTTGAAGAACAGTTTTAAGTGGAATTAAAGGGTTTAGAGTCAAGTTGCTACTTTAGTGTCAATGTTCTTAGTTCAAATATGATTATAATGAAGACTGAGTCATTTAAGGGTGCATAAGTATAGACACCAAGTCTAAATCTAAGTTAGTCTTGGAAAATCTCAATGTCTCGACATCCAGACACCTGATTGTTCTAAACTAGCTTAGATTCTGTCTTAATGACTATTAAAATTCAATATATCCAACTTAGATCAAGTCAAAGACCATATTTTGTCTAATTCAACCTCAAGACATCAAACAACATTGTCTCTGACACCAATAACAGTTCCTAATCAAATCTAGTCAACATTTGCTTGAAAATCCAAAACAAATCGAGTGAATTTTCATTGAATTCAGCCTTTAGAACAATCAAAACAATAAGTTTTTCCTACAACTCGCGAAAAAAAAGTCTTTTGTGTGTCTATCTACAACTTTCCCACAATTAATGACTTAACATTTATTTGTTCCTACTAAAAATCAAATCAAACATGTGCTGAATAAATACGAGAAACGGCAAAAATTCTTTAATTTTGCACTTCTTATCTTTTCAATGCACCGCAATTGTTTCATTCTATAATTTAAATGCACTGTGCATTATTGCACAATATCTATCCATTGTGCTAATGTGTAAATATATGTATGTAGACATTTGTCATAGAATATAGCTTTTTTTCCTACATAGTTCAATGCTAAAATGATTTCGTAGGCAATTTTTGTGGTAAAGTTATTAAATCATATTATAATTTATACATTCAGTCCCTTCCCAATGACATTATTACAAAATGATAAGTCTACCTGGTGCTGCTATTAATAATAATGTCGTTAAACAGACAGGTACATTCTTGTTATGTGCAAAAAGAACAATTTAAAACAATTTTTATAGGGAAAAAAGTTTTAATCTTCAACAACCCTCTTCCTTTAATGCATGCACAATTGCCTATTCATTCAGAACTTTTGTAAAACTAGGGGAAATAAAATAAATTTTTTGCATTAGTCTTTTTTTGCACAACTTGTTGCATTTTGTGGTATTAAAATGCAATTAGGAACATTCTTTTTGGCACCTTCTTATTACTGTTATTTGTACATATTAGGGAATGTCATTGACAGTCTCAAAACTTATTGAATAAAATTAAAATTGATCTGATTCTTTAAAACCATACAACAGCTACTTAAGCATTTGTAAGGATTTGGAAAATCTACTTCTAAACAAAACATTTGTAAGGTTCTGATAAATAACGAACATTTGACATTTAAAATTTAAAACAATTCAATAGCAAAGTTAAAGCTGTTGTATGGTTTCGAACGACTCCTTTCACATATTCACTCCTAAATTGCATTTCAACCTTACTAGCATTCATAGAATTCCATCCCAAATATCCAAAGAAGCCAATTTAGCACCAGACGATGCAAAAAAATGTGCAATCACTGAACCAAAACAAATTCCTGTTCAATATACTCAAAATAACTCTAGACAACAATGTAAAACTAATACTCAATATTTATTTATTTCCCCTTTTATTTTCATTCTAATTCGATTCAGGGAGGATATGAAGCGTCGAACGTTGGCTGGGAACTGTGGTGTTGCAGTTTTCGCAATTGCATTCGTTTGCATCGTTGTGGCATTTTCCACACCAAGTTGGCTTGTTAGCGATTATCGTATAACTGGCGCAAAATTAGATCGACTTGGTTTATGGGTTCACTGCTTCCGATCGTTACCAGATGTAAATGATGATTATCAGAGGAGATTTTTCGTTGGATGTCGATGGGTTTATGATCCATTTACGACGGGTTATGATGAGATTCGAGGGTTTTTGATGCCTGGTAAGTTGTTGACTCTTTGAGTTTATTTTTAAGTCTAATTTGATTTATTTTCCTTGCAGCATTCATGATTTTTACTCAATTTTTCTTCACACTTGCCTTCATTGGAGTTTTTGGATCGTTGATTCTCGTACTATTGTACTTCCTTTGTGGTGGACCTGATCAGAAGTACTTCCTGCTTATGTTAAAGGTAACGAATCTGAAATTTACCTGAATTGTCAAATTTAAGTTAATTTTCATTTTAGATCACAGCCTACCTCCTGCTTGCAACTGGAACCTGTGCTAGTTTAGGAGTAATAATCTTTGCATGCTTCGGCAATCGAGACAAATGGATGCCAGGCTATGCAAATAATTGGTTTGGATGGTCTTTCATTCTCGCGGCAATTGGCTCTGTAGCTGCTCTCGTATGCTCGTCACTATTCTTCACAGAACATCACGCACAAGAACGACGATTGAGACAATTTAAAGAATCTCAGCTTCGATTCGAGATGGAACACGAAACGAAGACATAATATTGTAGTCATAGAAGAAAGATATAGTATCGAATCTTAAAAGTAACAGAAATATGATCTGACATTTCTTTTTGTACTAATCGCTCAAAAGCGTCGCATAACATTTTCAAATATAATATTAAGTATCATCTTTAGTGAAATAAGTCCAAATGTCCAAAAGTTTGCTATTCTTTTTGTTTTTCTAACCAATTAATTATAGAATAGGATTAAGATTAAAATATAAATCCGTCCTCAGATGAAATTTTAGGTACTATAAATGCATTCCGTCCTTGTTTTTCATGTTGTAAATATGACATGCAATTGAATGTTAAACTTTTTTAAACGTATTGAAATAAAGAATTTTCGAAAATCGGAAGGTATGGATTGTTTTATTGCTAGAGACTTACGAAGTCACCGAGAATTTTAGACACTAAGACATTAATGAATGTTGAGTGGATTCAGGTTTGTTTTGAATGAACCAAGATAACCAAATTTTGCTTGACCCGAGATGGCCTAATTTTGTGCAAACCGAGATGACCTAATCAAGCTCAATCAAACAAGACCGAATCAAGCTCGACCCAAGAAGACCGAATCAAGCTCGAACCGAGAAGACCAAATCAAGCTCGATCCGAGAAGACCGAATCAAGCTCGACCCGAGAAGACCGAATCAAGCTCAACCTCAGAAAGCCCAAATTCTGCTTGATCGAAATGACTGAATTAAGCTCGATCCAAAATGACCGAACTAAGTTCAATCAGAAAAGACCGATTCAAGCTCGACCTGAGAAGCCCAAATTTTGCTTGATTCGAAAAAACCGAGCTAAGTTCGATCCGAAATGATCCAATCAAGCTCACCCGAGATGACCGAATCAAGCTCGACCCGAGAAGATCAAATTCTGCTCGAACCCTTTTTTAAAGCATTACATAATAAATGAATGGCATTTTAGTCACTTAATTGGAGATTTTTATCAATAATTACATAGGATATTACCGAATTCCCCATTATACTTGGAATTTGCCTGTTTTACCTTAGGGGTCGTTCAGTAATTACGTTCAGTGAAGGGACAGGTAAGGGTTTCATGATTCTGTAACATAACAAATGAACGATTCCTTAAACAATCTTAACGATCCTAAAAAACCCATCGAGTGTATCAGCATTAAATCAAATACAACATCAGCGCCACCTATACCTCAAATTAATAAACAAGCATCACAACCACAACGTAGACATCTCCGAATATTTTGTCTCTCTTTTTATTGACTAAAAAAATTTTTTCTTTCCATAATCGAAATTTTTAGTGTAATTTCTATTAAAACAGTATTTTTAATAGCACATGATATTAATTTAACATACCCAACTCACGATGGATCATCAAAATCAACAACAAGTCCCATCAAATCCCGAAAAGAAGGTAAAAAATCAATATTTTCATTTTTTGACGAGAAAAAAGTGAGAGCAAAAAAAAAAATTGAACAAAAATTTTTTTCCCACCTGCTGTTTTTCATTATCCTTAAGCAGAAGCGAGTCTCATTTTGGTCACCCGAGGAAATGATAACGCCACAAATAATTCACACAGAACCAGACCACCCGGGATTACATATGAATCAGAATCTTATGGGAGCATCAGAAAATTCGGATGTTAACAACAGTCATCATCATTCACAATATCCAAACTTTCCAACAGAACATAAATACAAACAGGAACCAGAGTTTAGACAGAGCAGCGTAGAGACAACATCATCGTCTGGCTCACCAAAAAAGTCAAAAAAAGAAGTTGATAGCACAAAGCCATATAAATGTTCACAGTGTCCATACTCATTCAATCGTCGCGATCATTTAACGAGACACTCCTTAGTACATAGTAAACTTAAACCTTATCATTGCACTTTCTGTTCAAAGGTATGGAAATGAAATTCGTCTCGTAATAAGTCATGCATGATTGAACTTAATTTTTATACTTTTTTTTAATAGGATTTTACAAGGAATGATCATCTACGAAGACATCAACAACGTGTACATAGTGAAGAAGGTGGGTGGATTATGTGTGTTATGCTAATGATGGGGATTGACTAGGCTTGGGAGTCGAACTTTGGAATGAGTTCCAAGGCTGTCTAATTAAATCTAATCCAAGGCTGCTTAGTGCTGGAATAACTGCATACTATAGAATTTGACCAAGAATCGCAAATCTGCCTTTTAGATGCGTAAGCCAGAAACTATTAGGCTATACGTTATAGCTTGTCCAAGGCTTCATACCTGCCATTTTGGACGAACCTCAGTATATTGTTACTAATCGAGATTTTCAGCCATTCCAAATGAATATTGAGCACAATCCTACAGAATACTCAACTTATATCCATAAATAATACCTTCCACACCTACATATTCATCAGAAATCCTTTTTTCTAGACTGCAAAACTGTAGGATACTTTCAAATCTAACTCAATACCTATTAAAGCCGCAAGCTCACTCCCACATACACTTCCTTTCATACCTCATATATAATTTAATCATTTTTCTTTTCATTTAAGTTGCCGCATCGTCCTTATCCGACCTTTCACAACGCTTTATATGTCAAGAGTGTAAAGCCATATTTTCAAGTAGTGGTCACCTGCGAGCGCACATTGAGAATAAACATCATAGTGATTTTAGCGAGTATATACACAGTGGAGATGATCCATTACGAAAACATTCAGCTACGGGAACAACGTATGTTGTTGTAGATGGAAAGAAACGTCCAGTATGTCATTTGTGTAACAAATCATTCTCAAAGAAGGATCATCTTACCCGACATATGAACAGCTTACATAATAATTCCGCAGCATCACCAGCATCATCATCAGCATTTGAGTCATATTCACCGGAT
The DNA here is from genome assembly GCF_022539635.2 of Chironomus tepperi. Lineage (NCBI taxonomy): Eukaryota > Metazoa > Arthropoda > Insecta > Diptera > Chironomidae > Chironomus > Chironomus tepperi. The sequence goes on along the minus strand of NW_027226357.1, from coordinate 124,997 downwards.
ATGCAAAGTTTCAATTGTCAGATATGTTCGAAGAGATTCTCACGTCCTGAATTCCTTCGAAGGCATGTCGAGGATGTCCATAACATTGCAGGTCAAATGGAGATAATAAATCATCTAAATCCAAATCATAATTACAACCTTCCGAGCGGCTCTTTACATGAGAATGGACAAATGTTCGTACCACCACCACCTCATATGCTTCAAAATTCAACAGGTTTCTTTGGATTTGACAATATGTCAACGTCATCAGGGCCAAAAATAACAAAGATTGTATCGCTTAAGGAACACAAATGTACTATTTGTAATAAGAATTTCTCAAGAAAATATCATTTAACAAGACATCAAAAGAGTCTACATAGCGGTGCATTTAATGATAATGAAACTGAAAATGGTAATGAAAATGGTGTGGAAAATAATAATTAAAAATTTATATAGCATATACACTCATAATTTAAGTATAACAATTAATTACTACGATTGTAAATTGTATTAGAGTACTGATCATACATAATAAAACAAAACATGAAATAAATCTAACGAAATTTTGACTTTATTTTGTATTTTTTCCGCGAGGGGCGTGAAACTTTATTTTTTTTCTATCGAAGTAAACTTTGAACGTAAACAAAACAGAACCTTTCAGGTTATTGAGAGAAAAATTTAATTTTTTATTAAAAATCATGAAGATAGCAGCTGTTAGACGTTGGAAAGCAAAGGAACGGAAATTTAATCGACAATATAGATTGAAGACAATTAAGAAGTCACAAAATTCGCGTGATTTAAGTGGAAAATTTGTATTTTTATTATCCAAAACAAATCTTTGTGCTGTTGTGAAATTTATTAGTAAAAATGTTTGTGTGACTGAGACTTTATTAGTTATTGATGAGAATATCCTTAGTCAGATATCTCCTAAGTATGTTATTCCACATAGTAGACATAAGAAGCTCCTCCACAAAAGTGAGGTTAAGATTACAAAGCAATTTCGAAATTGCTGCGAAAAGTTCTTCAGGAAGTCTAATCCTGTTATTAAGAAGGTAGAAGAAGTATCACAAGATGACAATACAACAGATACATCACAAAAGACTGAACAAGTCGTTCCACAACAAGAACAATTGAGGAAAATCACTCCAATTAAAATCATGTCATGTAACTTCTGTAATCAAAAGTTTTTAAAGCGAGAACTGCTTGATGAGCATGTAACAAAGTGCCATTTCTTCAATAATGACGAATCTTCTGAGTCTGAAGCTGAGCTTCATATTGATGATGATGTAGAGCTGTTGCTGGATGAAGATAATCAAGTATTTTCAGATCCAACTTCAAATGAGAATAGATTTAAGGAGGAACTTAAGACTCCGAAGCAATCTGGACGTGAATTTAAGTGTTTGCAGTGTTCCGCACTCTGCGGGACTGAAGAAAGCTTGGTAAGTATATGCCTCCTTATTCCTAGATTGACTGACACTTAGCCATATTGTACCTAACCTCACTTTTTACATTAGCTTGCTCATATCGAAAGGAGTCATCCATGTTCAAGCACCTCAACGCCCAAAAATCTCATAGGTTATAATGTAGACATAAGAATCAACAACCATAGATCTAATCAGTCACTGGACGGAAAGCGATCACTCTCATCCGCTTCATCATTCTCATCCATTTCGAATCATTCAGCCACAAAGAGTCCAGAAAATGACAACAAAATTAAATATCAAAGATATGATTCAAGTCTTAAATATGAATTTAGCTGCAGGATGTGCTCGACAACTTTTAAAGAAAGAAGCTTCTTGAATCGTCACTTGACTAACATGCATCTGTCTAGGGTCTATAAGTGCTACAAATGTAATGTTCCATTCAATAAGAAGCTACAATTGACGAAACATCTTCATACAGCACATCTAAAGTATAAAGACGAACAAGGCTTTCTAGCGTCAATTAGTAATTTAGAGACTGTAGGTTACTTCCAATGCTGCTTTTGTAAATATTCATCTAAATTAAGGAACAAGGTAGCTGAGCATATGACTAATGAACATTATGAAGATTTTGAGAAAGGAGATGGACGGGAAGACTCAATTTCTTCATCTCCAGACAGCTTAGAGGAACTGCTACTTCCAGAAACCAAAGCATTAAGAGACAACGATGATCTTTATGAAGAAGACTTGCTTCAAGAAATGGAACCAAAGGGAAATAATTCATTTAAGAAGGTAAAGAAACCAGCCAACGATCCATCATTCCGGTACCGCTGTGCTCGATGCCAGAGAAGATTCTCAAGATCCAGCTGGTTGAAAAAGCATCCATGCCCAGGAGTTGGAATGAAGATCAAATCAGAGCCAGAACAACAAGCGAAAAAACCTCGATTATCATATCTTGTCAATGGATTCCTTAGATGTAATGATAAATCATGTTCTAAGGTATTCACAGATAGGAACTTGTATGATCATCACGTGAAGACTGCACATTAATTTAATTTTAAGAATTTATTGTTATTTCTGTTTGTTTGTAAATAAAGGATATTAAGGTAAAGTTCTCTTGGGTTTTGATAAGCGACATCTGGTTGTCGAATTGTGAAGTTGGTATATGGGATGGGTATAAGTGATGGAAGGATTTATAGTGGAATGGAGTTAAGGATTTTAGGTGATTTTCAGGAATGTTGTAAGGTTTTAAGGACAATTTAGTTGTTTTTAAGGATTGAACTTAACTTTCTAGTCACTAACTACTCAAATAGCTCAATTATTCTACAATCTAGCTTGTCCAGCGACATCTAGTCCATCAATAACAATTCCCATCATAATCACCCATCCCATACCAATCACACTACGTCACTGCCGCAAAAGTTTTGTTTTCATAACTGCGAGAATCTCATTAAATGTTTTTATAAAATTTCTACATTAATTAACCAAAACTTCTCATCATGTCGCAGAGCATTGAAAAGAATGAGTATCCAAAAGCATCAAGTAAGTAATCGAAGATCAAGAATTTGTGGATTTATCCCAAAAATCAACAGATTAGCTGTTAGTCAATTGACACACCCTAGGACTAATTTTTTAAAAATTAAATTACAGATGCTCTTGTTGCTGGTGCCTTAATCTCATACATTGGAGGATTATTCCTGTTGATGTCATTCAGTTCGCCTTATTGGATCGAAAGCTATGAGGAATCTTTCAGCAATTTCAAAAACATGGGTCTGTGGGAATATTGCTTCAAAGATTTCATGTATCCGTACTATCAGTTCCCAAGATTGTTCAATGGATGCCATAATATATTCAGTCACGTAAGGAATCAGTGCTTTGAAAGATAATTGGACATAAATCATAAAAAATATGAAAGTTTGAGTCATGGATGTTGGAATTAGATCAACAAAATATTCAGTACTCAAATTACGCATTCCAAAATTAAGCATTTATGTCTAAAAGCCTATCAAGTGCTTACAAACTTATTTTGATGATTCAATAGCCATAATAAGCAATTAACTCAAATTTCATTCTCAATTTTAGGAATATTATGTGATTCGTGAATGGCTTCTTCCAGGATGGTTGATGGCTGTCCAACTGTTTGTTACGCTTGCATTTATTTCAACATTTGCAGCCCTCGGTGTTATGGCATGTGAAGTCATTCGTTATCCATTGAAGACAGTCTTACGTTATGAATGGTTCTTGACAGCATTCTCATGCATTGCTGTGTCTGTCTCATCAGTATTCCTGTTCTTTGGAGTCTTGATCTTCGGCGTTAATGCATATCGTCGTGACTGGTTGATGTACCCTAAATTCAATGTCTTATCATGGAGTTATGCCTTTGCTGTTGTTGCAATGTTCTTTTTGGGACTTGCTGGATTGGTTTTGTATAAAGACGCAAGATATGCTTACGAAAGACGTCGAGAATCAAAGAATCTCGTTCAACAAATGCAAATGCATGAAACTGCCTCACTTCCATCATCACAATCACGTGGCTTACATGGATACATATAAAGAGAATTTTTTGATACATTTTAAGAAGTTAAACTTAAGTGACCTTAATATTTTTACAACAATACCGTCCTCTAGATGTTAATGCTGATGAAAAAAGTATTTTTTTAGATTAATTATTCATAGAATAATCTCATAAATGGGAATCTCTCTTCCTGTCAATGGAATTTGGGTGATCTTCAATTATCAAGGAAGATTAGTCCCCTGGAAGGCACATGACGTAGAATCGACGATTATCCGGTCCACGACCGACTTGACTCTGGTCAGAGACAGGATTTAATCGAACCTCACCTGGATATAGATATGCTTTCCCGAAATCCCGGTCCCGGAAGATTTTCGGGACTCAGAACGGGACTATCCTGGTTCCGACATCAATAAAACATAGATATAGAGTCACGCAAGATTGGGACCGGATCTTCACTCAATTCTACGTCATCTGCCTTCCGACTCTAATTGATAATCCATTGATGGGAATTTTAAAGTGCACTAAAGATTTATAATACATACTTATTTACATAGCAATCGCATTTGTACTAAAACAGAAATTTTCAACGAAATTTGGAATGAATTGAAAAGATGTTGTTAAAATGAAAAGTTATTGGGAAGTGCTAATAAAGAATTTGGACAAATTTAAACGAATTTGAGCTGGATTTTCACTTTTTGATGGTATATACCCTAGCAGGTCGGTTTTAGAAGAATGTCATTTAGATACAAAGATGGAAAATTTGTACAAACTTTGTCATAAGGCCAGCAACAGATTCAGATGGAAGGCGTTTTGTAACTTAGGCTCCACATCAGAGCATGGTTCCAGTAAGTAAGTATCCCTAACAGGTAAAGAGTATGTTTTTATGGTACAAAAAGACCACTACGGTATCTAAAAGCGGTCTCTTTGCCTGTTAAGGTTATTGCTAATGAATGAACAGTTTTGATAATAAAAACAGATGTAAACATTGTCTACGTCAAGATAATATTAAGATACAAAAGTCATGACTATATAGACAATCAAGTAAATTGAATTGATTCGGATGTTTTGGTATCATTGTTTAAGAGTATTATGGCTCAATTATGTCTGAGTATTTGGTTCTGGACTCATCTGAAAAGTGTAATCAGCTTGATGTGTCAAAAACTGGATGATGATTCGAGACATTTTATTGGATATTTCAGCATTTTAGATTTCCTAAACAATCCTCAATCGGACATCTGAGAAAAAGGTGCTGAATGAGTCGTTATAAGATTTAGAAGGCATCTCGGATTTTATATGAAGTCTAATTGGCTCTAAGGTAAGGCTGAGGGAGGCCATGGCTGCTGCATCGAAGGAAGTAAGTGAGTTAATCGGTTCTAGTCGAATTTCTGATTCAAAATCCAAGTCGTCTTCTAGTTCTGGTCGTTAATATCCAAAACTGACAGAAGGTTTCGAAGAATAGAGTCAGCTTCAGGTAATCTAAATACACAGTAATGTGCCCAAGTGTACTTTTGTTAAGGAGTAGATAAATAAAGCAAATCATCACGTCTAGTCAATCGATGGCCTACTCAGATTAAAATAATAATAGTAAATTACAGTGTTAAGTGAATAAATTACTTTAAAATTACTTAAAATCTCTCTAACACAACATTAATCCACTCAGCCTTTAATCACATATCATCATCACATTTTAAACAGTATCATAAACAGTAATCTCTACTCTAGATTAATCCATAATTTGCAGCTAATTTCATTAAATCACTTTCATTAATAAAACACAGTTTCTCACTCATCGCATACTCATCAAATGTGATTAATAACAGAATATGGAGATGAAGATGTAAAGTAAAGTAAAACAGCATCAAGTTTGATTTAAAATAATCATCATTTTTTTTATTTCTCAATTAACCCTATTATTCGTTAATGTGGAAGAATCATTTATTTACTTTTGTGTATCATACGTGAGTGCTTGCCTTAAAATTTCAATCGTTTCTCATCATAAAAAGCTACATGTCCATTTTTGAAATGGACCCAAAAAAAAGAACTCAAATAAAATAATTAAAATGAAATTTTTTAAAAAAATATAAAATAATTTTTTTTCAATGCATAATTTAATGCATACTTTGCCACATTATGTCCTTACAAGTCTAAGAGATGTGTATACGATTTTTTTTTTTTATTCTTTAAAGAAACAATGAATTTCAAATGAGATTGCCTGCCATTTTAAACGTAAGAGCCCTTAAAAACTATTTAATGTCTAAAATAGATAAGCTAAGGAAGGAAGGAGTTTGTGGTTTTTTGAAGGATTTGTTCTGAAGATTTGGTTGACTTTCAGTCAATTGGCATACTAATGCCAACTTTTTAGTTGCCTAATTAGCAAATTGTGTCAAATTAAGTCAATGACTGCTGTCTAATTACTAAATTTTGATAGAACTAGTTAGATATAATCTACAGTCAATTAGCAATAACATCGTGACGTCTATCCCAATTAGACAACTTGGCATAATGACTAGTTAATAACTAGTTCGACTAATGACATTTTTTTCCAGAACGTCCTATAAAATATGTCAAGAATCATCCATTGGTTTGAATTATTAACTGGACATTATTTCAAGTTGTCCACTAGAGTATGTTACCTAACCAGCCTTAACATTAGTGTCAGTAAGGCTAATTTATGGAAAAATTCTAAGCTGAGCTCGTAGTCGACTCAGACTCAAGTCGAGTCAATTTTATATATCGACTTGTAGCTCTATGCAAAAGGTTACATTCTCTTATCACAACTCAGTCTTTGTATCTTAAGGATCATCTGAGTAACAATTTCAAGTGGGACTCGAACTCATGTTTATGTCCGACTACCACATACTCTTACTATTGAGCTACCGATGACTCTAACTAAGCATGACTAATTTCAATATTCGATCTTAAAACAAAAGTAAAGCCAGAAACTATTGAACATAGTGTCAATTTTAGGGGTTTGATCTCAAAACCCCTCACCTGGCTAAACCTCTATCTTTTGGATTTTTAAGAATAATTCTTCAATCAAATGTACTGTCCATTTGTCTAGTTATATAGAACGTCCCAAATATGTCATTAGTCATTTCTTATCATGTTCAAAGGGCTAGTTCATTGTCAACTAGCTAGCAATTGATAAGCAAGTAAATAGTTCGTCTTTAACTAGTTCCATGTCCACTCGGAGTCATTCAATCATCAACATTATCTCAGAACAAATCTTTTCCCAAAAAACCCCTTCCCCAATCCCCCCAAATAATAGCAAAAAAGTTTTAACGAAACTCAACAGTTTCTCATTGATTCCTTTTGATCATCAAATTGCAAAAATAGTATTTTGATATAATTGCATCCAAAAAAATGAAAACTTAACGCGGTCGTTAGAACAATAAAATACGTTTTTCAACAGTTTTTCTACAGATTGGACATCCTTCAATTTGATCGCCACAATATTGACAAACGCCATGTCCGCACAAGAAGACCATGTTCTTAATTCTATCAAAGCATACAGGACACATCGTTTGTTCCTTAATGTCTTGAAGTTGTTGTTGTAACTTTTGCATGTCATCGAATAAGTTAACATTATAATCAGGTTGCTGTGATGATTGTTGGGGCTGCGGTTGTGGCGGCTCAGGCTTATTTGTGTTGTTATTATTATTGGAACTAAGATTCAAATTATTATTGTGAATTCCACTCGTACCACTCAAATTATTATATGTTGATTGTGCTGACGATGATGATGATGGCGTTGCCATAAATTTATTATTGATCGCATTGCAATTATTCATATTAATATTATGTCCATTATGATTTGTTCCTTGTAATATGTTGGCATCCTTCTTATGATCATCAATATTGTGTAAGACTTTAGCGATTGTACCTGTTGAGCCACAGCACACTGAGAATGGTACCATTTGCTCAATCGATGTACGACATTGAACACATTTCTTCATGATTGGTGCACAATGATCACATGCAACCAGATGACCGCAAGGCTTAAAGAATACGGATGCCTTCCGGTCCGAACACACAAGACATTCGTCAATCTGGAAGATTTTTGAGGAAATCTGTTAGCAAATTTGGATAAAAATTGAGAGTGTATTATCTGGATTTGTTATTTTGACCCATGACAGGGTCCTAATTGCATGCATGCTAATCCTTACCTTCTCCCTTGATGACACAGTCTCTCTACAAATCAGACATTTCTTAATACGAGATCCACATGCTTCACACGACACCACATGTCCACATGGCTTAAATACAGTATCTCTCTTCTGTTCAGAACATAGAAGACATTCATCAGCTGTAATATCCGGCGCCTCTATCTTCGTTGGCTGATTCTGTTGACTTTCATTATTGCTAACTGCATTACTGAGATTTTTCTCATCCATTGATGTCGATTCGATGTCTTCGGTGTGCTTTTCATTAAAGCATTTTATGAGAATCTTACACAGGTTTGGATCACTAACAATTATGAGAAAAATTATCGTTATTAATAATTGTGAGAGAATTTAAGATGCAGACAGTTAAGGTTGAATATGCAGTTATTCATAAATTTTTATGTCTTTTTGTTAATGCGTGAATATACTTACGGGCATAAGTCTAGAGGTGTCTGAAGTTTTCTATTCTTTATTGTCAAATCAGCACCATTGGCAGCTAGAAAACAGGCAATCGATGCAGATGCTTTTTTGTCAGTATTCTGGAAATGAATATTAACGGTTTTTAGAAATTTAAATTTTTAACGGATTTTTAAAATTCAAATTTTTAACGGTTTTTTAAAATTCCAATTTTTAACGGTTTTTTTAAATTCAAAATTTTCTTACATTTCTCAGTCCCATTAGAATCTTCCCAAAGCCCTCAACATCCTGTAACTGCCTCAACTGCGAAAGCGTATGATGTCTTAGTGCTAAAATAAACAACAATTTAGTCCAATCGCTTCCGCATATCTTCAAATAGTCATTAATATACCTTCATGCAATGGCGTATCGCCGTCTTTATCCGGGATGTTGAGATTAGCTCCCTTACGAACTAATAATTTGACTATTTGAACATGCTGCCGTTCAACAGCCAAATGGAGTGCTGTCTGTAAATTAACATTCTGTCTGTCTAAATTAGCCTTGCCCATGTTAATGAGCAGGTCTGCAATGTCTACATGATTATTTAGCGCTGCTAGGTGTAGTGCTGTATAGCCATCATCTTTCTTCTCTTCCACAATCCATGGACGATTTATTTTTGACAAAAGTATTTTCATTGCCGTTGGATTTCCTTTAAGCGCAGCATGATGTATTGCTGTTGATTTAAATTGATGACTTAGTCAAAAAAAGTTAATTAAATAAACAGACATGACTCACCATTGAATCCATTGTTGTTCGTTAGTGTCACATCAGCTCCATATTCCAACAAGTATGTCAAACAAATGTCATTATCTTTAGATATAGCTGTATATGGCAATTAAAATAATATTATTGTTAGTCACAAGCATGATAGATGAATTAAGTCGCCGTGGGCGATAAGGCGGTGCACAATTTTGTATAAAGCTAGTTGTTGCATAATTCTTGAGTAGATTTAGAGCTTAGAGAATTTCTAAGTCTAAGAAAGTGAAATTTGATTCACAAATTTAACGACTTTCAAAAATTCAAATTTTTAACGGCTTTTTAAAAATTCCAATAAATAGCCTACTTCGAAAATTGAATAAAGTTCCACTTCGAAAAGTATTTTGCATAAAATTCCCATTTAACTACTCAATAATTCAAATGTCTAAATGAGCTTCTATTAAAAAAAGTGGCAAGAATCAAATAAAGCTATTCCGCAGTCAGCAAATTATTTCATTCTCAAACTTATAAATTATTCACTTTCCATTTTCAATTGCTTATGCAAAACTGTGTAGAGCAAACAAAGTAAAATACTCACCGTCATGCATTGGTGTATCACCTTCGGAATCTTGAAGACTCGGATGACATCTCAACTCCAATAATGTTTTCACGACATTATTATGACCCTTGTTAACGGCAATATGAAGTGCCGTTTGTCTTCTCTTATTTCGTGCATTTAAATCCGCACCGGATTGTGCAAGTAATCGAATAACAGCTGGCTCGTCGCCAAATGCTGCATGATGAACAGCTCTATCACCATCTTTGTCCTCAATCTCAACGTCCGCACTGTATTTAAGAAGCACTTTGATCACATCTAAATGACCGTTTTGACTTGCGGCTTGAAGACTTGTATGTCCGGCAAAGACACCATTCACATTCGCTTGATTGATGCCTGATGGAGTTCCAGTCGATGTTGAGGGTGCACTAGCGTCTTGATCACTTAATGGAGTTGTGGCTGATGCCTGATCATTTTGTTGAGGTTGTGGTGTTATTTGACCTGTTGGATTCAAATACATTTCACATTTTGCAGCATCTCCATTGGCAGCTGCTTTAACGAGTTCCTCGGTTATGTTTGATGAGACCTGTGGCTCAAAGAGCTTCTTTAAAATAGCTGATAGTCTTTCACCATTGGCAGTTACTGCCGATACTGATCCATCCGATGATGATGCGACTTTTGTTACAGCTAATGGATTATATGTCCATGACGTATTTCCTACTTCTACTTTAAGATCTTTATCATAATATATTTGCTGAACTCTACCGACTTTTCCTAATGTAGGAATCATCGCTTCCGCCCATTCACCATGTCCTCGTTGCAATATCTTTATTCTCTCTAAATCACTACATATTTTCACAAAATCACCAACGGCAAATTGACTTGCCGAATCTTCCGTACTATTAGATGCCATCTTTGTGAGAACGGCTGGATTAAATGTCCATCGATTACCACTTGGATATGAGACAACAATATCATGATCCTCATCAATACCAACAACACGTCCCGGATTATTAAGGCACTCAAACATGCCATCAGTCCATCCACCATGTCCATGTTGGAATGACTGTACAACCTCAAGTTCCAATTCAACAATCACACTATCGCCTATTTGAAAGCCATTATGGCCTTTCGTTGCACTATTCTCACCAAGTAATGGCAAGTGATCACGATATACAGTTGCACCTTTTGCATCATTAACAACTTTTAAATCTGCCATGCCTTCATATCCAACACGATAGAGATTTTTGGCACCATTATCCCAACAAACGTATGCTGCAGATCTTGGCGATGTTGCTGCCCAATCTTGAATTTCGATGACTTTACCACGACGACCATTGCCACCGTCTTGATCCTCCCATTGCCAGTCTACGCCTCGTACGACTCTGGCTCCTTGGAAGATTCCTCGGACTAAAATTGGAAAGGGAATTGAGATGGATGATTAGTTTGTGATGATTCAATTAGGCAAGAAGTCAAGTTATAGACATTATAGTTAAGTCTGAATCACTAATTTTATAGCTTTTATGCTGTATTCATGAAAATAAGGCTTGCTGAGTCATTTAGGAAGAATCAGTGAATGATGGAATGTTTACTGATGACCTATCAAGCCCTGGAAGTCTATAGATTGACCTAGCACCATAAAGAATCTATATATAGTCCTATGTAGATCATTATTGCCATCATAAACTAGTTTAGTCAAGCTCAAGTCAATATTCTCATAAAAATATAAATGCATGATCAATAATAATTGATTTTACACATGCACCGTACTCAAGTTTTACAACATTTCCTTATCAAATAATATATTTCCTTATAAACACGGCGATCAGATGCAACTAGTACAAGTCAATTGGAACTGGAAATTTTTTTTATTGAATTTTTGAACTTAATGTGCAGTTAACAGCAAGATTGTTGGGACTTGCTGCATGCTTTGGGGATTTTTAGGTTGAAAGCCATGAAAGTTGGAGTTCGATTCCTATTAAGACATCACAGAAGGTACTGAAACTAGAGTTGTCTAGGCTTATTTTGTGGTACGGCTTATTGGTGTTAAGCCATGACAGAAGCAAATTTCGGAAACACACTAACGTGCCGTAACACACAGTTTGACTAGCACTGCACTAAATCATCAAATTTAGACATAACAAGTGAAATTCATAAGAACATCTTTAACAGTTATGCCAATAATCCCCAACAAAAATTCTACCTTATCTCTTTCCCAAATTTATTAGTTTCCAACACAATACAGCTAAACTAACACTGAGTCATAAAAGATTATATCCAAAAAAAAAATTATTCATACCTGCAATTTTCTTCGATTTACGGCGTGGATCGAGTAAGACTCTGTCGCCACCAGGAATTCTGCAGAAAAAAAATTAACATTTATTATTAAGCTGCTGCATGTGAGTCACAATTGTCAAAACGATGCGACAAATATAGAATTGTGGAATGTTGTAAGCATTTTGTAGCCTTTTTATGCGGACCAAAATTTATAGGCATGACTTTCTTTGCAGTTTTTGTGACATTTTCTGAGGAAATGGTTCAAGAACTTATGAGTCAGGTGGTTTAGCATAAAGTCAGTGGTGGACAACCTTTTTTACTTGATGACACACCTTTGTGGTAAGCTTCAATTTGAACCATACACTGCATACAATTCAAGGCATATTTTTAATGTGTCATGGAACAAAGGTTGTCCACACCTGCATTTAATTGTAAGAATCCCATAAGACTTATTTCCGATTTCGAATCAAAGCATTTCACCTTGCATCAAATTTCGCACATTTCACTTTTTTTTTTTTTTTTTTTTGTTGGCACTAACCCCTTTCACATCGATATAAATGCACACACAAAAAAGAAAGAAACAGCACCAATTATGTCACGTAAACTCTTTGACCTGGCAACAAACCACAAAATTTTTTTGTTCCTTTTTCTTTCAATATTCCACAATGCAAGGCATAAAATAATAAGCATTAAATCACTAATCGTCCTTACGTGATTCGATAAAATCGATGACGCAAATGATGCTTATCAGAATGATAGCATATTGAGCATAAATCATAATTATTGCACTCGGCACATTTCCAACGTATACCATAAATTGGTTGTTGCCTACATGTATCACACATTGTTCCATCATGCTTAATTCCCGTCGGTGCACTATCCAATATACGTAAATCATATGATCCAGCGCATCTGTATTAAGAATAGACATGTAATGAAGGAACGGAATGAAATTGGATAAAAGGAAATAACTTTAAAAGTATCAAATTTCAATGTTACCTATAGTTTGCAGCAGTTCCACCATCCCATACAACGACAACCTCCTCAGATGATTCAAAATTTCTCACGGTACCGACATGTCCTTCACCGCCGTCCTTTAATAAGCATAAATGTATAAAAAATAAATAAAAATTTATATCTTCGAAAGTTTTTGGATGGAATGTATGTATATATCTCTATGACATCACAACATACAAAAAAAATCAAACATGGAGGAGATTTCAACTTGCTGCATACATAAAAGTATTTTTTTTTACTCATGATCCTTATTTTACTCTCATTCTCAATCAATAGATTAATGGAATCAAATTGATAAGAAATTGATTATGTCGTACTAACCTGCTTTCCCCATTTCCATTCCTTTTCATTTCTAATAACACGACATCCAACTTCTTCCTTAGTAAAATTTGACCTATTTGCACTAGTTGTTGCCGTCGATGTTGAATCATTTGTTGGCGCATATGCCATTATTATGTTACATTTATTTCTATTTATTTGGATGCAATTAGGTCTTAATTGCTTAATCTCAATATTTATTGTATGTACTATGAAGACACTTAAGCTTTAAAAAATAAAAAGTTTTTTTTTTTTTGATATTTCTTATTGAAAATATTTTCACTTCATGACACTTCGAACTAAGAATTACTTCTCTTTTTCGAATATTATTATTTTTTCGATACTTTGATGATCTCAGAAGTAGGTGGCGCTGTGTGTTGATGAGATTGTCTTCCCCTGTTTCTTGGAACTGTTGTTTATTGCACTTTAGATAGTTTTTTGTGCTGGTTATTTAACGGTCGTTTGGAATTTGAATTTATTTTAGAGCTTTTTAGAACTTTTTGTGCTTTTAAGGCTTTTGAAGCTTTTGTGCTTGAATAGTATGGTACATGCGAATTGAAGGTTGCATGAAATTAGACTCATTCTCAGTAATAAGACCTTATTTATCACGTGTTCTCTAAAACTAAGTTACTTACTGAGTTATAACAAATGGGGATTGGAGATGCCTAGGTCAGACTCCGAAACTGACCACATGCCAAGTGTGCCTTCACATGGTGTCCCCTGTTACTACTAAATGTACCGCTGGAGGCTAATGTTGTGTCGATTTATGTCCTTAAAAGAGTAGATTAAATTCCTACTCAAATCCCTCATTTGTAGGGTGACAGCCTCTCAAAAAAGCTAAGGATAGTTTGCTTACAACTTGCTATCTTCGAACCCAACCTGTACAAAAAAGACTGCAATAGGATATTAGGACTGCAGTTAAGAAAAAAGGCTCTCAATCTTATCCGATCATCAAATATTCAAATGCTGCTACCACTGCACTAAGGCGGCAGTATTCCTAGAACCAAATGACATCCTATACTTACTTACTTACTTCGCTGGCCATACAGATCAACTGTTATCCATTGATTCCCTCAGATGTCGTCTAACGCTGGTTCTATCGCCTGCTTTCGCCTGTCAATTTCGAATGCTGTCTGACAGCTTCTTCGGTCAGAGCTTTCATACCATTCACAAAGTCTGATTTAAAGACCTTATTTAGTGGTAAATGACATTTAATGGGCGAAAACAACCAAATTTGGCAAGTAACTGCCAGTATAAGCTATGCCCTAAACTCTGTTGCCAGGTCTGTCATCTCAGCTCATACAAATTCTCTGTCCATGCACTGTAAACTGTCATTCTATGTTTACTGCTCTGCACCCACCAGATGCTATGAAATGTCATGCAATGTATGCTTGATCCAGCTTAATTTAATCAACTGTTACTTGCTGATTTGAATTTTCAAAGAATTTTTCAGTCACGAAAACAAGTATTATTGATAATGATGGAACGACTTGAGGTCAGAGATGATGTTGAAAATTTGATTCTCCTTCTGCTATTTGTAGCTGTCTCGAACTTGCATATCTTCACATATTCGTCTTTAATGTTAAAAAATTGTACATGTCTTCATGATTGTCTAGCATGCATGACTAAGTGTTCTCCTTGAAGTCCAGACAGATCAATCTAGTTCACAAATATGCGATTTAAAATTCTACAGAAAATAATAAAATCAGTAAATTTTTATGGACATTTTTAAGCACTTCATTTTTATGAAATAAAAGCTGAGAATATTGAACATTATCATCATTGCCATCGTGCAGTTTTGCATTAATCAATATGGTGAGTTAAATCTGAGATGAATCAGATCATTCCCGAGCGACACTGGATCGAAATTTGCCGTCATGGATTAAAGCAACTTCTTGTCTTTGTATTCATCCGGTGAGTCATACGGCGGAGACTCAACGGTCCTGAATGGACTAAAATACGTTATAATTAGTTGATGGTAAGTTAATGTCCAGTTGATGACAAATTATTGTCCAGTTAATGGTAAATTAATGTCTAGTTTATGTTCAGTTTCAACGTATTTTTGTCCATTCGAGGATGTCCTAGTAAACACGTTGTGCTGTTCGGGATTCAAAGACAAACAAAGGAAACAATAAAAAATTGGATGTCCTTAACTGAGAATGAACACTCGTAAGGAAAAAACAACTAACTATTAAATGAAAATATTATGAATAAGATGCTACGTCCTTGTGCGTTAACTGGTTTGTGTGTGAGCCAATACATAATAAGGAAGTATGAAGTCACTTGGGATACTTATGGTGCTGCAAAACCGTTGAAATTTGAACTAAGAAAATCATTGAAATTTGAATTCTACAAAACCGTTAAAATTCAAAAAAAATATTTATCCCGTCCTACTGAATTTTTAGTACCCAAAAATCCCAAACCCGACCAACGGGATAATTTCTAAGTAAACTTTTCAAAATATTTGAATTTTACAAAACCGTTAAAAACAGAAATTTTTCCGACCAAATAAACATTTACAGCACAGACATCAAATCAATTCATTGCCGATTCCAAATAACCTCAACCGCCAAAAAACAAGAAGTATCAACATTAAGCATGTCCTCTCGATCCTCATATCATCGATATACGAACAAAGCAAGAATTTTAAATATTTTGGACATAAGCAAGCCATAAGCTAAAATCGTTTTAGAAAATTGCCAGCACAAGACACAACAAAGAGACATTGACAAAAAATAACAGAATTGAAATAAGAAAAAAAGCAACAAAAAAATGAGTAATTACTTAGCATTCAACATTTTCATATCACGGACTATCCTCATTTGTCTTAAGACTCTTTTTCCATCCCCGCTCCTCATCATTGCGTCTCATGTCTCATGAAAGTGGTGTTGATATAAAAAATTGGATCTATTTATGAAAATTAATCTAATAATTAAAATGTGTGGATGTGCTACATACCAAAAAATACACAATTTCTTCTTTCAACGACATAAGTTCTTGTCATCAAGTGCCTTATGAAAATTATGAGACTATGTGACACATTTCACGTTGTTCTTCATATCGTCAGGCATTCTCATATTCATACAAAGTTGTCATAAATTTTTCAAAGCTTTACAAAGGAGCATGAAGCGGAAAACTTACAACAAGAAATTGCTCCCTTCCGATGTAATATCGTGTGCTGTTACAGATTGAAGTTTCTCTGATTAGATCATCAAATTTATTGGATATGATGACAGAAAGTCAAAGTAAAGAGCTTGTTTGAGAATTTATTATGTAACTTTATATTTACAGTAGATTGAACAGATTATTGGGTTCAAATGATTCACAGTGTGGAGTGTTAAGTTAGGTAAATTGATGATGTCATGACTTTTTGGGGTTGGGATTTAGTTTCAGTTGATTCTTATTATAGAGCTGTTATCTACAAAGTTATCTGAGCATCTGTGGGTTGAAGTAGGTCAATGGAGTAGTTCATTGATGGTTTGGAGGATGAATATTAATCATGAAGACATAATGATGCAAGGGTTTGAATCCTTGTTAAGAAATATGCTGTTTTAAAGGTTATATGCTGTGAAATAAAGCACGAGCGATTCAACCACGTGTTTGGAGTGAATATTTGCTTCCTTACTTCGCTGGCTGTACAGATCAATTGGGATCCATGTCCTCCCTTAGTTTGCTTCTGAAGCCAGCTGTAATACTGGCAACTGCTTGTCAATTACTGATGCCAAGTGCAACACAGCAGCTTTGCATGTTTGGAGTAAAAATGGAGCTCAAATAGGTTCAAAACTCAGTACTTACTTACTTACTTACTTACTTACTTACTGGTACCAAGCTCCGACTTGCAGCCTAGGTTATTACAAAAGGTCTCCCATCTGACTCTATTGCTGCCACATCACAAAGCTTGTTCTCTGTTTTGAAATTTAATTGACATTCTCAGTATTGGTTCTAATTTACTGCCTAATAGCAACTTTGTGTCGTCCATATAGGTACCTTTAGTCAAAAAAGTATTATACCAATAGATTCCAATCCTAAATCGACTATAAAATGCGCACATAACCCCAATGACGCCTCCTCAACTTCCATCTACTTCCGTCGCTTCCAATCCAGTTCTTCATACTTCCGAAAAACACACAATATAAAGATGATATTGACGATCATCCAAGAAAAATAAAATTTTTTATGACTCATACATGAACTGTCTCTGTCTGATTGGTTTGATTACCATGAAAAAATAATTCTAAAAATAGGACGTAAGAAGAAGAAGAAGGAACAACAAAATGAAACCAAAGTGGGGGGTTGCATGTGGCAAAAAACTATTAAATAAATTGCTAAAAATGACACGACATGGTCAAACGATTGTCATTGTCCTCACATGATATGGTCGATTCATAAGAATGATGAAAACAATCCCACCCCTCCTATTGTTATATTACTTGAATATATTTCGTGAATTTATGATGCTGACTTCTTATTATTTTTGTGCTACTTCACTTTGCTTGTTGTAAATCATTTTATGGATATGAAAATTCTTTAGTGAAAATTTTCTATGAGGGATGTTTGTAAATGACGTCATTTGTGAATCTTCAAGAATGGTCGGGGATAGGGACCAAGAGACCAAAGATTGGAAAGGAGGGACCGAGGAACAAGGGGGATGCGATGAAGGAGAGATGGAGGACCAGTAGGGACGAGAGGGATGGAGGACCGAAGGACGAGGAGGATGGAGAGACCGAAGGACGAAGGGAGAGACGATGGGGACCAAGGGACGAGGGGATGTGGGACAAAATGGGGAGATGGAAGACCAAGGGGAATGCTCAGGGGGATAAGAGGGAAATTAAGAACCCAAAGGTGATGGGGGACCGATGAACGAGGGAGTTGATGGGAACCCTACCTCTTCTTTGGATCAAATGCTTCAATTGGCTAGGATTTTTTGGACAAAAATCTAATCCGTCCTCAAAATATGTCTAGTTACACTTCTGCTTAAGCTTAAACACAGAAGCGTTTTTTCAAGGAGGGGTTTAAGACCAAAATACCTCAAGAGCACATTGATCAGGCTTCTACTTACTTACTTCATTGGCTGGACGTACGTGAAGCCCATTGCTGCGCGGAGAGAACGTCTAAAGTCGGTTCTATCCTTCGAGAACTTCTGCCAGTTTGGAATGTTAAGGACTTTAGCGTCCTTTTCTAACTACATTCAATCCAAGGAATTCCTTGGTCTTCCTTGAGATCTTTTAGTTAGTAAGTTAGTTCACTAGCCGTACAGATCAACTGTGATCCATGCCTGCCAATTGACTCTTAACGTTGGTTTCCGTCTTTCATCATTTTGTATGAAAGAGCAATCCAAAATGTCCAATATCAAATGCAATACTGTCTCTAGATCTCTTACCATCCCTAAAGTCCGACTAGGCTTCTGTTCAGTCTTTACATCACTTCCAAACCACCCCCATGTGCTCGCACGAAAGAGTTATGTGAATCGTCTGTCTAATAGGAGAGAAAAAAATAGGAGAAAAGTTATGAGACTTGACATACATCAAAAAAATTTCATTTTTCTATGTTGAAAAAGGAAAAGTTCCATAAAAAAAGGTAAAAGGCACTCCAACATGAGGAAAAATGTAATCAATAAAATATTTCAAAATTAAAGAGGCAGCCATAAAGAAAAAAAATGACAAGTGGATATTTAGGGCAATTTAAAAAAGTTATAGAAGGGATATTGTGTATTGCGAGAATCTTTGGGATGATTTATGTGGGTCATAAAGACATAAAATTAATTTTGTGGGATGATTTTTTTGGTCAATCCTTTGGAAAGTGGGATTGAGATGAGGAATCGATGATTTTTGAGGCAATTGAGTGAAATTGATGTAAATCTTGGTTGTATCCTTTTTCAATGGCTGTCATTGGGATTAGCTGAAGATTCTTTGTGAGAGTGGGGACTAGAGGAAGTGGAGTGGGTAGGAAGGGTTACCAAAATATCACCCGATGACTATCTAGGATCATCTGATATTCAGATCCAGGCTTTAAATGCTATTTTGAACTACTAAGATCAATTTTCAATGCTCTTAAAGGACATGGCATAGAAATGACTGAAAATTCCATCCAGTGCTTGCGTGAATCTACCTTAAAGCATATTTGATGAAATTCAGTCTAAAGGATAGAGTCAAGTCAGCCTGGAGCCAGATTTTCGGCCATTTCTCCACCATGTCCCTCTAAAGCATTAGGATCCAGGTCGCTTCCAAACCCGCAAAGCAAGATCCAGTCGGATTCAGGTCACTTCCAGACCTACAAAACGAGATCCAGGAGGATCCATGTCACTTCTCGATCCACAAAACAAGAAACAGTAGGATACACGTCACTTCCCGATCCACAAAACAAGATCCCTTCCAACTATGAGACAATTGCCTTGTTGAGAATCGAACCGAGAATTGTTTGACCATCTATACATCTTCAAGACATCCAAAGCTCCAGATCACTGCACCACTGAGTCATCAGCCTTCAAATTAAGCTTTTTGAGATATTCATCTAATATCAAGTCATTCAACTCCCCAAATACTCACAAAAATTCATAACAAATCGACTTCATTCCTTAATATGCTTGAAATGCTGACAATATCAATTATTTGAGACTCTAATGACGAAGAAAACAAACATAAGTCTTAAGATTCATCGCATTCGTGACAATTCTGTTAGTTTCTCATTCCATGACATTTCACGTATTGATTTTTCCTCTCATGTCATATATTACATTCCAGTGATTAAGTAGGAAGCTTCTGAATAACTTGTGTGTGCTTAATGAATGAGTCTTGAGTGCATTAATTTTTCAATGCTAAGCCATATAAATAATTTGAGTGAGCAACAAAAGTTTTTTTTTTCTGTAGAAGCCAGACATTGTTTGGAAATATTTATCATGTCACGTGAACAGATGGTAGACATTAAGATGTATTAATTATGGAGACATGCTAGTTACTCAAGGTGAATTGAAATTGAAGGTGATGGTTTGAATATTTTATGGAAAATTTTTGATTCCTTAATGAAATATGTCATTAAGTTTTCGTGGATTTATAAGCAGATGCTTGAATTTACAATGAAAGCTTCCAAATACACAAAATTTGAAATTTTAGTGATTTTGTTCATTCTAACTGAACTGGATCTGTTAATTGCCAATCATTAAGCCATTAAGCTTGCAAAGATCAACATCAGGATGAACATAAAGCTTGCTTTAATCAAAAATTTCAAAAAGTTCACAATTTGAATTTTTGTAAACAAAGATTTAAAAATTCAAATTTTAAGCTTATTTACAGCATTGAACTGCATTATCAATCACTTTTAAGGATCAACTGCTGATTCTCCATCAAATAAATCCAGTAAACAACTCAAACTTCATCATTTCTAAGCAATTTCTCACATCAAAACGAAAAATCCATAAATTTTACACATACCAACAATCTACGGACACAGTAACTTTGTATCCAGACAGTTTATGACACAAACAAGTTCATTGTCAACAGAAACACTTGAAGACTAATAAATTCGATAAGAAATCCAGCCATATCATCAATTTTAAATGTTTTCACACAAACAAAGAAGGAAGAAGGAACTTGTCGTGGATGTATTTGAGGTAGGTTACGTAAAATTCCATGAAATGTCAATTATTTGTTATATCCGATAGATTAATGGAATGAATTCAGGATGGAATACCAAACAAGTCATAAATTGAGCAAATTCCTACTTCCGATGCCATTCCTAATGCCTTTTTCATGTTTCTAATTTACAAAACAAAATCTAATCATCAGCAAAGTTATTTTCATCCAATTTGACATCAATAAATCTTCATCTAGTCGAAAGCAAACATGGAAATTGTTCCATTGTCGTTTCAAGGACAATAAATGCAAAGAAATTGCACTTTATAAAGTCAAGCTAAATTCAATTCACGTTTTTATCGTAGATTTCTTTTTGAGTTTTTATCTGAACAATAAATAAAGAAAAGAAACTTCTCTCAACATTGCATGCTTTTCTATTAAGATCTCAATTTAGAAGCAAGAAAGTTTGGTTTTGGAACAAAATCAGTTCTGAGAAACTTTAGTTGCTTGATTATCAGATTTTTTTTTGTGATTTTGACCCGATTTTTTGTGGAAATTTAGGGTAGTAATTTGAATGTAACCTTGATCAAGTCTGTAACTAAGCACTTTGTAGAATTGGATATGATTTGATTGTGATTTGAAGCATCAATGTTTTGTGTGTCAATTCATCAAGTATGTATGTCAAAGGAATTAAAGTATTGCTACATTCTTAAGCTACGCAACGGAGCAATCATTACTTCAGCAACACGATGAATCGCTACGTCGCCATGTAGACGGTAAGACAGGTGTTCAAACGACTGCGTAAGTAAGTGCTAATGGCACAATTTAGACAAATTTTTCAGATCGAAACATACCTTAGATATATCTTGAACTCGAGAATGTTGAACTTGAGAATCGTTACTGACTTGGAGGAAGGGAATGGGGCATAAGCAAAGGCATAGACAGTTTTTGAAGCTAAGCCAAAGTAATGTCATATGCACTGTGAAATCGGCAGTAATCTCGAGCGACATAATGCGACAAAATGGATTTGAATCTGCCGTCATGGTCCTCGTCATGTTCATCTTCCGTCTTATCCGTCAACCTGCAAAGCTGTCAGTACCTAGCAAACACGATGTGCGAACAATACTGTTCCAAACTCTTTGTAATAGATTGAGATATCAACAACTAGTAGGAATTGAACCCCACGTCTTTCTAAAGAGCTTTTGTTCCAATTCAACAGTCTGCTGCCTGACCACTTGACCTAACTCTCGCAATGACAAATTAACCTTCATATCCTCAATACTCCTTTCATCACCAAACAATAAAGATGCGTCACTCACATCGCCACAAATTCATACAAATCTTATTACTTCCTCATCCTTTTTTTTATAGGCACAATAACAAGTACGTCATTGAAGACGACAAAATGCGATTTTGTTATCGCTGAAAATTAATATCCTCTGGAGGAAAATAAGCTTTGCATTATTTATAAAAAAAATGTATTCATAATATTTTAAGATGACAAAAAGCTGCTACCGTTCAATGACATAAAGGACCCATTCAAGGAAGGATGAAAATTATTTAAAAAAAAGTAAATTTTATGACATAAGAAAATTTTTATTATCGAATTTTTAAGCTTACTTAAAAGAAAATATACAATAAGATGAGGATGTGAGAAGCAGTTTATGATTTTCTCATGCTGTTTATGCAACTTCTACAGTCAGCATTTGCGCATCGATAAGGTTGTGCCAAGTTTTGTCGGAAATCCATTTGAATGGCGGCATTAGATGCAACATTAATTGAATTAGCTTGCTGATGCTGTTGCTGCTGTTGATAGGTCATTGGGTCAATGTAAATTGGCTCATCTGTATGAATAAAGGATATAGAAAGAACTTGAGTTAATCATGTCGACAACAAGCATACAACTGTTGCAATAATGCTTAATGCTGTTTTTGGGATTGTTCATAAATGACGTCAAATTTTATGAAATGACTACTGTGTGCCATGCTGCATGTTTTGTTTCATATTAAGCTACTAAGCCCTCAAAACCCCAATTTCGACTATTGACGTCACTTACGAACAACCCAACATTCCCACACAAACTCAACAGCATTAGATATTACCATAATAGGCGCCTGGTGGTAAAGTCATAGCATTCGAATCTCCTCGATCAGCTGTGACTGAAATATTTTTATTATCATCCATAGTAGTCCATCCCTGTGCATTGGAATTTATTTGATTGGACTGTGACACATTTGGCTGAAGCTTAAACTCTTTTTTCGCCTCTATTGAGTCTTGGACTTGCTCCAGATATGTTGATTGTTGTTGGCACTGCTGATCATTTATCTTTGGCATTGATGTGCAGTTCTTTTCGTTGTACGACGCTGCTGTTGGTGGCCAACTTTGGAAATTGTAATTAAATTGTGGCTCAACTGGTTTCACACAATTCATTTTTGGTGCTGTAATTAAAAAAATGGAATTGGTTATTGATTGAGAGTGATTTATAGAGGATTGGGAATTGGAAGCTGGGGTTGATTTGGGAATTGGGTGAAAAATTGGAAATTTTCAGTCGTAGTTGGCTTTGGAATTTTTTTTGACATTTTTTTTTGAATTTTTCAAGTCAGAAAATCTCGAATTTTTCAGGATTTCTGTTCAAATCCAGCCTAAAATGCTTCCATTTCCAGCATGTCCCATTAATATCCAAGCAACTATTCAAGTTCCATCCACAAAAACAAAGTTCATTCCCATTCTTACCACAATTATTTGTAATAATTCCTTCATCGAATTCATACAATCCATTTCGTCGTTGACTTTCAACCATACGTTTCTTCATCCACAAAGCCATCCTGAATAATTCCTCACTTGAAAATTAATTTAAATCACAAAATAAGACAGACTGAAATTTAAAAACGTCTAAACACTTCGAAAGCTTTTAACAAAATGAAGAATTTTTCACATTCAAAGCTGACTGAGATTAAAAAATGAAAAATTTTACATCAAATTAAAGCTTGCTTAATCAGCCAATTAAAGTTGAAATTGTTCAACTCACTCAACTGTGAATTGGAATCTATATGAATGCTCAGTTGATGTTGCACTCGAATACTTTATTGCAACTGCTTATTGCTCCTATGAGATAAATTTTTTAAGCTTCAACTTTTTCTCTCGGTTTGAGTATTTTTTTGTTTTATGGAATTTTAAAAGGTTGTGGGATTGTTCTTTGAGAGTTTATGGTATGGGAAGGTAGCGGGTGGATTTAAGACTGGGAATGTAAGTTTCTGTAATTGATTGGGATTGATTCTGTTGGATTTTGATGAGGAATTGAGATGGTGAATTGAATAAAAAGGATTAAGAATAGTCGTGGGCAATGCGAGCTGTTGGATGACACGAAGCTCCATGTGGTAGACATTTAGAAGCCACACGGAGTTAGGAGCTGACATAGAATCCATTGCCTACTCTGTGTAGCTTGTGAATGTAAGTTTACGGTCTCAAATTGAGACAAAGTGAAATTCTGAATCTGTTGAGATCCAAACCCTTGCCTGAATACCAATTGTGGGATGACTGATCCAAAATCTAACTTCAGACTGAGTTGCACCTGCCATGGTGTCGGTTTAAATCGATTTTGCTGTCCTGGATTGGATTCTTGATCCATTAACCGATTCATGCTATTCAGACTACTTCCTTCACTGCCAATTTCGATCAATTGCACTTCACATTCTTCCTTAGATCCAAACATTCCCAAATCTTCATCTCCCAAACAAGCCACGGCGAAATTACTTGCATCTATGCACATTTTCACCTTAATGCTATCCGACACAATTTATTATATTTTTATTTCCCTTCCGTTACATCAAAATCTATAAATTAGACCTGCTCACCTACTTTACAGTAGTTCCATTTCCTTTCATTCTCGTTCTTGTTAGGTAGTAAAGTAAAATTTATTTACTTGATTATCGAAAAGTTTCAGGTGAAAGTTTTTATTTCCTTTTTTTTTACTTCTCTATTATGCTGCTTTATGCCACACAAGATAAATTTTAAGTTTTCTTGGTTCTTGCTCGATGTGATTCTTTTTGTTACTTCCTTCTTCACTTTCGATTGGGTTAGAAGATTTTGAGCTGTAAGTTCTGGTGAAAAATGGATGGAATTGGATTCGTTAGAGTTTTTTGAGGAAGTAGAACTGTGTGATGACTTTAATTGGACGACTTTAAGTGTTCAATGCTTAAAAATTGTCTGTATTTAAGGGCAAGCAATTCTATGGATCTAAATTGGCAAAAGATTCCTTAATTGATGATCAAAGCCTTTCAAAATGGTTCATGCCTGAGCTTTGGGCATGGAAAATGTTCATATATTGCCACAAACCTTTGTAAATATTCATTCATATGAATCTGAAATGGTCATGCGGGGACGTTAAGTTGTGATGTCCTGTTAAGATATATTTTTAATATATAAAGTATCCTACCAGGCATAGAGCATGCTTTTAAGAGCAGAATAAGCTGAGAGCAACTTACGATGTCCTTTGAAGATGACTTTTTGATGTCTATAATATCCTACAAGTCAATGAGCATGCATTCAAGAGCAGAATAAGCTAAGAGCGTGTTCGCAAGCATGCTTAACTAGAACATTTGAATATAGGAAGCTCTTGAAGGGATGTTCATTGACTGTTAGGGATTAATAATTGATTTGTAGATGGGGTTAGTCAAATCAAGCACCAAGCAGCACAATTTGACAAGCTGC
The DNA here is from genome assembly GCF_022539635.2 of Chironomus tepperi. Taxonomy (NCBI): domain Eukaryota; kingdom Metazoa; phylum Arthropoda; class Insecta; order Diptera; family Chironomidae; genus Chironomus; species Chironomus tepperi. The sequence goes on along the minus strand of NW_027226357.1, from coordinate 99,321 downwards.
CTTAAAAATGGATCAAAATCAGCCATCACGTTGAAGTTAGAAGAACTTGTTGTCTTCCATTAGAACAGCGACGTAGGGGCTCCTTTGCAAACTCGTGTTGCAGTTCAAAAGTCATTTTGTTATCACTAAGCAGGCACTCATTACAGTATACAACAGCATCAGACATAATACTCACAACACATCACTCTTAAACAGCTCCACACACTTGTTTGCTTCAACTTCAAATTTACCATGCAATACTTTCAGTCCTCATCCTCAAACATGCAACTTTATTTCTGTTTGCATTTTAAGGTTTCTAAGCTCTTCTTTGTAGCCAAAAAAAAAGCTTTACAAAAATAATTCACATTCGCTAAAATGTAAACAACTCAAAACATACACAGTAACAAAATTATATCCATTTCCATTTTCATTTTTATGATGTTGCTGAAAATTATGTTTTTTGTATGAATGAGTCAAGAAGCATAAAGAATGTGAAGACATAGAACGCGAATGTGAATAATAGAAGAACAAAAGTTTGTAATGGATGAGAATACAAATAGATCTATTTTTAAGGAGTGGAATGAAAAGGCATGGATGGAACAAAAAAAGAAGAAAGAAAAATATTAGCCACCTCATTTGTTCCACGACACAAAGGCATACATAACATCATTATGAAAGGAAAGTGTGGCGTCTGACTGAAATTTTTTTTTCGCTCGCTGGGGGTCGTTTGGAAGTGATGTCTATATTGTTCTGGATGTGGATTTGGACAGTTTAGACTATATCTTAGGGTTGATTTCATCCTTGGGTAAGCCATGCGCTTAACATAAGGTAGCACAGAGCGCAAAGTCTACTCGATTTTTATCTGATATTTTCTGGGGTATGCCTGGGGTAGTCTATATACAATGCTAGTCCAAACCCTATAACAAGACTTCTCAAACCATACCCTGCAACATACAACTGTGTCACCACGACACTAAGTTAACTGTGTGTCTATCTAAACAGTTTGAGAACCATTGGGTTGAATATATGGAATATAGTACTGCAATAAGGCAATTTGACCTACAGGACGTGCTAAAAATTGATGTGGAAGTGACTTTGTGACTTGTTGAGGTAAGTATCTACGAATGCTCTCCTAACCAGGCCAGAGGTGCCTTTCATCCTGATTTTCGATAGAATCTAACTTTAGAACAGTCTTAAGTTCATTACAGGGTCGTATTCAAGGGTAAGGTAGGTAGGAGGTGCTTCCAAGGTCAACCTAAATGCTCTGGGGACTTCTTTGGAACACTATACTTCAGAATATGACCAAAAAAGCCATACCTTAGTCAGATTTTCATCAAATTTCATGAATTCCTTTCTGTTTTACCTCATCCTGGTCTTGACAAGCTAAACATCACCTACCAACAACCCCCCCATATTGTCTGATCATGATGTTCTGATGTGCCATTTTTATGACAATGGGAATCACAAGAGAGATTTATATTCATTGTGAATTGCTCGTGTGTGCAGCAGTTAAGGTCGTGTGATAAATCAGCTTACTTCCAGTGAAAATCTTAATACATTTTTCTTCTCCTTGTTCCTCAGCTTGTTTTTTGTCATAATTTTTTGCTTGTTTTTCGTGAAAGTAAAAGTTGAGCATGATTGTTGCCAGCGTGGGTGACACGATATAAAAGAACATTTTTTTGAGTTAGGCTATTACGAAATTACACTTGAAAGTCAAGGTTTTAGATATTCATGGAAGGTTGTCTCGAAGCGATTTTAAATGAATGCTTTATGGCTGGATTTTTTGGTGAAATTAATGCTCTGCTGATGTGGAAAATTTGGTATTTAAGAGAACATTTACATACTTTTTTGACGGTTTTGACACTTAATGGATGCTGATCAAGCTTGAATAACAATGTAAGGAATCGAACCCACGGCTATCAAGTGTAAAATCTGCAATATTCGGTATGTGCCTTCAACAAATCACTTTAATGGCCTTTTGACTCATTATGGATGTCATCCTTACAAATATCCATCAAATTTGCATGCTCTCATACAGCATGTCAATCAACATCCACTAAACAATCCAAAAAAAGTAAAGAACATATTCCTTAAACACCAAAAATCACATCACAGTCCACCCCAACCCCAACCAAACTCCAGCTGCTGTTTACCTAAAATTAGGCTTCTAAAATGTCTCTTTTTTCAATCCAACGAGCAAAACAACGTCAGTCTGCCTTAAACAAGACAAAAAAAGGAAATAAGAAAAAGCAGCAAGTAAGCATAAAAACAGCGAATGAAGCAGCCGAGATGATGAGAAAATTGAATTATGTCTGGTAAGAGACAAGGAAATATTTTTATTTCATGTTCTTGTTACCCATCATGTGCTGGAGACAAATTTTCAAGACATGATAATAATTCAGTTACACACAATTTTATGCTGTAGTAATGCACGAGGAACGAGAATATGAGAATATTTTTTTGCGATTCATAGTATGAGATTTTTTGATTAATTTGTTAAAGGAATAAGATTCTTTTGTACTTAGTGAGATTGAGACTTGCAATAGGGAGGTCATAAATTAAGAGGAACTTGATGATGTGATCGGAATTAAGAAGCCTGAAAGGTAAGAGATGCAGAAAATACGAAAAATTATCATCAGGTCTACGTGACTTGGTGACATTCAGTTACATGTCAAAGTAATATTTTTAAGGCATTTCTACGCCGTGTTCCTGCCATTTAAGTAATTTACGAGTCAGAATTGATTAATTTACAAAATTTAATATGCAAATTTAGGGTATATTGATGACCTAATGAAGGTAGAATCCGTATAACACAAGTCGATTAGTCGATTCAAGATTCGACACCAGGCTGACGTGAATCTAACTAGGTGTCAGACTCACAGCGGTCTTGGATCGGATTTGAGATCGATTAAGTCATTTGTGCTTTTAGAAAATATGGAAAGGATCTAATTTTGGAGATAACTTAGTTACTTACTTACTGGAACCATGCTCCGACTTGGAGCCTATTTACGATTAAGATGATCTCTTTAGCCACATGATTTATTTAAGTTAATTGCCATTACAGTACTGTAGTATGGATCCTAAGCAGCATGACATGTTCGCTAACATGCATCCTTCCGGAAAGTTCCCGTATTAACGGTTTCGATTCAGTTTTGCATCCGATTTGTAGCTCCGACTAAGAGGCAATAAGTGTCAATATGACCCATTTTGCCGTTCAGGGATGATTTATTCAAAGCCATTGCAGTACGGCTGGATACCTTTTAAGAACTCAAACAAAATGTTAGATTTGCAGATCAGATTAACCAGTTAGTACTCAAAACTCACCCCCAAACTGACCTAATAGTCATAAGTCACAACAAAATAGCTCACAGAATAGACAACAACATAAAAATATCCAAATTGAACCCTCAAATCTATTAATAAAATTGAATTATCATCAGTAATATCCTCAAGCCTACACACATAAATTACAAGTTCATAAACTTACAATGATTCTACATCTTTTTCAAGCTTGCACAACCTTCCAAAAAAACCATTGAAAAATGCCCCAATTTCCGAGAACATACATGAGAAATTACCGAGAATTTTCCAACTGTTCCATTCAGTGCTGCTTCTATTTTCTTAAGCTAAGAAGAAAAATTTAAGTGAATGAACTGAAAAAATCATTTCCTTAAACATTTTCTTCCTCTTGATGCCACATCGTCTTCCACAAAAATGAAATTTAATTCAATTTTCTTAAAGTTCCTTCAAAGGAACTTTGTCTTCCTACTCTTTCTTTTGTTTTTACAATTTACTTCCATTTGTTTAATAAAATATAGAAATGTTGACCAGAGATTGAGAATCCCGAGCGAAACAAAATGAGGAAAGGTTCTGGAACCAACTGCCGTGCCTGTGATCCATGAGCTTCTTCCGGTGAAGCCTGGAACTGGCTTTAATGCTGGCTTTTGCTTGCCAATTTCCAATAACAAATGCAATACTGTCTAAAAGTTACTTGACGAAGCCTTAAAGCTGCCTTAATGAAGCCTTAAAGCTGCCCTATTGGAACCTTAAAGCTGTCTTAATTGAGCCTTAAAGCTGCCGTAAACGGAGCCTTAAAGCTGCCGTAAACGGAGCCTTAAAGCTGCCGTAAACGGAGCCTTAAAGCTGCCATAAACGGAGCCTTAAATCTGTCGTAAATGGAGCCTTAAAGCTGCCATAAAGAAGTCTTAAAGCTGACGTAAACGCAGCCTTATGTAACTGAGCTTAAAGCTGACGTAAACGCAGCCTTAAAACTGTCATAACGGAGCCGCTACCCTTAAAGCTGCCTTAAAGGAGTCAAAAGCTGCCATGACAAACCTTCCTCATTTGTGTCACTCGGGACACCACAATGTTCTGAAGTACATTCAAGTATGAACTTTTTCAAGTTTTTCTTCCTCTTCTTTTTTTCTGTATGAAGTAAATGTGATGATTTGCTGATGTTAGCATAAAATGAATGGACGTAGAAAGTATTTTAATTTGCAGGAACGAATAGTAAATATTTGTGGATGCAAGAAGTTGGTGAATTTTTACATTCTTTTAAATTTTGTATTGCATTAATTTCATAATTGAATTTTTGTAACTAACTGACATAGCTGTATAACTATGTTGTACTTTATTCCTGGATTTTATGTGTAACTGCTTATTCTTAATATACGATTAACTGCTTAAGATAAGTGAAACTTGGAATTAATAAAAAATATAACTTTGTTCTTCCAAATCTCACATGACATGATTAATGGCGCTCTTATCGACTTTTTACTCTAGTATAATAAAAGGACAGCATGGACAATGAAGTCAGTAGCTTGCCAATTGTCGAGTTGTGAAGAACGAGTGCATTTTTTAGAAAAATTGTTAAAAAAGTTGAAATTCTATAAAATTAAAAATGAGGTTAGATTTAAGCTTATTCCTTAAGTCTATAACTAGACATGGAGCCTCAAGTGGAACAGGCTGAGAATAGTCGACTGGATGTTTAGTTACAAACTTGACATTCTATGGCAAGTTCTATAAATTTCGAGTTTATTACTAGACATACTTATTTTACTTACTTCCTTGGCTGGGGCACACGAGGGCCCAAGGAAATGTTTGAAGACAGCTCTAGACATAAGGTCGACTAATCGCAGCTAATTCTCTCGGGCAACTTGCTATTAACTAGTCATAACTCATTTTTGACCAATCGTACCTTAAATTACTCTTCATTCCAATTTTTCCAGCCTTAACACACCAACATTCCAACAACAGTGCTTACAAGCACATAACGACTATAGAGCCAAGCATGGAGTTCCTCCACTGACCCTAAACAAAGAAATGTGCGACTATGCACAGCAATGGGCCAATGTGAGTATTTTTGTGTATCAATTACTCTTATCCCAGTGGATTCACCATCCCAAGAACCTCATTAGCAATTTCAAACTGTTTCTAGAACAATGCAAGTCGAGGAGTCATGCAACATCGTACACAAAGAGTTTATGGGGAAAATATTTTCTGTTCTTTTGGGTAATTAAAAAATATTCAAAAAAATTCCACATTTTATGCTAAAAAATCACGAAATATTCCAATAGCATGAGTTCTGTTAGCGGTAAAGCTGCTGTCGACTGCTGGTATAATGAAATACGTCAACATACATTTGGCAGAGAACCAAGATCTCTAGCAACTGGACACTTTACTCAAGTTGTGTGGAAGGATAGCAAGCAATTGGGTGTGGGTGTTGCGAAGAACAATAGAGGTCAGATTTTCGTAGTCTGTAACTACAATCCACCTGGAAATTATACTGGGAGGTATGCACGTAGTGTCCCACCTGTTGGGGGCTTCAGGGGATGAACAGTTGAAATTTTGAAATTTTTTGTAACATTTAAAAATTTGTTGGATTGGCTGAATAAAGGATTTTGCATAATTTAGCTGATTTTTTCAATATTTCCTGACGTTCCTAACTCAAGTGCCTGTCAGATTGAGCTTCAAGCTATTAAATCACACCAGTGCATCACATCATGTAATTAAATATTAAATTGTTATAACTTTAGTCTATGATTACACATATAAAGTTCCGACTTATCAGATATTCACACTAATTAGTCTACTAGGGCAGTGGTGTTCAACCTGTGTGTCGCGGCACACCTAAGCCTCGATTTTAATCCCACACAGACAGCTACGATTCGTGGCGATTCAAAACAATTTTATGTGCCGCATCACACAGGTTGCCCACCCCTGTTCCAGGGAGTTCCGTTGTAATTTTTTATATTTTTAAAACTTATCGTTCAATTACACAAAATGAGAAATAACTCGATTGATAAAGTTCCGCCAACAAATTCTTGTTCAAGTTAATGAAATCTATCTTTTATTGTCATCGTAATAATTATCGTGAATTTGTATTAATGTCATAGTTTTTTCTGTTATCTTCAGCCCCATCCCAATATTTTATTTTTGATATCATTGTTGATGTCTTTTGAGAATCGATAAGAGCGACTTTTTGGTGGAAGTGATTAGTGGAAGCGCATTTTCAAGTTAAAAGGAATGGGACCGAGCGACACAGATGAAGATGGGTTTGAAAAGGAGCTTTTAGGTGCCTTACTTACTTACTTCGCTGGCCGTACAGATCAAGTGTGATCCATGGCCTCCCTCAGTCGGCACCTGAAGCTGGCTCTAAGGCTGGGTCTATCGCTGGCTACCGCTTGCCAATTACCAATTCCAATTGTGACATTATCTCTGTCGAGAAGCTTCTTTCATGAATTCTTGGACCTACAGCGCGATCTCTTACCATCTATTAGATGCCATTTAGGTGCCTATTGAGCTCTTTTATTAAAACCAAATGGAAGCTGCCTTTACATGGGAACCAGGACAAACGTAAGCCATATGGTTGTCACATGAGGTGCACTAAGGAGCTTTAAAGCTTCAATTAAGCTGTGGTATTAACACCAAATGGAAGCCACCTCAATGAGACATCCTAATGGCACGGATACCATTTAGATGCAGGGTGCATATGGCTGCAATTTAGCATGGCTGAAATTAAAAGCAACATTTATTTGGTGTTTAAGAAGAAGCTTTGACGGAGCTTTAAGACACTTTTTGGTAAAGCCAAGGACGTATCAAGATATTTCTAGGAGGTTGATCCCCAAAACTCTTCCAGAATACACTTTTAGTTGGAACCTTGAAAATTTTTCTATTGAAAAGCTACGTGACAAAGCCTTAAAAGCTCAATGACGAAGCTTTAAAGCTCCATGACAAAGCTTTAAAAGCTCCGTAGCGAAGCCTTCTTCATTTGTGTCGCTCGGGCTTAAGCAACTCTCCATTTCACTAAATTATTAAAATTGTATTACATTCCTATAATTTCCATATAAATCAATCTATTATCAATCAAAAGAACTGGAATTCCAATAATTGTCATTAAATTGTCTTCTCAAATGAACCCCCAATTCAAATAAATTCCCTTAGTTCAAATGAATCAAAAAGTCAGTGACAACATAAAATTTATCTTACTCAAAATGCTCACAATTGAGTATGTGTCATCCATATCCATGACGTCTCTCTCGAATTTTATTAAAAAACATTTCTCTTATCAAAAAAAAAAAAATGTACAATTTTTGTTTCCCATACGAATAAAATGCAAAGACGACATAGACTGTGCGGTTAGTCGTTCGTCAATTAGCGAATTGTAAAGTGCGATTTGTACAGCACAGAATTAAAAAAATTTTCATTAGTGAGAACCATAAAGTAATTAAATTAAATTAAATTAGCACAAGAAATGGGGTAAATAACATGATAAAAAAATACAAGAAAAATGAATTTAAAATAATTAATTTGAATTAATTTTCATACATAAAGTTCTAACGTGAGTGAATTTCAAATACAATGTTTAAAGGCACACAATGAATATAGAAGTAAACACAAAGTAACACCATTGAAACTCAGCAAGGAATTATGTAGTTATGCACAAGAATGGGCTGAAGTAAGTAACAATGTTCTGAATGTCGTGTTTGTGGTTGTGTTGCGGTTAGATGTGCTGATTGTTCTCACAAATGAAGGCATTAGAGCAGGGGTGGGCAACCTTTGTGCTGCGACACAATAATTCAGTGGTGGACAACCTACAATTTTCATTGAAAATACCAAGAGACGCATGTCGTGTCCGATTTTGGTTTCAGTAGAGGCTTATCACCAAGTTTGATCAGTGATGGGCAACCTGTGTATCGCGGCCCACTTAAGATAGCAGCCAAAATTTTGTATGAAAATTCCAGAACTGTATGCCGTGTAAGGTTTCAGTAGAGGCTTGCAACCAAGTTAGATCAGTGGTGGGCAACCTGTGTTCCACGACACAATAGTGCAGTTGTGGGCAACCTGTCTGAAGCCAAATTTAATTGAAAATTACAAGAGTGTGCGATTTTGGTCATGACTAACACTAAGATGTAAGCAAATTTATATGACAATTCCAGAACCGTACGACGTGTAGGGTTTTGGTCGAGGCTCATCATCAAGCTGAACCTAACAAAATTAAAGGTTGCTCACCACTGCATTACCAAAGTGTAATGAAAATCCCAGAACCGTTTGTCCTGTGAGGTTTCGATCGAGACTAACCTTCATGTTGTGCCATTCAAACTAAAAGATTGCCCACAACTGCATCAGACCCACCCTAAAAATAGTCATCATAATCGAGAAATATTAATCGGAATTTACAATAACAATAGAATCATTGTAAGGCCTTATCAGCGGAACTTAATAAATATCTGATAAGCGTGAAGCATGCTTGTATCATCAAAATAATCAGCTGCACTTTTTTGATCGACTTAATTACGATGATTAGGATCAGTGATGTCAATAATTTTCGTACAATTGTTTATCTGTGGGAAATAAATTTTGTGTGCTGTTTTTTGTTTTTAAAGCGAATTTAATGCGATTATGCATGAAATTTGAAGTGATTTGTGAGCTAATGTGGATATGTACATGGTTGTGTATATTTCGTTGGTATGGGAATTTTATATTGTGGTTTTGCAAACTGAATCAGTGTTGGGCAACCTATTAATTCTTGTGGCACAGCTTGATGGCATGACTCATCTGAAACCCTAAACGGCATACGGTTCATGGCATCTCCATAACAATTTGGCCACACACTATTGCAGTGGCGACCAACCTTTTGGTTTTTAAGGTACACCTAAGTGATAAGTCACGACCAAATTCGCACACGTAATCGGGCTCATGGCATTTTCTGTCAAATTTGGAATCACTTAGGTTGGCCACCACTGCACTATTGTGTCGCAGCACACAGATTGCCCACCCCTGGTCTTACCTCCCTTCGTGATAAGCCTCGATCGGAACTGAACACGGGATACGGTTCATGGTGCCGCGTCACACAGGTGTCTATTGTCCATCCTTGAATATCTGACTCTATCTCATGTATTCTCATAGCATAAAGTCAGTCAATTGAATTTGACTCCAATTACCTTCAACCTCATATGCTTCCTCCTCCAAATACTTCCAATTTCCCTATTATTATTCCTACTCATGCATTTCTTATTAATTCTCATAATTTAATTCCATTTATTGTCTTCCTTAGCATCTAGCAAGCAAGTCAGTTATGCAGCATCGCAATCAAGACAAATACGGCGAGAACATCTACTACTTTTTCAGGTATCCTTTAATATTTTCAATTACATAGCAAAAAATGTACATAGAAGAAAGAAGGAAGTGCAAAAACTACCTTAAAAGCTCAAAAGTCATTAATTATGAATATTCAATTACAGCACCGACCCGAATCACGTTGTAGATGGTAAAGATCCAGTTGACTCGTGGTATGATGAAATAAAGCAGCATAAATTTGGAATGGAACCGAGAACAACAGGAACTGGACATTTTACACAAGTTGTGTGGAAGGAATGTAAGGAATTAGGAATTGGCGTTAAGAAGAATGCAAAAGGACAAGTTTTTGTGGTTTGCAACTACAATCCACCTGGCAATTACATTGGAAAGTATGCAGCAAATGTTCCGCCTGTGGGAGGATTTTAAAGATGCTAATTTAAGATAGTTTTGAGTACGAAACTCATTCAGTGCCATAAATTTAAGCGCAAAATAATTTTTAACGGTTTTTTAAAATTTGAATTTTTAGAACTAAGATTTTCCTCACTTCAAAAAGTTTTTTAAGGATTTTAGTTTGTAGCTTAGTCAATGGCTGTCCAAAATCATTGTGAATTATGCAAAAAAGTGGCAAGAACCAAAAACCACAACCAGAGAGTCTAATAATTAAATAGTTTGTAAGTTATAGCATATTAAATTTTAATTCCTAACCTCAAACTGTGAGAAATTCATTTAAATAATCCAAGTAGTCATCATTCACTCCCTCACTTACTCTCATAATTTCATTAAGCACAAATCTTCATCTTAGTAAAAAAGTTTTCAGCATTTTAATTGTCGTCATTACGTGCAGTTTTAAAACTCTGTCCATAAAGCTTTAATTCCTGAGGTATATTCATTATTAAAGTCTCATTTTCTCTGTCACTAATTATTATGTCAGCAAAAGATCTTAGGAACTTGAAGTTATTTTTATTGGTGCCATGACAAATCATGATTAATCATTATTAATAGAATAGTGACGTGCACATTATCATCCTCATCTATTTAAGTTCCATATCATTGATCCAGGGGGTTGGTTGCTGTTGGGTTGATGGGATGGATGGTATTGGATATTGAGATGGATTGTTCTGGGCTATAGACTAAGTTCCTGAGCTTAAGGTGGAATATAAAGCAATATAATTAAGACAGATCAGAAAGGAGATAAGGGTAGGACTCAGTAGGAAGGTGCTCAGAGTAGGGTTAAGGATAAGGCTTAGGTAGGGTCTTCAGGATAGAGGTAGGACTCAGGGCTATTGATCTAGAGTAAATCATAACAATTCCATTATATTTGGAATAATTCTCGATTGATGCAGTCTTTAAGACTAGTTGGAGGTATCTAGGGTCACACGAAACACTCACACTATCCATGGGTAAGTAGGGTGTGCCTAGTGACACCCTATCCATCCAATTTCTACGGTATTCAATAGAGAGGACAAGAGAAAGGTGTTGAGAGTAGATAATCAGTGTAGACCACATAGATAAAGTACTCAGGCACAATTGGCAACTCTTAGGAATCAAAAGCATATCCCCAACCCCAACCCATCCACATATCACACCACATCTCCATCATCCCCCTTACCCAAAAAGCACATCTCTCATCTACCGCTCGTATAAATTTATTTGTATCTATTCATCCAGCACCATTTTTCATTCACATTCCTACACTCATCCTCAAAATTAATTTCTCAAGTGCAGAATCAGAAAGGAAAAACTTTCATTTTTTTTTTTTTTGCTGATGGTGATATATTTTTTCATTAAGTATCATGATATATACCGACACTGTTGATACACAGGGGATATCTCTTGATTTTAATTATAAATGTCTCATTCGGTAGATTGAAACTGAGAAGGCTTTTGTATCCGTAAAGGTTAGTGATCTTAGCATGCATTGGATGAATAACTTTAGCGGAACTAACAATGAATGTGACACTGACCTTAATTAAGCATTTAATGGTTTTGATTCTGAATTATCATGATGAACTCTTTTGTAGTGACTTTATGCTTATCACATTCCGTTTAATAAAGTATTAAATTGTATGAAATTTAGCATTGTGACTGACTCATTGACTTGGAATTGGCTGTAATTTATGGCTTTGAACCTCTCATGTCTCTGTTCTATTTGTGGAAAATCAATGTTTACCACCAATAATCCCTATCACACGACTTTATCAGCTTCTAGCAATTACAAAAGGAATTAACAACTTAATCCATTGATATCACCAATTTTTCAGTATGACAGAATGACTTGAGATACTTGGGGATTGTGCGTAAGTGATGTAAAGCTTTAAAGACGGCTATTAGTCAAGGGCATAAACGAAAATCTGCAAATAACCTCAAATATTGGCAGATTGAATGACTTGGAGGATATGGGGGTCGTACGTAAGTAATGTAAGACTATAAGGAAGGCTGTTTGACATGGACATAATCGGAAATCCGTGAATAACCTCAAATATCAGCAGATTCTTGTTAATTTGGAATGTCATTGACAAACGACCTAACTTCCAAATCCACCCCACTTACACCATTGGCATAAAAAACTTCACTGTAAATTTAATCACGTTTACAGCTCATTATCAGCCCAATGATGACTAAAATCGGAATTCTTCAAAATAAAAACAAACATTTTTTTTAGTTCCGCAAATCATGAGGCTTATCATCAAGTTAGCAAATAATTGATAGTGATAAAAAAGCTCGTGGCAATAAGTATACAACCACAGAATGACAAAAAAGCATTAGCAAAATATCTTTCATTAATTAATTATTTACATTTTGTTCTATTTGGCATTGGCTGTGGGGTGGATGACATTGGAGAATGAAGGAAATAAGGAAGGTCTTTGGAATTGGAAATTGGAATTAGTCAGCTGATTTTTGATTGGCTTATTGGATGACTTTTGTTGATGATTGATTTGGCATTTGAATTTTACAAAACCGTTAAAATTTGAATTTTACAAAACCGTTAAAATTTGAATTTTACAAAACCGTTAAAATTTGAATTTTACAAAACCGTTGAAATTTGAATTCTACAAAACCGTTAAACTTTGTATTCAAATTTTGTCACCAAATTAAGAGCATTAAGTGCCTTTTAATCAATTTTCTCAACATCATACACATGCTTGACCATACTCTACCATTTAGTACAATCCAGCAGTGACCAGAATACAAAATTTCTACAGCAAAATGCCAAATGATCCTCGAAAAAAATTGCGCCATTCACATCCAACAAAAATTCATCTAAAAATCCACTTATTCTTCAAATATTTCACTTTATTTGGTATGTCTTCCATTCCTAAGAGTAGAACAGGGAGTTATGTCGAGTGGTTAATAGATACGCTCATTTTTTTGTTGATAAACGACTATTACTGACAGCAAAAAGAGCCCATTAAGTTCGTTGCTCCATCATTATTATTCTTTTTCTTTCATCCTTACTTCTTGTTCCTTCATGCATCCATTTCATTGTGGGGTTACCAACAATAGAGAATATGATGTAGCTAGATAGATTGAGAGCATTTGTTTGGGTGCCAAAAAGATGACGCATTTTTAAAAAATAAAGTTGAATGAAACAACAGACGGAGGAGGAACTGGATTTTATGTCTTCGGGTCAAAGCAATTAATTTGTAAAATTCTAAGTGATAAATTGGCGGTCATAAAGATGGGGTTTGAATTTTTTTTTTTAAAGGAATTGAATATTTATTGTGTAATAAATTTTGGAATGCTTTTGGTATAGAAGACTCAACAGTGAAGGGAATCGTATGGGAAGCTGGTGCATGATAGGATATCCTTGCTTATCCTATCTACCCACAGTTGACATTCTAGCTACTCTAGGTTATCTGAATGTCAACTTAAGAATTTCATCCTAATGTCAACTCAAGAATTTCATTGGACAGTTGACATTCCTGAATGTCATATTAGCTACTCAATGTCAACTCAAGAATTTCATTAAAAACCTTACCCAAGCTACTCTAGACTGCCCTGCCCTAGCTACTCTAAATTATCTGAATGTCAACTCAAGAATTTCATTAAAAAACGACAGTTGACATTCGATTCTGAATGTCAACTAAGAATTTCATCAAAAAACGACAGTTGACATTCGACTTGTCAACTTGCTAAGAATTTCATAAAAAACGACAGTTACATTCGACTCTGAATGTCAACTACTCTAGGTTATGCTTTATTAGCTCCTCTAGATTATCCAACCCTAGCTACTCTAAGGTTTTAATCTACCATTCATTCAACTCTAGGTTCCAGAAAAGATGAGTGTTAAAACAGTGCAGCAAAAACAGTACCTCATGGTAAGATACTCTAGGTTAACCCTGCTGATGTCAAGGTACTCTAGATTACCCAATTCTAGTTACGTCTAGGTATACACTTGCCCTAGCTACTCTAGGTCACCCTATATTAGGAACATTTTCTCAAGGATACCCTCCCTAGCTACTGTAGGGAATATAGTTTTGTAATTGTACTCAATTAATTATGCTTAAAAGCATAATTTATAAAAATATGCTCTAAGTTACCCTACCATGAGCTTCTCTACGTTGTCCTGCTTTAGTTACTCTACGTTTACCCTATATTATCTACTCTAGATTGCCCTACTCTAGGTTACCCTCTCAATTTAACTTGCCAAGTAAAATAGCGTACTCTATGGTACCCTCTAGCTACTCTAGGTTATCTTACCCCTTGGGGTAGGGTAGGTAGAGTAGATAGGTTACTCGAGAAGGGGATGTCCCTGGGAGTTTAAGAAACCGACATCAGGAACAGATTTTCGGCAATTTTACTCCGTATGTCTTTCAGAAATCAATACTAAATTCCCAATTCAGTCATAATATCATTAAAACAGATAAAATACGACTTTAATTTCAATCCATACCCAATGCTGCCTGCCAAATTCGCTTCATTCCAAGCAAACAGCTCGAGCAAAAAAAAAATCATATAGTCATAATAAAATTCATCCCTTCCATCGCACAAAAACACTGCAAAAAGGATACGAAAAACGACTGTTTGCAGATCCTCAATTCATAGTAATATGAATTTTATTTTCTTGTTCACATCGCTTCTCTCAACTTTTTGAAATATGAATAAAAATTGGATGCGATAAGAAGATGTAAAAAAAAAATGGGAAGCTGAGCAATAAAATGAATTGCTTATCATTGAAATCAGCATCGCACTCAACAAATCATTTTACTTCTTTTTATTTTCGGTTGATGGCTTTCCATTTCGTCTCTCTTTGTGTGCTGTATGTTTGACATTACAAGAATAATGTAAAGCTGAGCATTTTCAAAGAAAAGGAGATCCCAAATGGATGTTACAGCACAAAAAATGCACTTGCACTTTATATTTAATACGTCTGAATTTCGTGGAAAATTTTTTCTCATCTGACAAGTTTTATTTCTTTGAGGCAGTGCTGTTCAAACTGTGTGTCGCGGCACATTGGTGTACTTACTTACTTCCATAGCTTGGACACACTTCCACGCGATGAGAACGTCTAAATCCGGCACTTTCCATCGAAATCTTCTGTACTTCCTAAATTTGGAAATGCCTCTACTGCATGTCATCTCCAACTTACCACCAAGATGTCCCATGACACACACTTTACCCACCACTGCCTTAGACTGTCAAGACTTTATTGCAGCTGGATTTATGGGGACTTGCTAGAAAATTTCTTATTTATTTAAATGGAAGTTGAAAAAATATCGCTCTAAGTCCACAAACGGGAGGTGAAGGAGGTGAAACATAAAGAGTACATCAGCAAGTGTTTTGTCATCCGTCATTGATGTACTCTTGAAATATTCAGGTTTGGGGATGATTATGGAATATCTTGTTACTGCTGTAAGATGAATTGATGTAACTTGGTGCTGTTGACATTGGTGGAATCAGAGATGGGGTGCTGGTAGCTGTGGGAGGTTGTGGATTGCAACTGATGTGTAGGACTAGAGCAGTAAGTATGCTGGTAGCTGCGGTTTTTGATTATGTTGGGTTTGTACTCGATAATCGACGAATATCGAGAAGCTCAGGCTTCTTATGGACATCGACTAGAGCAGGAACAGAAGCTGAATAATCACCAGCTTCATTTGAGAAACAATTTAAATTTGTATGAAATTATATACTTCACAAGTTTCAGCAGAAAAAAAAATTCATGAAAATTGCGACTTCAACCTCTGCAACAGAGTCATGTCTGTAGAAGATAGACAATAAAATTACAGACTTGATCCCCAAAAGTCAATAACCTCAGACTAGAATGCCCCAGATACACACCTTAGTAGATGTAAATTCTCACCAAAGCTCCTTAAATTCTCCTTATATACCTTATTAAGTTCTCAGCTCTACAATATAGCCACATTCCTTCCAATTTCCACTTATTACTAATATTGTGGTCTGTTCTGTGGATGTTGCGAATCCCATGAATTATTATAAAGCTCTTTCACGTTCCAGCAATCTTCTTCAATTTTTCCAGCAGCAACAGCAGCTATCCTCCATTTATTGGTTCACCATTTGCTTGCTGTAGCAATTTATAAGCACATAAAGCTTATAAAGGAGACTTATAACTGAACAATAAATTTTATTTATAGCATTTTTTTCCGTGTCTACATAAAACTAAAGTGACTTTGGTGGGGTTATACCTAGAATGTTCGTTAGAGCCTATTGAAGTCGCATAAATAAATGTAAATGAATTGATACTTTTTTAGTGTCAGACCAATTTACTTCCACACTGTCGTCTATTCATGCTTATATACATTTGTAATGCAAACGACTTGGGGAAAGAAATATTATTTGCAACCTTATTCTAGCTGATGTCCTTAGGGGAAGTAATGTAGGAATTATTGATATTTTTGGTAGGGCAGGGGTTAGATTGTGACTGGGTCTAAAGCATATATAGTGTGAATGAGCCTATAAAGTGCTAATTGATGCTAGAGTTCACCCAAAGCTTCAGGTCTGCAACGTTGGACAGGCTATAAGACATAGCCGATAACTGCAGGCCTGTATCACTAAAATGCAGGAAATGTAGACTTTTGGTCCAATCCTAGGGTTCATAAGTAACTGTAGACTTGCAGCCTTGGATAAACTATAAGGTACAATTTAAAACAGCAGTTCTAAGCTTCCAAAATGCAAGTAATGCAGACCTGTCGTTATTGGTCCGACCCTATTTAATCCTAACCCACCCTACTATAGTATTTAGTCCTATATTCATACCTAGAACTCAAAGTCGACATGAGTTGACTCATTTCACTCTATTTGACTTGAGTATAGCACATTAAACCCAATCTCGTCCTCTAACACTCACAAACCTGTCAACCAATTCCTGACAAAATCCCCACAAGTCCAAGGCATACGCATAGCCTATAATCAATAACAATCATCATCGATATACCCCACCATTTTCTCACAATTTGAATCGTCAATAAGCAGACAATTTTTTCTCAAAACATTCTCATAATATTCAGTCATAGAAGAACATTATGTAAGTGACAGACATAAGATACACGATGATGACATGAAAATTATTTATAGAACTGCATATTTTATGATAAATCCTTTGATATTGAGGTTTGTTGTGTATGATTTTAATAGATTGTCTGTTTGGTGTTTTGTTTGAGTGTGTAGCTTGATGGGTGGAGGATGAGAGAGGCTGTGCTGCTCTATAGGAAGGCTTAATTAGGAAGTAGCCAAAAATTCTTCAAAATATGGATTTTCAAGTATTTAGAAGGGATTAATGAGTTTTTACTCAAAAACCCTAGATGTAGTTCAATAATTAGTGTATGCACTTGACCCCACTACCCCTCAATCTCCTTGAAAAGTAGACAGAGGTGATTTAAATTTGATAAATCGGACGGTCCACTAGGAAATTGGTTAACATGGCTTTTGAAGGGAATTTGACCTCAAACTCTACTTTTTCGCCTTGTTCCTGACTATCCTGTCCTTTCCTCCTTCTCTTCCTTTTCACTCCAACTGCCTAAATTACCAAGCAACCCCTTCTAGTACCCCATCCACATAAATACACCAAAAGCTCTTACTAAAGAATAAAAAGCAACGTATGTAGCAGTAATATTGTTGAAATTGAGTTTTACAGCATAAGATCAATAAGACTGTATACATTATGATGATGACGGCGGTTAAAATGGAAAAAAGGTTCATAAAATTCAATTTTGCCACGAAGCGAACTGAAAAAAAAACGCATAAAAATTTATAACGTTAACAGTGTTGGCTGTAAAATTTGGTGTAGGAATGATTTAGTGCTGTTTAGAGGATACAACTTTATGATCCATGCCATCAAATGGCTTTTTTTTTAAAACTCAAATTATGACTCAATTAGGTGATTTGTATCGGTCACCTTCAGTGTTGCTGGGTTTATGGTTGATTGGATATTAAAATTTAAATAAATTGGAAGTTTAATGCTTTTTGAAGACATCTGATGTAGTGTTGGATTCAAGGAGATTGGAGGTCATTTATAAGTGGCATGTAGCGTAGCCAGAGGGAGCGAGGTGGCAGGAATTGATCCACAACACCTCTCCCCCTTCCTTAAGCCAATTTTAACTCTAAATTTGGCAACAAGTCACATACATCCTCATCCAGTTAGTAAATAAATCAGGCATGCATTAACCAGCTTCCAATTTACTGTATCTCCTGCCATATCATCTCATGACAACCAAAACTCCAATTTTTCCCGAAGAAAAATAATAAAATAATATAAAATTAAATTGAAAATGTCAAAAAATGATGAAACAAGTTTAAATGCGATTTATTGTTGCAGTCAGTATGACTCGAAATTGCTTTTTTTTGTTAAATAAAAAGAAGAAGTGAGAAAAACTTTTGTTAGAGGTGGAATTTAATAAAATATAAAAAAAGTGTTGATAGATTATCGATCGAGCGAGTATTGAGAGACATTTGATGATGATTAAGTGATATTGGAATATAATGAAATTGAGGATTGCTGACTTAAGGAGATTTTTGATTAAAAATTGGAAGTTTTGTTATTTTATTTAGGAAAATTAAATCAAATTTTGAGATATTTTTTGGTATTTTGCAGCATAATGCAACATAGAGCCATGGACTTATCCAGGATCCTTAGAGAAACAAATGAAGAAGGATCCAACACGGAGCTTTATAGGCACAGCTAAAGCTCTTTTATCAAACACCAAATCGAAGACTTTTCTATGCGATTTTGCCGAAATTTAATCATAAGCAAATGTGGAATTGAAGATTTAAATTCATACGGTTGAGGGTTCAAATCCCATACAAATTGATTCAGGAATTAACTGATCCTTTTTTATATAAATCAAAAATTCCTTTTTTGCCAAAAATCTCTCAAAACATCCAAAAATTCATCCCTTACCAAAATTAAATTCCTTCCTCATCATCCACAGTCGCTCACAAAATATCCCCCTCCATTAATATTACTTTTTAATCATCAAGCTATGTACATTCTCTCTCGACTGGATCAATATCTGACAATTGATAATTGATGTCTTTATATCGCTCGTAATCAATCATAAAAATGTTACCAATAATCCTATAAATGGAACTGTCATAACAACAGATGGATGGATAAACTATTCCTGAACATTCCTCCGCAACCGAAAATATTTTCATTTTCATTCTTCCTGTTTTGGCATGAAACAAGGAATTTACAATGTGCATGGTATGTGAAGCGAGAATTTAGGTCTACTACCTGCCCAAGTAAATTGTTACGTGATTTTTCATTTTAAAAATCACTGCAGTGTATTTATTTAAATTAAAACAGTTTCGTTTTTTTGCATTTTTTTGCTTTCTTCAACCAGTTGTTTGCCGTACCAAGCACAGAAGTTATTTGCTGTGAACTCAATTTTTCATGCTTCACATTGCGTTACTGTTGAAATAAATGTTGGCTGCATTGTAAAATGTTTTGCAGGGGTTCGTTTACTTGTAAGGTAGCAATTGACTTTTATGACCGCTACTCACACAGTCTATCCACTCTTTCCCGTATCTCCCCATTCTCTCTCCATCTCTCCATCCCCTCCATCTCCCTCCATCTCCCTCCATCTCCCTCCATCTCCCTCCATCTCCCTCCATCTCCCTCCATCTCCCTCCATCTCCCTCCATCTCCCTCCATCTCCCTCCATCTACCTCCATCTCCCTCCATCTCCCTCCATCTTCCCCTCTACCTCCGTACTTCGGATCATAATCTCAATTTTTTGAGAAGGAGGTCCTACTATTGTTACGTAATTAGTGAACGACACCCCACAACTTTACTGAGAATATTTTTGAAAATCGGAGGAAAATGTGGGGTTTGTTGTGTTTGTTTGACTAATTGGATGTTGAATGTTTTGAATGTGTAGAGGATTTTTTGATTGCTATGACTATTGTTTGCTGCGAAATAATGAATAATGTCGATCGTCAGAATAGTTTGACGTGTCAAAACTCGTGATTGTAAAGTACGTAAAAGCTTTGCAACAAACAACTTGTAATTTGATAAATTGTGTCCAAAAAGGGGTGGGGTATAAGTTCAAAGCCATTTTGGACTCCAAAAAGGAGGTGATGTTCAATCTTAAATTCCTCCTGGATACGAACTTGTCACTTGCCTTTGGTCTTTATATTATGTTGGTTTCTTTGTCCTCGAAGGAAGCAGTTGATCGAGACAGCATTGCATTTGGTATTGGCAATTGGCAGGCGGAAACCGGTGATAGAACCAGTTATAGGTGACATCTGAGGGAGGCCATGAATAATAATTGAGCTGTACGGCCAGCGCAGTAAGTAAGTTCTTTGTAAAAGTCGATTTTAGAAATGGTCGGTTGTAAACCTTAAGCAGCCTTCTTTAAGACGAAGAGCACTTTGGATAGGCTTTTGCGTCACGACCCACCTTGGAGTAAGCCTTGACCAAATCTGCATACAGTCATACGGTTCATTGGTTTGCCGCAGCTTACAGTTTGGACAACACTGATCTATCCTTTATCGCCCTTATCTCGGTACATATATCTGATTCCTCGTGAAGGTATGCACTTGATATTTAGTCAGTTCAGCAAGACTTCAGATTCGCTAATCCACCAATACGATCATGTCCACAAGGGAACAGCAACTGTGCCAATGTCCATTATAGCCACAATTTAAGAAATTTGTTGCCATAATCAATTTGTTCTTACATCACATCCAAAATAGACACAAAATTCAAAAATAATCCCCAAACTTTACTTCCAATTCCCTTCACAAAACATCCCTCGACCTTCAATTTTCCCCCAAACAATTCATAACTCTCGCTGAAAAATTGCACACAAAATACAAATCTACACTTTCTCGCCTTAAAACAGCCTTTAGAGGTGTTCTGCCTTACCATAATAAAATGTTTACAACACTTTTTTTGAGGAACTACGCAAAATAATTTTACAGCAACAAACTGTCGTGGGACTTTTACTAATTAAATTATATTCTCATAATTTCCTATTTGGATGTTCTCAAGGCAAAGCTGAATGTTTATTGGCCATAGACGAAATATTGTGCTAAATATGGATCTTAAAGTCTTTTTACTGTGGATTATCATGATAAGCTTTAATGTGAGTGGAAATTTAGTGGAAAATTTATCGATTTGTGCCTTAAGATTGTGGAATTGGACATTGATATCAGCATCAATCTAATAATCATATTCAAATCAGTTAAATAAACAGATTACAAACATGTAATTGACTATAATTATTGAGGAATTATTCATTGTTAATTATGCAGTCGGATGAGTGAATTATAGAGTCTAGCATGTGATTATAAAGTAGTATGTAATTTGGTCTATGAAACATGAAAGTATCGTTTTCGGGATGGGGCTCTACTTTTTAAAATCTATGAGACAAATGTCTAGAGACCGAGACTGAGACTGAGACTGGAACTGAGACTGAGACCGAGACTGATACTGTGACTGAGACTGGACTGGGACGAGACTAGGACCGAGACTGGGACCAGACTGAGACCGAGACTGGAGACTGAGAGACTTGGGACCGAGACGGGACCGAGACTGAGAGACTGGGACCGAGACTGGGATCTGAGACCGAGACTGGGACGAGACCGGAACGGGTACCGGAACCAAAACCTGGACCGGAGCGCTTAATTGCAAGCTTCCTGATATCGTTTCCATGAATCTTGAATGTTTTGCTGACTTCTTAGTTCCCATTTGACTACATCCTTACTCTTAACATGCCAGAAATTACGTCTATTAAGTGGCATTAAGGCTAAGAATCCAAAATAATTCAAGTTTCTGCAACATTTCCCAAAACAGCAAGCATCTCCTCATCCTGAAAGAACACAAATCCCAAAAAATCACAACACAGTGTCCAAAGCATCATCCAAGCTACCTTCATGTCTATCCAACAAAAAATGAAACACTTTTTTGTTGTGAACAAATCGAAAAAATCATTTAACAACAGCAAAACAACATTTGACGATGCTTTTAAAAACTTTTTTTGAACCCAAACATGCTTTTACAAATTTGGGTCAAGTCAGTTTCATTCTGTGTATTTATGGATTGCCTTAGGGATGATTCATCCGTGATGTAACATAAAATTTAGATTTTTGGGCTGATTTTGTCACAAAACTGAGGCGGCTTTTGTGCCTTAAAATCTCACAAGCTTCCTTCCTTCCTAAATGATGGACGTCACTAACAAATCAACCCCATTTATGTCAATTCCCTAAATGCCATTTAAAGCTTTTTTCCTGAAATTTTTTCTTTAAGCATGAAAATTTTTCATGCCATTTTTTGCAGCACATCCTCAATTCCCTAAAGGTAAAATGCCTTTTTTCTGCTTTTAAGTCCCAAAATAATTTTTAAAGGATATCCACATCCACAACCAATTGCAATATGGATATGATACAATTTAGTTGAAAATATTTTCCTGTAGATATAATCATGTGGATATGTGAATAACAAGGATATAAATCCCATGTTATGATATTCTTACTCCACATGCAAATATCTTGGATATAAATTTTGTCACTTCCAACTGCACATTTCAATTGGTTGGCATTTTTTTCTTGCTTATTTTATGAAGTCCCGAGTAGCACAGCTTACTTTACTTACTTACTTCGATGGCCGTACAGATCAACTGTGATCCATGGCCTCACTCAGATGTCGCTTAAAGCTGGTTCTATCGCCGGCTTCCGTCTGCCAACAACTAGGAAAAATGGGTCGAAATCAGCCGTCACGGTGCCGCCATTCACTCTCATTTAATATGGTGACTTAGCAGTGCCCTATCAAACACATTGTGCTGCTCGGGAACATACATAATTGTGCTTACATTAATTCTTTAACATACCGTAAAATGAAGCATACATCTTGAATATTTTCGAAAGGAAACAATTTTCCTATTTGTACAGGGAAATGCCATATCCTGACATTTACAGCTGCCACAATTTGGGGAATTATTTTTAATGAAAATTTTATGAGTGTCGTCGCTGGTTTTGTTGGGGTTTTGAAGCAGTTCTTCTTGAATCATTTGTTCATTGCACATTAGAATGCCTTCAGGTAAGGGACTTTATGAGCTGAAGGCACTGCGATTAACATTATTGAGGGATTCGAACTATTGCAAGGCTCTCACACTTCAAAGTCACAAGTTCGAAAAGGAAATTATAGCCCTGCAATTACCCATGTTACAATTCATGTGAGCACGTACTGTACTTGTTGAATTTATATATCTAGATACTCATGTCTGACCTTGTGTACCTCGCACTGGAGACATATTATGTGCCAAAGACCTCAAAACTGCATCCAATTTACGAACCGAGCTTCGTAACTAGGATGATGAACTAGAAAAAGAGCTTCGGAAATTAGACATGATCTAGGATTGAACCCAGGATCTTTAACACATAAGTCCAACGCTCTACCATTTGAGCCACTGAGGCCATTCCACTGGTTGGTCAAAAACAGCTCAAATTCATGCTTATTAAAATATATAGCATAAGTCAGACAAATTGTGAGAAATTGTAATTTTGCGATAGTGCTACACCCTGGATATACGTTAAAAAGGTGAAATACACAAGTGTGCAAGCAATTTCGCGCTTCAAAGATTCACAAATTTCATAGCCCATCATGAATCTCCTTCAATTTAAAACTTGATCTTTGCTGTCTTGTTTCTCACTTTACGACCAAAAGTCCATTGTCGCCTTGAAAATAGCTTCCTTAAAAAAATCGTCGTATCATCCTCAAAATTACACCAATCTCCATAATTTCCCCAATAATCTCATTTTTTTTTGTCCATAGCATAAAGTAATTTACGTATATATTTCATGATTATTGTCCTTCCGTCACCGTATAACAAAAAAATCGTGTGAAGGACAATTGAGTCTCTTTCTTTTATATTCATTATGCTGATGATTTTATCAGACATTTTTGTATTATTTTATGATGTGAAGAAAATGAAAGTTCAAGAGTGGCTGCTTTTAGATGCGTAACGAAGATTCACATTGTTTTGTTTATGTCCATGCCATGAATATTTAACATTATTGCGGTCCTCATAATATGTATGTTATGAGGACTTTTTAGTGTTTATAATACTGCGCATCAATGTTGTCATGTTTCTATATTTAGACATAACTTTTACTTTTTGGGGCTAATAATGAAGTAGACTCGAGGGCGTTGTGGTTTTTCAATATTTTGAGGTTATCTTTTGACCTGTAAGACTGGTGAATGAACTGAAATGGAAGGAAAGGAACAAATTTGTAACAAAAAATATCGACAAGATATAAATTATTATTTTTGAGTGAAGGCTTCTTGGGAAATGAATGGCTATAAATCTATATATTTATGATCAGTTCTTAGTCCTTAGAGGGCTAGAAATGTTCTTGGTATTGGCATGTATTAATATATGTATTGAAATGGTTAGACTGAATTAAGGGCTGTGGATGAGCTGCAAAACTATACCGAGCAATACAGCAGCTTTACTTTGTCAATTTTTAACCTTATTGTCCGAGCAGCACATGTGAAAGGCTTCATCATGGATTATCCAAGGTTCCATACCGAGCAATATACCCGAATAGCACAAATCGATGAATCCATCAAAATCCTGCAAATCCATGCCATGTTTTGCCGAGCAACACATGCATCACGGAGCTTTAAAGCCCCAACCAAAGCTTTTAGAGTTGGGGAAGCTGTCCATCTGATTCAGTGGGTGACGACACAATGCGAAGCTCTTTCATTAATACCAATGGAATCTGCTTCGTGTGTCTTCCATATGGCTGCCAAACAGAGGCAGCTTCCATTTAGAGGAGCCTAAAAGCTCCATGAACCATGGCGGAACCCTAAAAGCTCTGATTTGTGTCGCTCGGGTTGACAATCACATGGATTCTCCACGGAAGTGGCTTTCAATTTGCTGATTATTAAATCTATCCAACAGAGTGAAGCTTAAAGGATCCGTGACAGAGCCTAAAAGATCCGAGATGGAGCCTTGAAGGATCCGAGATGGAACCTAAAAGGGTCCGAGATGGAGCCTTAAATATTCGGGATGGAGCCTTAATGGATCCGAGATGGAGCTTTAAAGTTCCGAGGTAGTGCCTTAAAGAATCCGTGAAAGAGACTCAAAGGAACCATGACAGAGTATTATAGGATCCGCTCCAAATACTTTCCAACTTCCATCGCTCGGGTTCAAATGTTTCCAACCACAAAAGCTCCATCGAAAACAGCTTAAATGACTATATAAACGTGTAATCTTAATCAAACAAAACGTTTTAATCAAATAACATCCCTTAATCCTCTTTTATAACCAATCCATATCATAATAAAAAACATTTTCATTCTAAACATGCCTTTTTTTCATCCAAAGTCCTCAACTCGTATATTCAAATAAATATTGTTGACATCGCATAACCATTCTCCCCTCTTTTTGTTGTGTAAACATTACATCATCAATATAGATTTATTTGTGAGTCAATAAATTATTTTTGAATGTTGCCATTATTAAATTTATTATGTCGATTCATGGTGCTTTTTATAGCATCCAAAATATGAAAATAGTGTAATCTCATGTTTAGATAGAGATGGAATAGGGGTTGTTGAGTTACAGGGGGTGTATTCAGGAGGGGAGAGAGGAGAGAGTGAGAGAGGAGAGTGAGTTTAGTCGAGAGAGTGAGAGAGAGAGTCGAGAGAGAGAGAGAGAGTCGAGAGAGAGAGAGTCGAGAGAGAGAGAGAGTCGAGAGAGAGAGAGTCGAGAGAGAGAGAGTCGAGAGAGAGAGAGTCGAGAGAGAGAGAGTCGAGAGAGAGAGAGTCGAGAGAGTCATGAGAGTCGAGAGAGAGAGAGTCGAGAGAGTCAAGAGAGTCGAGAGAGTCGAGTCAGAGAGAGTCGAGAGAGTCAGAGAGAGAGTCAAGAGAGTCGAGAGAGTCGTGAGAGTCAAGAGAGTCAAGAGAGTCAAGAGAGTCAGAGAGTCGAGAGAGTCACGAGAGTCGAGAGAGAGTCGAGAGAGTCGTCAGAGAGTATGAGAGAGAGAACTCGTGAGAGTCGAGAGAGTGAGTGAGTGAGAAGTCGAGAGAGTCGTGAGAGTCGAGAGAGTCGAGAGAGTCGAGAGA
The DNA here is from genome assembly GCF_022539635.2 of Chironomus tepperi. Classification (NCBI taxonomy): domain Eukaryota; kingdom Metazoa; phylum Arthropoda; class Insecta; order Diptera; family Chironomidae; genus Chironomus; species Chironomus tepperi. The sequence goes on along the minus strand of NW_027226357.1, from coordinate 73,232 downwards.
ATTGAGAGAGTCGAGAGAGTCGAGAGAGTCGAGAGAGTCGAGAGAGTCGAGAGAGTCGAGAGAGAGAATAGATCGAGAGAGTCGTTGAGAGTCGAGAGAAATTGTCGAGAGAGTCGAGAGTCAGAGAGTCTAGATTGAATAGAGTCGAGAGAGTCGAGAGAGTCGAGAGAGTCGAGAGAGTCGTGAGAGACTAAGAGAGAGAGTCGTGAGAGTCGAGAGAGTCGCCCACTGAGAGTAAGGCATGAGAGTTACGTGAGAGTCATCAAGGAGTCGAGAGATCGTGAGAGAGTCGTGAGAGTCGAGAGAATTGAATGAAAGTAGTCATGAGAGTCGAGAGAGTCGAGAGAGTCGTGAGAGTCGAGAGAGTCTAGAGTGAGATCCTCCTTAATCGAGTCGTGAAGTCGAAGAGAGTTGCGAGAGGGTCGTGAGAATAGAGATAGTAGAGAGAGTGGTCATGCTGCTCCACTATCTCCCCATACATCCTAAATAGTGGACGTCACAAACTCAAACATGTCATAACTACAAACATTTCCTTAGGAAAACATGCAATTATAACGAAATTGATTGATGAGTGCTTGTGAAGTAAGTCATCAAGACAAAATACACTACGTCAAATAACATCAATACTTCCTTTGAACATCCACTATATAAAATTGATTTCGAGTAATAAACCTCTTTATAAAATCATAAAGCTCATCCCTTATATAGAACAACATTCATATAAACACGCAATTTTTATTTTCAATCGTGTGTAACTAAGCTATATATACACATTCTATAGATTAATAAGAAATTATTGCCATAGTGTGATAAAATGTTTATTTTTTTCTTCTTTTTTTTGCTATTTTTATAATAATGCGAGCATATAATGTAGATTGGAATTTTCTATCGATCTATTTATACTCTGTGTGTTTGTACACTATAATGATTATAGAACTATGAAAATAGGAAAAACAGGAAGAAGCAAGAAAAATGTCTGACCTATAAATTAATGATTATAATAGATAGTAGAGGGAAGCTTAAGATGTTGTAAGAATGTGCCTTGGGGTTGTAAATTGTCCACAAAGTATTTTATTCTTTGTAATAGGAACAAAAAATGCTAGTTTATTGAATAGCAAATAATATAGTTGAGTATAAGGTAGACCAGTGGTGGCAACCTTTTTTTTGCGTAAGGAAATTACGCGATCACACCTTGGTCTACCTTATAAGCTCCGATCGAAACCTCACACGAAATACGGCTCATGCATCTCTTAATAATGTGCCACAGCACAAAGATTGCCCACCACTGAGACAGACTAAGGCAGTACTTGTAAATGGAAAATTACTTGGAATCTTTTCTAGAAAACAAACTTTGTGATTGAAATTGCTAGAAAGTTGCTAGTTTGAGGTCAAGGATGTTTTGTTTAAATGCACGATTTGAAATGGTTTAATTTGAGACTAATTATAGTTTCTAGTTTCAATCATGTTTTAATATTGTTGATTTATGATGAATCTTAGTGATTTTTCAAGATTTTAAATCGATATAAATATGTATTACTTCAAGTTGGAGCCTAGATTTCCTTCATTATCTTGTTTTTACAGGTTGGGTTCGGAGATAACGAGTTGTAAGCCTACTATCCCTAGCTGGTTTGTGAGGCTGCCACACTAATTCCCCTAAATCGATATAAATATACGTAGAATACCAAAGAGCTAGTTGAAGTTGTTGATAGTGATAATAATTCGAGTGTTATTGGAAATTGGTAGATAACAGGTAGTGATAGAGCCAGCTTTAGGCACCATCTGAGGGAGGCCATATATCAGAATTGAAGTATAAATACTAATAGTCAAAAACCTTTTCAAAATAGTTCATTGAGTAAAAGTTTTTAAATTTGATTTTTATCACTTCTGAACTACTAAATTGTACAAAACTTGTCATAACTGCTTGCTCACAGCTGTAGATTAAGATTCTGTTGTAACTTTGTCATAATATGATCTACTTTTTACACTATAAGTAGTCAAAAATGCGATGTGGGAAGTCCTAGAGAAAATGAAGTGATTAATCCAATATCAGTGATGTAAAATATTTCAATGCTATAGTTTTATCGAATTTTGCCAACATACCCTAATGTTCAAATGGGGAGGGGCTTGGGGTCATACCCTCTTCTATTTTTCTAAGATATTTCTCAATTTGTTAGCATTTTTTGTGAAATTTTTGCAATTTATACAAAAAATTCAAAATTTCAAGAAAGGAGGGGTCTTCTTGATCCCAACTACTAAAAAACTGCGCCTGAATCCATAAATTCAATTCAAAAATCGCGTTCAAACTGCATTTTTCCAATAAAATTTAACAACATTTATTCCTATACACATAGTCCAAATGCTTTCATCAATCCATTATCATTTTTACTACTAGAACGATTCATATTGTTATCAATCATATCCATTAAGTGTTAATCTGTTTTCACGATCCATAATAATAATTTTTCCAAATAACTAAATGGAATTTTTTTCTCTCCTTCCATTTTCAATAAGGTCTGGGGTAATACAGTATAATATATGTTCGGATTAAAGAGATTGTGGAAAAAAGTTGAAAATTTTCTCAGATTTAAAATGAAAAGTTTTTCTACAAATTGGTTGTAAAATTCAGCAAAGGAACTTGTTTTCCCCTTTTAAATATTTTATTAAGGTCTTCTACGTAGCTACTAAAAAATTAATAAAAATTCATTGATTTTTTTGCTCAAAATCAAATTAATTTCATTTTATCTTACGGTAGAGCAGGCAAAGGAAGACAAACATGTATTTTATGTAAACTTTTACTGTTTAAATATTACCTTTTGTATGTAATTTATTGACAAATAAATAAAAGTAGATGAGTATAAATTTCAATTAAGAATTCAAGCTAAAGAAAATAATTTAGATCGAAGGAGGAAATAATTGGAGGAGACAGATTTAGACTTTAACAAGCAATTCTACGAAACGAAGATTGTTTGGTCTAGTTCTACGCAGAGTTTGAAGTCGACTTGGATTTTCTTCATGCAAATTTGATTTGAATCGACTTGACTGAATATCGGCATCATGTCGACACGAAATTCACATTTCTGGACTTTTTGGTACATGTGCTCATCCTGGAACCTGGAACATTTCGGATTCGAGCCCCGGTACATGACTAAAGACTTTAATATTCACATTTCGATCTTAATTCAGCTCTTCCATTTGACATTCTTAAAATAACTTAATTTACCCAAGTGGCCAAAAATACGTCAGAACTAGTCATCAACTGGACAGTATCTTGCAATTAACTAGTTATAACGTGTTTCTGTCCACTCGGACATTAGAGTACGAATGTGTCCCTTGGTCACATTTTTGATCTTTCTGGTGCATGTGGTCATCCCGGGACCTAGAGCATTTCGGATCCGAGAACCTAAAAACGTAACTAAATGCCTTACATTTTCTCAACATAAATTACGAAATTTTGCAAATAAACAGCAATTTTCTCACCAAAAAACATAGATTGTTCATTAATATTGAGTTCATAGGTTAACGATACCACTTGGATACCACATTAAACTGTCTTACTGTATTTTTTATTGTAAAAAAACATTCAACATCAATAATAGCAGACGAATGATATTCAATAAGTCTGTATGTACATATCTCTTATTGGGAATCGTTCATATATGATGTCAGGGGTGTAGCTAAAAATGTTTTCAGAAGATTTTGAATTGTTTTGGATGAATGGCAGGCATTTAAGAGTGTCTTGAGATTTTAGACTCAAAAACTTCTAGGAAATTGAAGAATTTCTCCTTTTGGAGTCGAACCCCCTCCCTTTCTCCTTTTAAATACGCCGTATTATTGTCCTGTTGTAAGATGACATAAATGTGCACTGTCAGCTAATTTTGTAAGCTGATTTTAGTGTATATCAACGGTTAAAAATCTAAATTTGAAGCAATTAATTAGCTTTAATATTGGAAGTACTTCAGTTTTTGTCTTAGCTTACAATAAACGACACTATAGCTTCAGATTTAACCCAATCCCACCAACTCTGATCTTCACAGACCCTCCACGACAATATCCGATCCTCCATGATCAAGCCCGACCCACCACCAAACTCCCCGATCTTCCACGTCACTTCCCGGCCCTCAACGATCCTCTCCGACCCACTACGCCCCTCCCGGATCCTTTACGACAATACCCGACCCACAATAATTAAATTCGACCCTCCACGAAACTCACCGACCCTTCACGACCTTCTCCGATCCTGCACGACACTCCCGGATACTCCATGACCTTCCTCGATACTCTCCGACTTTTCAAAATCCTCCCCGACTTATCACGACCCTCCACGACCCTCCCCAACTCTACTTATCTCTTCCAATTCAATATTAAAACTCATATCCACAAACAATCCCCATAAGAATATCAATATGATCCATAATCGACACCAACTGATTCTCATGCATCTAATATTGATAAAAAAAACAACCATCAATATCGATTCCAAAAAAAAAGAGAGAAGATGTCGTCTGCAAAATTTGCATCGCATTGACAAAAATTCAATTTTGAATTGAATCAATTTAAATATTATACAATGTCATCAGCAGCTTCAGACTTGACTACACACGGTTGAAAAAAAAAAAGAAAAAAAAGTTTACAGCACACAAAAAGAGACGAGAATGAATGTCAGTCATTCGTATTAATGAGAAATAATTGAAATGTTTTATTTTATAGTCAAATAATAAAAAGTCAGTGACGTAAATTTGTTTACAGAAGTGCTAAAAAATCACTTTCGGTTTTAATCATGACATGTAATGAATTAAATAAACATAAAAAGAGAATAATGGCATTATGTACACAAAGGTGACCCTCGGTACGATTTAAAAAAGTTTTTACCTTTTTATGTTAGGAATTGAGAAGCAGTTTGTTGCTGTACACGTGCTTTTGACTCCGTTGGGGGTATTCGTCCTTTAATTGAGGTCTTGGTCTGAAGCTGATGAAATGGTGAGCATGTGATTTTTTGAGAGGAATCACTGCTGGTTAGTTCATTTATGACGACTAAGGGATGTATCGGGATATGTAGGTTCAAGGATTGGATTGAAGGTTGAGTAAGTAAGCTTAAGTATTGAATGGCAGCCATAAAACCAGATTGAGGATGAAAGACTCAAGACCGTCTCAAATTCGAAATTAGATTGTCGAAAAATTCGAACTCAACTTATTTTGAAATAAAAATTTACGTTACAAAAAAAAGTAAAAGTAACGGTCAAAAAAAGTTTGAATATTACGGGAAAATTTTTTTTTGAAAAATTCAACGGTCGTTTTGAGAAAGCCACACTTTGGACTGACTCGGATTTTGTATGAAAAAGTCGGTTCTAGTTGACTCAACTTTGATAAAGAAATGAACAAATTTCAAAAAAAAAAATAAACTGAAGCGATTATAACAATTTTCATGATTAGGAATCGAACCCTTGACTTTTGAGTAATATGTCTAAAATCCATTCACTCTACCACTTAAACCATCAGGATTAATAAATTTATTTTAAAAATCTGACAAAAAATCCAATTTAAACCTTCAAAAATGCGTCTTATCTTTCCATTTACCTTACCCCAACCATAATCCTCCCTCCAAATTATTCCAAGAATACATTTTAAATGAAAACTCATGCAGTGCGTTGTACTAAAAACGAGTTTTTGTCGAAATCAATTATGTAACACAATGAAGAACAAGAAAATTGAACGAAAATAAAATACGAAAAAAAGATATTACTGAATTTACAACAACTAGAGAAAGACGAGGAGCAAGCTAAGGATGAGGATGTAAATAAAAGATGAAAATGCTTGCCAAAAATACAAACAATGTATCGACTTTCTCTTATTGTGAATAAAGATTCCTTCATATTTGTCTTTTGTATCCGTCCGATGGGGAATTTGGTGCCGTTCATCGACTCTGCTTGTTCCAATGAAATTTTTGAATAAAATTGTGGCTATTTTTAACATTTTTTTGAGAATCATATCAATTTTGAGATGTAAAGAAGCATTTAAAAGGAGGAAATAGGCAATTTTTAGGGGATGGAATAAGTATTTGATCAATGTACGGTCAATTGGTAAGGAATGTAGGATGTTAGATGATACTATGTGAAATTAATGAGATATTTTGTTAATTTCAAGTCAAGGCAAGAACAAAAAATTGTTTTTAAAATTTCAAATTTAACGGATTTTTTGGATTTAAATTTTCCAATTTTCAAAAAAAATTTTTAACGGATTTTTGGGATTTGAACTTCAAAAGATTCAAAATTTAACGGATCTTTTTGGATTTGAACTTCAAATTTTCCAAAAAAAAAATCAAACTTTAACGATTTTTTAGGATTTGAACATCAGTTTGTAAGAATTTATGAATTTTCAAATCCCAAACGACCGTTAAATTCAAAAATACATCATTCCATCCCCAAAAGGTCACCCAAACTTGACATACCTAAAAATAAATTTATCAATACTTTATCGATAGGAAATTAAATTTTTACCATTTCTGTCTATCTTGTTTTCCTTTCAATTCCTCCTCCATCCATCGAGTCAACAAGAAAAGCATGAAGCACAGTCGTGTGCTCAATGTCGTAAACATTTTGCAAGAACAATCATTTTGTCATTTACATTTGCTTACTTCTGGTAAAATGACTTTTTATGGCTGTTTTTTAAAAAATTTCCTCATTTTATTTCCAATGCCTTTTTTAAATTGTCTTGATGATGGTGTGCTGCTTTTTACATTTTATGCTTCACACAGGGCTCATACCAAATATTATTTTGGACATGCTGCAATTAATTTTTCAAGCATAAAGTCGCGGAAATGAATCATTAAATTTTTAATAATGTTGCTAATTCTTAAGTAAATGTAAATGAACGCATTTATCTTACAGCAAGGGAAATTAATGAAATTTTAATCACAATTAAGAGCTATTAATAAGTTCCACAGATTCTTGAGCTTCTCGTTATAAAAATACGTTAAGGGATTTATTTGGAATTATTATTTTGGATATATTTAATAGAAAGATCTTTTAATGAGGGATTAAAATATATTTAAGAAGGCACTGACTCCCTTATGTGGATGCAATCAAGTTGAAGCTGTAAAATGGTGTAGCTGGAATGTGTTGTAAAGTCAGGTAGAGCTAAAGACGAAGCTTAATTGCTTCCTTCACTAATTGAACAGATCAACTGTGATCCATGACCTCTTTTAGTGGGTGTCTCAAGCTTGTTACTCATACTGGCTATCCTTTGCTAATTACTCACTTACTTCCTTGGCTGGAGCGCACTAGAGCTCATTGTTGCGTTTAGAGAATGTCTAACTAAATACCAAATGTCAAACAATTTCTATCAACAGCCACTTTCCAAGTGATCTTCGGTCGAGAAAGAAGCAGAGCTCTTACCTGAATATCACAAATCAGTCAATCGATCAAAAATCCAGTCCTAGGCCGTCTAGACTCTGACTTGGTGCCAGACTCGTTTATAATCCACTTTTGATTGAATTTCTAATTTACTGTCATCTTAGCTATAAACCTTGAGCCATGCCTGTAGGTTCAAATCCCCATAACTCGTTTCAAACTCCCACAAACGATCCCCTGCATTCCAAAAGAACAGAGCTTATAAAATCATTAAAATATCAACGAATAATTGCATAAACAATTTAATTAAAAATATATATACATATCCCCCAGTTGTCCATGAGCAGCACAGAGACATTTCAATCAACAACAATGTGAACGATAATATTTTAATCCCTTTTCATCAACAAAAAGCAAGCTCGTCGCAGCTTTATATTTAAAACAAAACAAAATTCCTTTAAAGTCAGAACAACATTTTCTCGGTCTTTGCATCCGTCTCTTTAACATCGGCAACGACGATGGAAATGTTAATACAGAGAGAACCTTGAACCTTCAATATAATACAGCATGGAAATAGCAAAAAAGAGGTTTTTATGAACAGCAGTGGATGTGGCGAATAGAGGAACTTTTTTTACCCAACCAAATTCATCTCCATGCAAGCACAAAATGCTCTTTTTTTTAAAGGAAAAAAAGCCACTTCATTTCCACCACATCTTTTTCGTACTTCCGTCTCTCCTCTGTTACTTCTACTTTTTATTTAATCAAGTTTTTAACAACCTTCATCATCATTGAATTTCAATTTTGCCTTCCTTGCTGTCGACTGAATTAAATTTCATGTCTTCGAGGAATTTTTTTTTTTAACAGGAAGTATACAGACATGATGTATTTTGATGTCAGATGAAAAATGAGGACCATTTGTCTTGTTAATTATTTTAAAGCGATAATTACTTGTGAGATGTGATGACAAGGGATGGAATTGCGTTGGAAGTTGATGGTTATGGAGCGAGTTTGACTAAAAACGTTCAATTTTAGCTTCGCTCGACTTAATTTTGCTTCGCTCGACTCAAAAAAGCTCAATTTTTGCTTCGCTCGACTGAAAAAAGCTCAATTTTGCTTCGCTCGATTCAAAAAAGCTCAATTTTTGCTTCGCTCGACTCTCAAAAAATTTTTGCTTCGCTCTACTTAAAAAAGTTTTTTACTTCGCTCGACCCAAAAAGATCAAATTTGCTTCGCTCGACTCAATAAAGCTCAATTATGCTTCACTCGACACAAAAAAGCTCAATTTTGCTTCGCTCAACTCAAAAAAATTCAATTTCAGCTTCGCTCGACTCAAAAAAGCTCAATTTTACTTCGCTCGACTCAAAAAAGCTCAATTTTGCTTCGCTCGACTCAAAAAAGCTCAATTTTACTTCGTTCGACTCAAAAAAGCTCAATTTTGCTTCGCTCGACTCAAAAAAGCTCAATTTTGCTTCGCTCGACTCAAAAAAAACACAATTTTACTTCGCTCGACTCAAAAAAGCTCAATCTAGCTTCACTTAATGCAAAAAGTATCACAAAAGTCACATCCTTGCTTAATTCCATCTTATACTTATCTCGCTCACATTCTCATCCATGCGATGCTCAAAATCTATAATTAATTTACAGCCATCTCATTCACCATGACGCAAGAATCAGATAATATGTTTTTCCCTATAATTACAATCCATTTTCAAGATTCCACTCTCGTTAAAGCCAAGATCTTGACAATTTTTTATGCTCCACAGAAATGGCAAAAACATGTTTGTCATCTAATGACAAGAGTCATTTTTATGTTGAACATCATTTTGACTTTAAAAAATGTCTCTACATGCCACACATATATATGTATATATATATTTTAAACAACTGTAAAATGTAGATTGTGGATGGTTTAATCTTCTTCTTTTAACCCCTTTTATTGTTGTTCTACGCTGTCATTGCAATGTGACTAAAAGAAGTGGTGTTCTTGGTGTGGATGGAAAAAAAATTGAAAAATGGATGTGCGGGGAATTTTTGGTGGGGAATTTATGACTGTCTTTGAATTATGAAGAACGGAAATTTGGTGGGAACATTTAGAAGTATTGAAATTAAGTAGATAAAGGCAGTTGCTGGAATTATCATCCTAAAGACAAAAAGACCACATAGAAACCGACAGCATGTCTTATGTTTGTTAACGTCAGTGTAATTTTTACATCTAAAATCCAAATCGACCTTATCGTAATTGACTCAAGTCAACTTATCGCCTATACTCAAATAAATTCAGTCTACCATCTTCAGTACTAGAGTATCGGGAGCGCCCGTGGCGCCCATCTTCAGAATTTTCAGCTTCACATAGCTTCATGTGGCATCACAATTAACCCCATTCCCACTGATACCGCTTAATTTTCGGCTTCACATGGCTACACAGAATGGCTTCACATGGCTTCCGTTCTTGTATCTGCAAGGTAATTGGATGTTTATAATAAAGATTATCGACTCAGAAATGACTCGACTTACTTTACTTACTTCGCTGTCCGTACAAATCATCTGTAAGATTCATAGTCTTTCTCATTTGGAATCTAAAACTGGCTTTATCGCTAGCTGTCTTTGTCAATTACCAATACTAAATGATTTACTGTCTCTATCAATACCCTTCCTTCAAGAGTTCATTGACCGCCTTAGTTAGATTCGAAATGATTCGAAAATAATCAAATCGCATTTATTCTACTAGAAAATTTGGAAACTCGACTGACAGAAGTTCCAGCCCAAGATTTGAACTCTATTTTGAATGACTTTACATAATTTTGAGATTCGAACCCCTATCTTCAGCATCAATTTTTCAATCTAGATAGTGCCATTAATCCTGATGACTCTTAAGAATGACAATTTTGAGATTAGAACTTCCCAAAAATCATTAAATTTTAAATCAATTCACCACAAATCAAATTAAATAAATAGCCAATGAGCAGAACAACCTTACCATAAACACAATAAGCATCATAAAAAGACCTTCCAAACATGTCCACAAAAAAAGGAACAAAATGAATCAACAAAAAAAAGAAGGCAAAAAAAAATCCTAAAGACTCAATAAAAAATTAATGAAATCCATTAAAATGAGAATGAAAGCATCAACATAGACATCCGTATTATGTTATGTATTGTCTAAATGAACAAGATTGAAAAGTTGATGAAAATAAATTGAGATAGATTTACGATCGAGCTCTACCACATGTGATGGCACATGACACATTTTTCTTCTTTATTATTTTAAAATTAAAGGAATTGTGAGACGAGTTGAGGGATATAAAGTGGATGTAAAGCAATAGTCTACTGTGATATCCATTCGATTTGTTTTTTAATATAGCAGCACATTTATTTCCTCTATACGAAATAAAAGAATCAAAATTGATTTTTACTTCTTTTTATTTTTCTTCATTAAACTCGGTATAAAAATAGAATATAAAAACACATTTAATCTTCTTTATTTTGTTTACTATAGACTATTATTGAAAATCATTAGGAAAATGAGAAGTGGATTATAAAAGTAAGTATTATAAATGTTAGCTGAAATTTGATATTTTTTTTTTGTATTTGAAAATAAATTTGAATATTTAAGTTTTATAAGCAAGGTTTATAGGTATGCATTTAAATTTGATTTCATGAATCATTTAGTTATAATGTCATATGACACATGGTCACATGGTCATATGGTATTCATGTGGTTGTCATATGACATCCATGAGACTGTCATTGGACATCCATGAGACTGTCATTGGACATCCATGAGACTGTCATATGACATCCATGAGTCTGTCATATGACATCCATGAGATTGTCATATGACATCCATGATACAGTCATATGACATTCATGAGACTGTCATATGACACTCATGAGACAATCATATGATATCCGTGAGACTGTCATATGGCATCCATGTGGTTTGTCATACGACATTCATGTGACTGTCATATGACATTCATGTGATTGTTATATGTTATCCATGTGGTTTGTCATATGAAATTCATGAGAATGTGTGGTTGTCATATGGCATCTATGTGGTTGTCATATGGCATCCATGTGATTGTTATATGTTATCCATGTGGTTTGTCATATGGTATCCATGTGGTTGTCATGTGGCATCCAAGTTACTTAAATGTGGTTCAACTACTCTTAATCATCTAAACTTTAATGAAAAAGATCCATTATTTTAACATAAATTTCATACCAGAACAAAAAGATTCCAAAAACCACTTTCGACCAAAATACCACAATAAGCAGTGCTTAATCTATTTTTAAAAACTAAAAGCAAAAAAAAATAAAGAAAATGAAAAAAATTTTATTATCCTTAGAAAAAAGGAAGTGGAAAAGCTAGAAAATTTCCACAATCCACCATTTAAAAAACGTTGAACTTTGCCCCATTGTTCCAGCACGAATGACTCTTATTGAAGAATTCCTTCGGAACTGTATTAACAGAACGTAACGATGCAAGTGCAGCTTCAAAACCAACTGAAACACAAATTGCTTCCGATTTTTGATTCAACATTGCGGTTATAAATCCAGCAGAAAATGCATCGCCAGCACCCGATGAACTTTTAACATTATTCTCAATTGTTGCTGGATAATGACGAAGCTTACTATCCCCATTCGTGCCACGTTGAATATATTGAAGATTATTCGTAAAGAATTTGTCATTGGAAGTGCCAAATCGTTTAATAAATATTCCATGACTTCCCGCAGTCACAATAATATTGTCAATGTCATCATGAAGCTTATCACACAGCTCAGCAATCTCATCAGAAAATTTGTTAATTTTCAAGTCATTGTCATGAGCCCAAAATGGCGTCGACGATTCACTTGATGGCTTTAATGTATCAACAATCTTTCTCAATTCATAAATGTTTGGTGTCATGAATTTTATTTGACGATATTGTTGGGGACTCAATTCAAAAGGCTTGCCAGCTATTAGCATATCCGTTGGCTCATAAAAAACTGTCAATATGGAATAAAAGGAATGTATTATTTGTAAATGTTCTGGGTATGTTTTGATGAGTCATTGCAACAATAGTTGCTGTCGCAGCAGATATTCTCAAACACAACAATGGTAATGATAGTAGTGATGATGATGAGGAGCAGGAAAATGAATTGCACATGAGAGTATTTGAATGGTATTGAATGAGACAAAGAGAAGAGTAAGGTTAGGGATGATTTGGTGTTAGGAGCGTGTATCACTTGGAAGGTATTGATTTATTGCGTTTAGGTATCACAAGAGTGCCCTCAAAAAGTCATGGAAATGTCATGCCGTCAATAATGATGATAATGTACTTGGCATCGGTAATTAACATGCAGTTCCCAGTGATAGAGCCAGCTTGAGATGAAAATTAGGAGGTTCTCAATCAGATTTATGTTCTTAAGCCTTATGCTCTAGGATGTAATTTTGAAGATGGACTCATAGTGAAAAATGGGCATTTCTATCCTCAATCTTATGCCCCTAGAAGTCCTGAATGTCCTAATGCTCTAAAGTAGAGTAAAGAGCAATACACCAGAGTGTGCCATAGAGCATAGTTTGAGAAACAATGGGTTAGACTTGTTCAGAACCTTACAACTTCTGAGGTTCTAGAGAAAAAAGCACACTTCCCAGCAACATAGTCTGAGTGGGACTCGAACACACAACCTGAGATTTCTAGTCACATGCTCCTACCACTCAGCTACCGAAGGGTTGTTATGGTGCATGACAGAATCCGGGTATAAACATACTCTCAGCAATACTACTTTGTGCTAAACTTTAAAGGACACCAAACATTCATCTCGAAGTAATGGGGAATTGGATTTTGGGTAATGAGCGAAGGGAAGTAGGATGAACGATGGGGAGTTCATCCCTCCAAACTCTTCTTCCCCATCACATCAATCCACGCTAACATCCAGATAATCAAATTTAAAATCATCGACTTAATGAACATTTACAAGATATAGGACAAACATATTGTATTGAATGCAAAGCTGCGGTTTACTGACCTGGTTTATCATATCGACATGCCAATAGCAATATCGCATCAATTGTTTCATGTGAAAGATTTGCATCAATACAAATCAACGGTGCATGCTTAATCAAATCCACATTGGCATATATCTGTAATGACATTGAAAATATTGGAATTGCATGTAAGGAACTAATGAATTGGCATATTTGTGCTGGTATTGGAAGTAGATTATGAGGTTTGTAGTAAGTATTGAGGAACTTTCTCCAGCTCATAAATGTAAAAATACTTAATAAAATACCAATTCAGGTGTTATTTCACTATGGATATCCATATCTCCAACATAAATTTTACAATCGCGAACTTTATCTAATATAACAGCACAACTAGCAGTTGCAAATGTCGATGATATTTGACTCGATTCCGTTGCTTCACTCGGCAATGTTTTACGTAAAACTTCACCATTCTGGTCGTCACCAAAAGCAGATATTAGCGATACAGAGCCATTTAATTTGTATAAACCCTCAGCAATATTTCTTGCCACACCACCGGGGGAGAATGTCGTTTTAGCTTTATATGTTGCACCATTCAACTGGAAATAGAAAGAATATAGGAAAGATATGTAAATTCTTGTGTTTTTTAGAAATATAAATTACTATGTCGCGTTGAAAGAAATGTATTAACGGAAACTAAAGCAGTATTTATTGCCTGCGGTTGACTATGAATTCATTTATATGTCACAATAAGGAGCTTCAAGCGTTTATTAGGGAGTGTAAATCGTCGACAATAGACTAGAGTCGATTAGAGCCGATTAGAGTCGACTAGAGTCGATTAGAGTCGATTAGAGTCGATTGGAGTCGATTAGAGTCGACTAGAGTCGATTAGAGTCGATTAGAGTCGATTAGAGTCGATTAAAGTCAATTAGAATCGACTAGAGTCGATTAGAGTCGACTAGAGTCGATTAGAGTCGACTAGAGTCGATTAGAGTCGATTAGAGTCGATTAGAGTCGATTAGAGTCGACTAGAGTCGATTAGAGTCGATTAGAGTCGAAGAGTCGATAGAGTCGACTAGAGTCGATTAGAGTCGACTAGAGTCGATTAGAGTCGACTAGAGTCGATTAGAGTCGATTAGAGTCGATTAGAGTCGACTAGAGTCGACTAGAGTCGATTAGAGTCGACTGATTAGAGTCGACTAGAGTCGATTAGACTCGACTAGATTCGACTAAATTCACCAACTATCCAGACTCATAACCCCTAAAATCCACAAATAGATTTTTTTCCATGTTTTCCTTTGCTTCCGGCTTCATTTGTCTACATCCAGTCGCTCCGACGTGTATGGAGCGTAAAAGATGTATGAATATTTGAAAGGTACATTATAGCCATTGTTTAAAAGTGCAATGCCCGTAAGCAAACGGTCATAACAATATAAAAAAAATAAAAATTTACAAACATCGAAACAAATAAAATATAAAGCGGTGAAAAGGAAGCGACACAGAAAAGCATATTACATGCTAAACACTAGTTTTGTTTAATGCCTTCTGCAAATTCTATAGTTGTTGTTTAAAATATACAAAATAGAAGCTCCTGAATAGAACAAAATATAAAAAAAGGCAATATGAATATTTTATTTGGGACGAAACGGAAGCAGTAGAATTTGAAAGCAAAACAATACATAGATTGGGGTAAGGATAGGTATGTGAAAAGGAAATGAAAGCACTTTTCAGAAAGAATTTTGCATTTTAAATTAATGGGATTGATCAGAGGTAATTTTAGGGTCAGGAAGTTGGGTGGAAAAATGCGTGTAAATATTCATGGATTCATTTTAAGGCTTCATTTCCTCAATAGCTTGTTTTAGGGAATTTTGTAACTTAGAGCTCGATATTAGAACTTGTCGAGCAAGTAATCGTGCACTACAACTCCCTCACACACCTTTCTAAGACAAAATAGAGATAAAACATTCCTTTCAGCTTCCACGCTATGCCTTGTGTACCCTTGGGCCTCCTGTGTCCCCTTTGCCAACTTGTCGTGCAACACATCAAATAGCTATCAAATCTTATTGCCACCCCCTCCCCTTTTCCCACTTTCTTCTGTTTTGGATCCCATCCCATCCGCCCCCTCCTTCCTATGCACCCCATGTACCTCATGTGCCAACTTGTCGTGTAACATGTCAGATATTGGCCGATACCCCTTAATATTGCACAAAATCGAGATAAATATCTAAGCTACCCCATCCCTTAAGATCAAACCCCCTTAACCATAAATTTTCCCAGAACTCACCTCCTCACTCTTCCCTCAGTATAGCCTTAAATGAGATACAAATGCCAACAATTTCAATTCTCAACAATTTTTCTTGACTTAATCCAACGGATTTAAATTTTTCAAATACTTTCTCAAATTTCAAGTCTTGCTTTGTTAATTAGGTAATCAATACATTGTACATCGCATTGTTTATCACGTCAAACCAGACAGTTAATAAATAATCAGTCTCATTTGAATTTTCGAGTTAATTAGACGTACAATCAGTTAAAATGAAATTTGTTTTCTTCTTTATCGCATTATTTGTGTTGGTTGCAGTCATCAACTGTGATGAAAGTGATGATCCGTAAGTTGTGCAATATGCTGCTCATTACCTAATGTCAAACTGTGTTTAAGTTAAGGTTGCATTTGAAAATATTACGTTTGAAACTAGTTGTGGCTTATACGAGCTGTTTACGAGTTTTAGATTGTAATTTTATGCTGGATATCCGCATATAAGCCTGCAAATATTGTTCGTAGGGTGGACAGTTAGCTAGAATTAAGATACAGAAGCTTCCAAGAGACTCTTTAGTCGATTGGCAGCAGAAGTGACTTAATTCTAGCTATACTGCTTGATTTCTGTGTGAACAACTGTACTCAGCTCCTGAATAGCTTATATCGGTTAATTGATTCCAAATCTTGCACCAAGCCGGTATGACTCTGGTATTGTAACTGATCTAAGTTAAATCTAATACCAAGTCAGAGTCATGCCGACATGGGGGTCAGTTTTGATACATTAACCAACTTATGTTGTTCGAGGTATTACTGAGTATGGAGTCAACTCAGTTTTTGTCCACAAAAGTCAATTTGACATAGATTTCTATCAACACTTAAGCCACAATACTTCAATTCCATTAATTTCTGTAACTTTATTTGAAATTTAGCCAAATTGTCTGCAATTTAGAGAAAGAGACAGGAATATGCCGCGCAAACAAGCCAAGATGGTACTATGACGCATCAACAAAGTCATGTAACTTATTCACATATGGAGGGTAAGTTTGACTGTTCCAAGAATTGTCAATTGCTTAACTTGCCCGAGCGACCAAAATAAAGGAGTCTCTGCCACGGGACATATCGGCACAAGTTTATCATGACATCCAATGGCAAGACATGACACTAAGTCGCCATATGGCAGCTACTTGAATACTAATTTGTGCTGATCGGGGGAGCTTTTAAGGCTTCACTTAACCATTTTTATTGGTCCACGAAGTCTCTTGGGTTGCTAACTCTTATGACGTCACTAATATTCTATTTTATATTAACAGATGCAGAGGCAATGCCAACAACTTTAATACTGAAGCAGACTGCATCGCCAAATGTAACGGAGTTTAGTAAAATCATTAGTTACTGTAAAGTTGATGATTATGATTAATAAAATGACATAAAAATGACAGAAAGCTGTTTTATTTGAATCAAGTCTTCCTTAATATGTTTACAGCCAGATGCCTCCTTTAAGTACCAAAAACCTTATCAAATTCGCACGAATTTCCAATCCAGTTTAATCCGCATCCACATTTAGAATGTGTTCAATCAGTTAACTTTTTATGTCACAAGCATTATCAGCACATGATGTGATTTTGAGTGTCAAAGATCAGATAATTGTGTCATTATTTCAACAAAAAAACAGCCACAAATTCTCTCTGTGTGCTCAATTCTCACATATTAGTTTATTTTTGAACCTCAAAGTGTTTGGAAGTGCCAACAATAAAAAATGAAATTTTTATTCACAATTTTGTCAATTTTCTTCTTCTTTGCAACAGTCTATGGACAATCGGCGTAATCATACAGGAGTAGCACAAGTCGGTTAATCGATAGACAATTCGACATCCGGCTGGCGTGACTCTAACCTAATGCTGGATTCAGCTTGAATGCCAAGTAGGCGTGATCCAGGCAAAGTGCTGCATTTAAGCCTGGAATGCCTGGATACGCATCCAATCCACCAACATTCCAGAGTCAATCCGGTCTAGTGCCAAATTCCATATCGATTGCATGACTTGTGCTTTTAGAGATAATTGAGTGTCTAATGAGGATTCTTATATAACTTTAGTGACTGCACATCACCACCAGTTACTGGACGATGCTTTGCCTATTTCCCATCATGGAATTATGACTCAGCATCCAATACATGCAAACCATTTGTTTATGGCGGGTAAGTTGGGTTCATTTGTAGGCTAATCAAGGTTGATGCTGTACAGCAATCGATAGACAGTCATGTCAACACATGACTGTTGTTGAGGGAATGTTCGGGAACTTTACATAATTTCCAAATGTTCCCTAATGATCCCGAGCAGCACAATGAAGGGTGTCTTGACTACCCATTATTTGGTGCTGATTAGGATGAAAAATCATAATAATTTTGAACTATTTGCAGATGTCAAGGAAATGGAAATCGTTACGAAACCGAAGCTGAATGTATTGCTAAATGTGCTCATTGATTAAAATGAATTGAAATTTGTAAACTAAAAAGCAATAAAAAAAAAAATTTGAACTGGAACTGATTTTAGTTAATTATTTACTTGTTAGCCTTTAATTGATAATCCTTTCCAATACTATGGTTGATGATTTTAATTGGTACGATACTATAAAATGTCACTTAGAATTCATATTGAGACAGTCTTATTTGAAATTTCAAGTTATTTAGACGTGCCAAGGATAAAAACTTAAAATGAACTTTGTTTTCTTCTTAATTTCATTATTTGTGCTGATAACAGTCACTATGACGCATGTTTGTGAAGAAAGAGTTGTTCCGTAAGTGTATTAACACATGATGTTGCTGTCAGATGCTTAAAGGCTTAGTAAAGGGTCAGACATAAAAAAAGCTATGATAGTCTGACCCTGCTAAAACTTAACAAAAAGCTTTCTAGATCATAGATACTAAATTCCTAAATTTTTGAGACATTTGACCTATTTTTCATCAATCTCACCCACGTTGGTCGAAAACGTATTTCACTCATATACAGACTATATTATATCGTTGGAAAGGTTTTTTGATATACTACGTACCACTAGTGTTTCCATAACATTAATATTCGATTTTTTAAATAACACTGTTGGTCAAAACCAGAGTTTTAGTAAAAATGTTGAGAATTTTTGACTTCGAAGTCAATTTTCACTACTTAAACTGCACAATATCAATGTACAATTTAGGCAGTAAATGTAGCTATAAATAAGATCTTTATCATACAATAGTTTTAAAAAAATTTTAATGCACCATATAGACAGGATGCTACAAAAAAGACAAAAATACCAAGGTTTTTCAGAATTTTTCGCTTTTATCTTCCCATAGTGGAACCGATACATATTTTATTTATATTTTTATAAAACCTCTTACAACTACCTATCACATAGAAAAACTTTGATAAAAATTGATTGAGGTGGAGAAGCACCAAAACAATTTGAAAATGTCCATAACCTAAAAAGGACAAAGTTCGGCTATGGAATTAGAGCTGGCGTGACTCTGACCTAATGCTGGATTCAGTTTGAATGCCAAGCAGGTGTGATCCGGGCAAAGTGCTGCATTTAAGCTGAATGCTTGGATGCGCATCCAATATACCAACATTCCAGAGTCAATCCGGTCTAGTGCCAAATTTCATATCGATTGCCCGACTTGTGCTTTTAGAGATAATTGAGTGTCTAATGAGAATTCTTATATAACTTTAGTGACTGCACATCACCACCAGTAACTGGACGATGCTTTGCCTATTTCCCATCATGGTATTATGACTCAGCATCCAATACATGCAAACCATTCGTTTATCGCGGGTAAGTTGGGTTCATTAAATCATGAGTATGATGACATTTGGAGACTAATCAAGATTGGTGCTGTACAGCAATCGATAGACAGTCATGTGATGTTGAGGGAATGTTCGGGAACTTTACGTAATTTCCAAATGTTCCCTAATGATCCCGAGCAGCACAATGAAGGGTGTCTTGACTACTCATTATTTGGTGCTGATTAGGATGAAAAATCATAATAATTTTTAACTAATTGCAGATGTGAAGGAAATGGAAACCGTTACGAATCCAAAGCTGAATGTATTGTTAAATGTGCTCATTGATTAAAATGAATTGAAATTTGTAAACTAAGAAGCAATAATAAGCAAAAAAAACTCAGCTTCGAACTAGAGGAAGACTGCATGAAAACATGTAACGGAGTGTAAAATACTAATCGGAATGCTTGTAATGGATGTAAATTTAAGAAACTTAATGAAAAATGTGTAGTAAATTTGGTTTATAATTCATGGAATTCCCTAGTATTTTAGGTGATTCCAATAACAATAAATTGCTTTTTTACACATAATTACATGACTTAGTTCCACTTTTGTTTGTTTTCATGATTTTATCAGCACTTTGCTTCACTGAACCATGTCGAAGATCAGCTGTTTTTGTATAAAATTGGACTTCACTTATATGATTGTTACTCAATATTTCAGAGAGCTTACAAGCTTCAAATTCAAATTCAAAATGAAATTTTTGTTCGTTATTTTTACAATTTTCTTCTTTTTTATCACAATTTATTGAGAAAAACCGTAAGATTTGCAGCATAACTCGAAAAGACATGGAACATGCTTATGAGTATGATCACATAAATAAGCATGCTCAATTATATTGGAAAAGGACAGCATAGTCCTCAGGTTATCAAGAATGGGTAGAAAATCCCGATCAGCTAGTAGAAATACAGAAAATCCCCAAGGTGAGAATTCCACAAAAAATTCATCAACATCCAGTTCAACCTCAATAAGCAGTGACTCTCAAGTCAAAACGGCTAATATTCATTACTTTAAGCTGCAAAGATATCAAATCTGCGCTTAGCCAATTTACATTCAAGAAGACACTAGTCTGGAAGATCCAGTCAACAAATTCAACACAAATTCGTGTCCCAGCTAGTAAAGTCATCAATAATATACGCTGTATGTTGTTCAATTCGGGGTTCCTGAAATGAATATTCACATCCTCAATCATAAACACAAGGTGATTGACAGCATCATAGTCAGATGGGAGAGACTCAAGAAGAGCATTAGTAATGTCACACAATGCTATAACTATTATGTAATTTTCAAATGCTCCCTAATTTCCAAAAGCAGCACAATGTGCCTCATTGAAAATGTCAAGGAAATGGAAACCGTTATTCATACAAAAAAATCATGCATATTAAGAAGTAACGGTTTTCTGAAATTCAAACTTTCTAACGATTTTGCAAAATTCAAAATTTTCCCGCCAAAAGTTGTTTACATATTGTGCTGAAATCAAAAGTGATTATAGTATTTATGCGTTGATTTGAATGAT
This sequence comes from Chironomus tepperi, assembly GCF_022539635.2. Classification (NCBI taxonomy): domain Eukaryota; kingdom Metazoa; phylum Arthropoda; class Insecta; order Diptera; family Chironomidae; genus Chironomus; species Chironomus tepperi. The sequence continues at coordinate 52,330 of NW_027226357.1, read as the reverse complement.
CGATAACCCAATAACTCGAAAGAACCGAACTATTAAAACAATCCTGAGCTTTCTATGACGTCTAGTTTTCGATATCTCGCGTTCCGGCTGAACGACTGAACGAACAAAAATTAAGCTACCATTTTGAAAGAAATCTAATTATGAATTGAACTGGAACTGATTTTAGTTAATTATTTACTTGTTAGCCTTTAATTGATAATCCTTTCCAATACTATGGTTGATGATTTTAATTGGTACGATACTATAAAATGTCACTTAGAATTCATATTGAGACAGTCTTATTTGAAATTTCAAGTTATTTAGACGTGCCAAGGATAAAAACTTAAAATGAACTTTGTTTTCTTCTTAATTTCATTATTTGTGCTGGTAACAGTCACTATGACGCATGTTTGTGAAGACAGATTTGAATCGTAAGTGTATTAATACATGATGTTGCTGTCTGATGCTTAAAGGCTTAATAAAGGGTCATACACAAAAAAAGCAATGATAGTCTGATGCATATAAAACTAAAAAAGATTCAAAATTCCTGAATTTTTGAGACATTTGATTTATTTTTCATCAATTTCCAACTGATATTTAGCTCACATATCTGCAATATGGAGAAAGATAAAGGACGTTGCAGGGCAAGAATGCCCAGATGGTACTATGACACAACAACAAAGTCATGTCGAGAATTCACTTATGGAGGGTAAGTTTTCTTGTTATTGCAATTAGGTAGCCCGAGCATCCAAAATGAAGGAACTCTACCACGGAATCTATCAGCCAGATGAGGGCGACATCACATCCAAGTGGCAATTGACATGAATCTTGGTACTAAGTCGCCAAATGGCAGCTACTTGAATACTAATTTGTGCTGATCGGGGAAGCTTTTAAGGCTCCACTAAACCATTTTTATTGGTTCATGGAGTCGATTGGGTTTTTATTCTTATGACGTCACTAATATTCAATTTTATATATACAGATGCCACGGCAATGCCAACAACTTTGAAACGAAAGGAGACTGTATCAAAAAATGTCTTATAAGATTATATTAATGGATGTAATTTTGAGAAACTTAATGAAAAATGTGTAGTAAATTTGGTTTATAATCCATGGAATTCCCTAGTATTTTAGGTGATTCCAATAACAATAAATTGCTTTTTTACACATAATTACATGACTTAGTTCCACTTTTGTTTGTTTTCATGATTTTATCAGCACTTTGCTTCACTCAACCATGTCGAAGATCAGCTGTTTTTGTATAAAATTGGACTTTACTTATATGATTATTACTCAATACTTCAGAGAGCTTACAAGCTTCAAATTCAAGCATAGATTAATTCGTTTATTTACAACAAGTAAATATCGAATGCTTGCATTTGAAGCTTGTCATTAAGCTATCACTCAATAATTATTCCTTATTGTAAATTGCATTTAATTGATACTTTAAGGAGTATCCATTGACGACTGTCCATCAATAACAAATTTTAGTTAAATTATGAAATAGTTCATGACAATATATCATTGGATATAGTTCAAAATGAATTTATCAGTCATCGTTGTCCTTATTGTCATCACCACAGCTTCTTTTAACATTACAAATACAGACAGGATGCATAATTTAGTTACTATGGCATGTAAAGTATCAAAAGATGTTATTAGCATGCAGTCAAATACACAAGATATTCTAATTGGGGATTTATTTGGAAGTACTCGATCTTCTATGGTTAATGAGGTCATTCAGTGTATTGGACATGAAATACCTGTAATTGTCACAGATTTCAAGGATGATTTGAATGAGAAGAGCTTAAGGGAAGCGTCGGCTATTATGTTGATGCTTGGAAATCTCAATACGGTAAGGCAAAGATGTAGATCAGTGGTAGGCAGCCTGTAGCAGCACACATGTGAAAGGTTGCTCACTACTGATCTAGATTGCCTGTTTGACAATGTCTATCCTTCCAGATCATAATGCAGTCAATCATATTCAACAATGAATACTCAACTGTTTGGAATCATAAGGCCAGGATACTCATTATAGCCACAAATTTCATAAACTACAGTCAGCAAATTCAAGTTCTATACACTTTTGCACATTATGGATTTATGGATGTGACAATCTTAACAGATATCAGCAATACACTAGAATTCACAACATTGGAGTCAATTCAAGGGAATATGCTAGTTATAAAGGATAACTTCAATGCCTTAACAGTATTTCCGGATAAATTGAAAGACCTCAAAGGATATGGCTACAGAATTATTGTCTACAGTCAGCTTCCTCGTCTAATAATCGAAAATGGACATCTACAAACACCATTGACATACTTCATTGAAGCTGTTGCTGCAAAGCAAAATGCCAGGATCCAATATTAGCATTTAGTTGATCGATTGGCATTTCCAAAACTTTGGTCGAGTAGACGAATGGATCTAACTTTTAATACTGGCTTTGACTTTCCAAATGCCAAAAAATATCCAAAACTGCTTACTTATGAAGAAACTGGCTATTGTGCCTTAGTTCCTCGACCATCAAAATCATCCATTTTTGAATTTATTTTCATTAAGCCATTCGATATGTCCACATGGATTATTTTGTTCCTTACAATTGCCATATGTGCTATAGTTTGGAGATTGTTTCGTCATCGTGGTGCTGTTGATTCTCAATGGCTTCTTATTTATTGGATTTTTGTTGTATTTGTTGGTCAGGGTACAGTATATAGGCAGAACAATCGATTCATTTTGGTGATTTTACTACAACTTGTAATTTTCATGATTTTTGTCTTAAGCAGCATATATGAGAGTTCTATAACATCGTTCCTGATTCAGCCTATTCATGAAGACTTGCTTACTAGATTCGATCAGATTCTAGCCAGTGACTATGAAATAATTACAGATGAAAGTTTTGCATACAAAGTTAAAGATTCTGAGGAGTTTATGGCTATAAAAAGCAGAATGAATGCATCAGTTCTTGATCTTGGCGATATGTATGCAAAGGAAATCCAACGACAGCATTTTGTATTTATATTTGATTGTGAAAGGCTTGAATGGGATATCAGCAGGAAGCTTAGAAACGAATTAAGAGCATCTCATTATTATTATTTACTTCCAGACAAGATTCTCAATCATTTTGTGAGACTTGAAGCTAGTTTTTCAAATCCATTTATTGAGAGACTCCAATATTTTATGGATTTATCATTTCAGGCTGGATTGCCGTACATTTGGAAGGTCTTTTCATGGCAGAGCTATTTAAAAATCTCTCACCGTTTGGCGGCCGATACTCAAACATTTTTGGAACTTAAAGACTTCATTCAAGTATTTTACATCTTAGTTATTGGCTATGCTGTCTCGACACTTGTTTTGCTTGCCGAAATATCCTTTGAAAGTTGCTTAAAACATTTACATTTAGCTTACTGTGGAATAAAGCTGAGAACTAGAGTTACAGATAATGGACATAGGAAGAAGAAGGCAAAGCGGTCAAAATATCAACGAGGAGCTTTATACTTTATTATAAATCAGCACAAGAAGATCAAACGATTAAAAAAAGTTAAAGTTAGGAGAATTTTTGTTCAGCCTCGGTATATTGATATGTAGGAAGTAGAGGAGAAGCTCTTAATGAATTAAGGTACAAAAGTTAGTCACTATCGGATCTAATGACTATTTAGGTAATTCCAATAACAATAAATTGCTTTTTACACATAATTACATGACTTAGTTCCACTTTTGTTTGTTATAATGATTTTATCAGCACTTTGCTTCACTCAACCATGTCGAAGATCAGCTGTTTTTGTATAAAATTGGACTTTACTTATATGATTGTTCCTCAATACTTCAGAGAGCTTACAAGCTTCAAATTTGAATTCAAAATGAAGCTTTTGTTCGTTATTTTTTCAATTTTCATCTTTTTTGTCACAATTTATGGAGAAAAGCCGTAAGATTTGCAGCATAACTGGAACAGACATGAAGCATGCTTATATTAAGCATGCTCAATTATATTGGCTCATTCAGATGAGTATGCTCATTGTCTGTTAGGCTAAATAGATTTAAAATTGCGTCGGATTTGAATTTAATATGTAATTTTAGTAACTGCACATCACCACCAGAATCTGGACGATGCTTTGCTGCATTCCCATCATGGTATTATGACTCAGCAAATAAGAAATGCAAAGAATTCACTTATGGAGGGTAAGTTCATATTAATACAATCGTCACATATTTCAATGTTGTCATCATGACGTCGTGGCGGCAGTGAACCAAGTGGCTGTCACTTGGTTCTAAGCATATGTCGATCGAGCTTGTAAATGCTAATTTATAAATTTAAATTATTTACAGATGCGGTGGAAACGGAAACAGATACGAAACTGAGGCAGACTGTCTTAAAGCATGTGCTTGCTAAATACTTGATTGCAATTGTCAATTTGTTGTCTTGGAACTAAATCCAATGAGTTTAAATTTAATAAAATTCACTTGTGTCGCTCGGGTTACGAAACTTATTTGCTGCATAATCACTTAAAATTATCAATCTGTTTCATAATTTCACAATGTTGTGTCCTTCTGTTCTTAATTTTCAGCACTTTTTGTTTTCATTCTAGTGACCCAAGGTCAAGGCTCGTGAGATTAATTCTGATTTATTGCATATGATTCAAAATATTTAAGAGACATTGCGTCGCCACCAGCTACTGATTGTAGGCATTATTTTACAGATGGAGCTACAATTTAGCTTAAATGACAAATTAGTAGATATTATGTCAAGCTCAAATACAAGTCAGAATTGGCATTGCTTAAAGTCATCCTAGGTATTGATGAACAATACTTGAAATGTAGACATGTTCACACTATAGTCAGTCAAGCATTAAAAATTGATTTTATTTAAAAACCGTTTGAATTGCATATAATTAACCAGCCTTCCTTAACTGCCTATAAATTGCAGTGGAAATTCCATTTACTTAATTACTTGTTCTCGAAACTTAAAGACGCCAAAATGACTTCTTACTAGCTCTTTTTCAGTACAAATTGGAAGTAACCTCTAATTGATCCGAAACGTCCATAATGTCTGACAAAAAAATAGGCCAGAAGACTTCCATTTGGTATCAATAAAAGGAAGTAACTTAAGCAGAGCTTCTTAATTTTGTTATTCTATTTAAAGCTGCTTTGGTAATCTCAATCGATACGTTACAGAGAGTGACTGCATGACAGCATGTAAAAGGCATCAAATATAGCTATACTAAGATTGTTATTAACAGCATATTTGAATCATCTACTGATAAAGTATGTGATTAATACTCAAAAATCTACATTCTCATTCTCAATTTAATTTTGACTCTCAACGAAACTGTTTACTTTGGAGGTGGCTATAATGACTATATATTTGGAATAAATGAGAATGGAATAGAGATATGGATTAGATTGTAAGCCTTTACTGATAGAATTCCTCTCTAATTTAGACAGTTCGATGACTCTTTTGAGTAATCTGATAAGACATTTGGATCAAATAACTTGAAGGTCGCTGGTTCGAATCCAGCAGATTCCAAATTTAAGTTTTGATACATAAACTGCTTAATATTAGAGATCATGACTTTAAATTGATATTATTGCCAATTGTGAATAAAGCGACGATTCAGGAACATGGACATCACAGGCATGATATCAAAGACTGCTCCCTAGTATAGTCACCCTATACACAAATTGCCAGAATATTCAAAGTCACATAAAGTTCAGAGATTGCAAAGCAAAATGAAGCTTATAATTTCGATCCTGCAAATATTTATTTTAATATCAATAGTATGGAGCCTGGATGATACGTAAGGATTTTGACAAGCTATTGGAATCAGTGACGTAGCCAGGAAAGGGGTCAAAACTCGAACCCTTAGAAAAATCTCTGGCTACGTCCTTGATAGGGTTATCAATCCCAGGATTGAATTTTTTGTGATTTCTGGATCAATATTAGGATTCAGTACATTAATCAAGGGATTGACAACCTTAGTCTAAGATATTCATTGACGGAAATTCTAATATTTCACCGATTCAAGTGACTGCACGTCACCTCCAGAGTCTGGTGTATGCATGGCAGATTTTCAATCATGGTATTTTAATCCAGAAACTAAAACATGTGAACAATTTGTTTATGGAGGGTAAGTAAAATTAGATAATAAGTAAGGCACAGAGCTTGAGAGTTTCGTCAAGCAAAGCATGAGAGGAACAGCTCTTAGAATGTAAATAATCAAAAACGGATTAATAAGTGCCCCAGAGAGCACATGACCTTCAAAATGACCGAAAATCCAGCTCTAGCTTAGCATGATTTTGGCCTTAAGCTAGATTCGATGAAATCAGGTCTTAAGCTGCCTGGAATCTGATTTTCGACCATTTCTACACCATGTGCTTTCCGGGAACCACACCATTAGATCCTAAGTTTTGCTACTTCCATACTTAATTGCCATACCTAACCTAATCTATTACATTACATCTGCGGCGGAAATCAAAACAGATTTCATGGAAAAGGAGAGTGTCTAATAAAGTGTGCTGACGGTGTTCTAAAGACTTCATATGGATACGTTTTGAATCTATTCGAATAAATCATAATCAGCTCAGTGCCTTCGTGATTTTCTCAAGAATTCATTATCACAATAAAAAATAATAAAAGTTGTTGAACTTTAAAATTTTGCGCAAATAAAGTCATAAATAATCACTATGGGAATGGATGGAAGTTACGTCACATTTTCCGTTTACTTACTAACTTGTTGGAACCATGCTCTGACTTGGAGCCTGACTCTACTTCTGGCCACATCACGAAACTTGGCCACATCTCCCCTCCCTGGCCTGGCCACATCACCCATCCCCCTGACGGCCACATCACCCATCCCCCTGACGTAAAGCATTGTGTTGGTCACATCTAGGGTTTTGACGAGCCCCTTCCACCACCGGTCCTCCCCCTCCCTCTAATCATAAGAGCTACCTAATTGACGAACCATCCCAAATCTGCGTCAATTAAACTAGATTTATCAAGTCAAAAAATCACACAAATTATCTCAACTAAATTCTCAATTAAACTCTTTCCAATGAACTAAATTAAATATTTTATAGTCAGTCTTCCTTCAAACTTCTAATCTATCGCACACAAAACACAAAAAAAGATGAAATTTCTTTTCTTTTTTATTTCAATAATTCTGATATTGGCATGTGTCAACGGCGATGATCCGTAAGTATAGTTTGGCATTGCTTTTATATTGAGATTAACTAGATTTTTGTTTTTTTCACGAGGTCCTTTAGAAATGAAAAGATCTGTTGAAGTCGTTTAGGTAAGCCTTAACTACTGGACATTGTACGTACTATACTGCATACTGAACCAAGATGTACTATACTGTACTTATAATGCTATACTGTACTATACTGTACTATTGACTAGTCATGCTGTGTTCTTACTATTTATGGAGTACTATACTGTACTATACTGTACTATACTGGTACTATACTATACTGTACTATACTGTACTATACTGTACTATACTGTACTATACTGTACTATACTGTACTATACTGTACTATACTGTACTATACTGTACTATACTGTACTATACTGTACTATACTGTACTATACTGTACTATACTGTACTATACTGTACTATACTGTACTATACTGTACTATACTGTACTATACTGTACTATACTGTACTATACTGTACTATACTGTACTATACTGTACTATACTGTACTATACTGCTATACTGTACTATACTGTACTATACTGTACTATACTGTACTATACTGTACTATACTGTACTATACTGTACTATACTGTACTATACTGTACTATACTGTACTATACTGTACTATACTGTACTATACTGTAGATTTATCATTTACTTTACACAGATGTGATGCAAATGAAAATAACTTTTTGACCAAAGAAGCTTGTGAGGCAAAATGCAGTGGCGTTGAATGAATTACAGCTGAGTTATTATGGCCGAAGGTACAGTTCAGCACACAAAGCCCTCCCAACCCTCACCTTGAAAAATATCAATTAATTTTTTTACCTAAATATTGTCAAGTATCATTAATAAAATCTGTTGTTTAATAGCAAATAGCAACATTAATACATGAAGTCCAAATATAGCCGAAAAAAGCAATTATAACAGCTACAACTATAAATAAATATTAATAGAAAATAATCACATGTGTTTCATATTTAATTTATCTGAAAACGACCAAAAATCACGTTTATGACATTTTGTAACGCCTATAATTAAGCATATTGTATGCTTTTGTAAGGAAAAATGGAAATTGATTATTGATTGAATTTTGTCCTTTGAAATTTTTTTGGAATTGATTGTTTTCCAATAGCTTTTGTGTATAATCTTTAGGATCTGATGTCTATGAAGGGTTAGGTCAGTGCTGGGCAACCTGTGTCGCACGGACAAAAATGACACTAAACGTATGCAATGTGGGGTTTCAAACGAGGCTTTCCATTACGGTTGGCAGTGAAAAATAAATGAACGAGAAAGTGGTGCAGGAGAGAAGGAGAGGCAGGTTAACCTGAATACGCCCTTCTATGACAGATTCTTCAGGTATGAAAGATGATGAAATAAGTGATTGTATTCATTATATTTCCAGTTGTATCTCAGATATAAGGAGTACCTGGATAATTTAATACCTGGATAGTTTCAAATAACATAAATCGGTTACTTCATTACTTCGCTGGTCTAACAGATCATGACCTCCAATAGAATCCGCCTAAAACCAGCTCTATCGCTAGCTACCGTTTGCCAATTCCTGATTTTAAATGCAATACTATCTCGATTAACAGTTTCTTTGCAAGCACAAGTTTGTTAATCGATTCTAAAATGCGGCACCAGACCGACAAGATTCTGGCATGGTGTCAAGTCTAAACCAAATCAGAGTCACAACTACCTTGAGTTTGATTTTTGATCGATTAACCGTTTTATCCTTTTCAGGTTCTTTAATTTGCCAAGATCCCTAACAGGCAAAGAACACGGTTTTATTGTATAGCCTAAAAGCGGTTTATTTGCCTATCAAGAGGTGCCTCAGATTCTGTTCCTTCTGTTTCCACAACAATCATACGATTGAACCAAGAATTTGAACCCAATATTTAAACTTCACCCTCAAAGCATTCCTGTCGTAAATATTTCCCACTTCATTCTCTTTGTTGTCATTCTCAGAAACAGTACAAGATTTTCTTTGAATTTCAATTCCTCTCCAGCATTATCCAATATCAAAGAAAAGCATTTTTGTTTTATATTTTCTCAGAAAAAACAACAGCAAGCATAGAAAAAAAAATTATTTAAATTTTTTAACCCTTCTTATTGTCAAGTAAGGAACATGTCATTGAATTATAAGAAAAACAAGTTCAAATAAATTTTTAAATGTCAAGGTAAACATATCAATATTTCCGAAAGAGATTTATAGGAATTACTGTAATATGATATTATTGATACCAACAAAATTACAATTTTTTCGTTTTTTTGATTGCGTATTAAATTTCAGTGGAAAATGTAATGATGTTTTGATTACTTTCTCAAAGAGACAACATTAAGGCTGTGATGATGGAGAAGAAGTCTTGTCAATTTGGATTGATAAAGTAAGTACTTGATGAATTTGGGGCTGATTTTTTGGGTAGCTAAGGACAACTTAGCTTAACACCGAATTAATTTTATTCTCATCACCTAATATAGTTCCTCAATATTCAGTTCAAGCGGTAAATGGTGCCTTAAAATGCCCCTAAAAATAAGCATAACATAGCCACTTGCTTCATATTAGGAGCTGATTCTGCTTAATATACACGTGATTAAGCCAATCTTATTGCCCTAGAAGCCAGTAAATGCCTCTCTAGAGTAATCTGTTCAAAGGACCTTGACTCATAATTTGGTGTGTTGACTCGAAGGTCGTCAGTTCGAATCCTGAAATTCTGTGTGAAACCTGATGACCTTTGAGCCATGGACACACCAAAATTGACTCAAGGTCCTCAGTTCAGATCCTACTTCTGTGTAAATCCTTTACGGCATTTGTAGAATGACCATAAAATTGAGTCAAGCTCCTTTGCAGATTACTCCACAGAAGCTCCGCAGAAGCATTTACCGGCGTCTGTGTAATTTATAAATTTCTGTTTTTTTTTTAGATGTTTGGATACTTTGAAAGCTTAACTTTATGAGATCAACTCGATATTAGAACTCTGGACAACGTTGAATTAGAAAACGGATCAGAATTTGGAATAGCCAGCAAAAGTGGGTTATTATCTGGAAATCATACAGCCAAATTCGTTAAATCCCAAACATTCGGTTACAACAGACCAAGGTAAGTGTCAAATCCCTGACTTGGACCGAATTTGGTGAAATCTGACTAAGTTCAGAGTTACACCCTGGAGTACGGGTTTATTGCTTACCCAAAGCAGAACAATGCGGCGAACTACATTTTTAACCGTAAAAATGGATCGCAATCAATCTCAATGGTTTCATAAAGACAACTTCGCGTCTTACCATTAATACAGCGATTTAGCGGTGCTGTACTGTTTGGATCCGAACACTTACTTGCTTACTATAACAATGCTCCGACTTGGAGTCTAGATTGCTACAAAAGGCTCGGAACCGAATGATGACCCAACATTTCGGACACAAATTTATGAGAAATTTCAACTGAATTGATTTATTTCCTATAGCCAAGAATATCTTTAAAAATTCATTCCTAGAAATTCCAATCAATCACTCATTCTACAAAACAGCACATAAAAGTTTCCATCGAATATACAATACAGCTTGCAAAATTCTTCCAATCTCGTTAACGTATTTAAAGTCAAATTTAAGTCATTTCATTCCGACCATTCATTTCCTCACGATAATACCATTCCAAGAATCTATTGAAGCGTCTACTAGCGTACAAAAAACCCATTTTCATGTTGATTGTTAGGAACGAAAGCTCTTTAGTCAACAATCAGCAAAAGAGCGAACAATTTAATATTCTTTTTTAAACAAGGAACAGCAACAACAACAAAAAAAGACTTTTTTTCACGCATGGGAATTTTTATGTTCATGAAGATGTACGGCATCGAATCTATAGGTGAATGAGCACTTCCAATGAGAACCGATGAGAGAAAAACTTCTCATTTTCCATTTGTGGAAAATTTTCTCTCATTTTCATGCATTGGAAAAATCATATGTTTTTCATTTTCATACACAAACCATTCAGTTCCTTCATATATTTTTATCAATGACGTCATCAACTTCCAAATCGGTTCATTTTCGCTCACCATCCAATTGCAATTTTCATATATTTTACACAACTCGTGGATCATTGCGATAATTTTTTTTTCTACTTTCCATCCACACACATTCGGATACTCTCTTATGTGTCGCTCAGTTTCATTCAGTTTCGCATTTTGTTCAGTCGGCAAAAAACCGTAAGAGCCTCAAAGTGCGGAAATAATATTTCTCATCATAATTTTTTTTTTTGGGTTTCATTCTTAGAAAAAAATAAGAAGATCCATAAAATGTTGTTGTAACTAGAAGGGAAAGGAGCGGAAAGGAAAAAAAAAATTTTTTTTGGGATGTGAAAAATTGAATAAATTTTTGGTGCGGATGAGAATGAAAATGAAAGAATTTGTTAATTAAAGGTGCTTTCGGTGAATGATTGCAAAGTGGATTATGTGAAAAAAATATGAAAAGTGAATTAATTAATGAATTTTTACAAAGAAAAACGTTGAAAACGTGAGAATTCATTTTTAACGGTTTCTGGAAATTTGAATAAAATGGCTGTAAAAGATTCGGTCATCTCGGGAGAATATTTGATCGTTTCGGAAGTAAATATTCAATTTTTCAATCAAAATTAAGTGAAAATTAGTGAAAAACTACATTTAAAGTGGAAAAACTAATACAATAAGCTACAATCCTGCATTATAAATGTGAAATGAATCTAAATATTCAAAAAAATGTGACAAAATTGAATTAAATTGAAAAATTCAAAAAAATGTGAAAAAATTTGTGAATTATGAGAATAATTATCAATTAAACTAATTGAATTTAATGCAAAATCATCGCTGTGTTTAAGCTTGCAAAACGATTCGCGAGAATTAAAGGAATTTAAAGCTGCAAAATTAAATTGAGTGAAAAATATGCAAAAAACTTTGAAAAAATATTTAGCACAGGCAAAACAGCTTAATTAATCACATAGAATTATAAAAAAGGAATGATGACAATACAGTGGTTATAAAAGATAACAAGTCCATACCCAAAAACCCAAAAAAGAAGTGAAATGAGTTATATACCATAAAAATATAATGCAGAATATGTTGAAAACCTTATCTAGCATCTAATAAAAGTTATGATTATGTGGATGAAAAATTGCTGTGTGAGAGAAGCTTAAAAAGGAAGGAAGCAGAAGAAATTGGAAAAAAGAGCTTGTTAAATTATTCAAGAGGAAAACAAATAAAAAAATGTTAGTGAATTTAACTTTTTTTTCTTATTTTTTCTAATTAAATTTCACAAACAAGAGAGAGAGAGAGAAAGAACATCCATAAAAGAAGATCAAAGAACAAAAAAAAGTGATAATTAAAAAAGTTTGTTTTTTTTTGAATAATTTTGATTTTTCAAGAGGGAAATTTGAATAAATTTTGATTTTTCGGAAGCATACGCGCTTGTTTGCTCGAGAAATCAAGCAAATTTCGTTTTTAATAAGAATTAGTCGAGGGGATTCTTCGGTATCAAATTTTTTGACAAGTTCATTGAATTTTCAACTTACTGTCGTCTTGAAACTTTCTTTTTTTCAAACAATTTTTTTGAAGGAGCTTTATTGTTGAAAATTGTATTGATTGCTGACTTCAAGAGCACTTTACTGACAATCTTCTTGATTATGCTGTTTGAAAATTGAACTGATTATTAAAGTTTTCTTGTTGTTATGAAGTTGGGTGATGTGATTGCTTCTACATGAAAGGCATATTGGGGAGATAATGTTAATAATGTGAACTCCAGACCAATATGAATCTTGGACTCAACTTAATCTGACTCTGTATTGGTCACATTGGCCTGAAGCCTTAATTTTTTTGCGCTTTCTGCTTTATATGTCTTCTGGGTTAGGTGTATTAAAGTGTAGAAATAATAGTAGGGAGTGGTTGGGCAGTAGGGACTTAAAAAGAGGAATAGTCAAAAGTGTCTAGAAGATGATGTTGAGGAAGGGGTACATCTGATTTAAATAGATAAAATTCCGAGAATTCCCTTAGTTGTTCATACTTTACTATTCAAAGTTGTATATTTCAACGGAATATCAGTTAAAGTCAGTGTTAATCAAACTGTGTGTCGCAGCAGGCTAGCTTATTTCGAATTAGTTTGAAGATGCTTTCCGCGTGTCGTTTGAGAAAATTTCCCATTGTGAAATTCCAGTTTGGACAACTCTGATCTAAAGAGTGAAGGTTGGCCAGACATTTAAAAGTTACAGTTTATAGCAGAATCGAATCATTTTTGATCAACCGCTGTTCCAATTGAGTAACTAGAAATCTTAAAGTGCAGATGAATAACTTTGTGAACAGAACAGCTTCGACTATTAAAAAATCCACATTAGACTAGCTCTTAAAATTCCATATCTCCAAAAAAATCATCATTTCCATTCCACTCAATAAAATTCCTTAATTCTCAAAAAAATTAAATTCCCCAAAAAAATAGTCAGCACCTAAAATGTTCCACCAAAACAGCGCAGAATTCCAAAAATCAACAAAGATTAATAGACCAAAAATTTGTACTCATGTAAAACTGCCAAGATTGTCGTCTAGATTCAATTTAGTCAAACCAGTCGATTACACTTGAATTTCCATAATGCTCAGGGACAATTGTATTTAATGAAAAAACGCGATAAACTCATTTGCTGTACAGATTACTTATTTTTAGTGAGTCATTGAAAAATAATTTTTTCCTTACTTTTTTTTCCGCATAAAAGAGCAAGCACCCAGCACCGACAACGACTTCATTTAATTTTCATGAGCGAGCTCATTCATTTTCATGAGTTGCACATTAATTTCATGAATTTTCATGACTGTTGTTTGATATTCATGCATTATTGCAGTTTGTTGGGAAAAGCAATCTTGGAAAATCGGAATCGATAGAAAAAAGTTTTGGGATGGGAAATTAAATTTTAAAGAGCTTTGCTGGGATCGAATTTGAAGGAAATTAAATTTTCATATGACAATTGTAAGTTTGAGAAAGTTTTTGTGATTTTATTGGAGATATTAGATTGGTGCTTATTGATGCTTATTATGGCAATTTTGTAAAGATTCAATTCTTGAGCTACTTAAGGGTGATTCCAGTCATTTTGGACGAATTTGTTTATTTTGAACACAATTTCGTCTTAAAAAATCAACCCGAATAGAGCAAGTCGGGTAATTGATCCAAAATTCGGCACTTAACCGTCGTGACTCTCAATTAACCGATCTGTACTAGGAATATCCGATTTTCTTCACAAATTGTTGAAAAATTCGTTCAGTATTTAGCGGCGAAAAAGTAGCATTGGTCTAGCTGGTTAGGAAGTTGGGCAGTCGATTCAAAGGTCACGGGTTCGATCCCAAGGGAAAGTCTAGTTGAATTTTGTTGTTTTTTCGCTGTTCTGGTCACTCTTGTTCGGTTTGTGTGATTCGTTGCACAAATTGTGGTTAGGTACGTTGCATAGGTATACCCTGGGCCATGCAGAGTGCAGAGTTGGGGAAAGCTGAACGTCCATTAGGACAAAACCATCATTAGCGTTTTTCTATTCTATTAATTCTATAATTTCTATTCTTGAGACAAAATCACAAGCCACTTTGTCCTCCCTCTCCCCAACTTAACCTTAGCTACTGAATTGACCTCAAAATGAGTAGATGATTCTATTCGAGCTGTTCAGTTCTCTTTATTTGACAGCAATTTTGGAAAGTTTTCATCTCTCATGAACAAATGATTTACAATTTAGTCATTAAAAACTTTATCGTGTAGTTAAAGCTAGTCGGTTAATGACGTGCATGTAAGGAAGTGACTTTAGAAATCTATTTCAGATTTATTTAAAACTTATTTCCATTAAAATAGTAAATTTTTTTAAAATAAAAGTCATGAAATTTAAATTTGTCATCAAGCATCCTCAAATGTCAGTCAGAAGCTTATCATGTGACAAAACTTTTTCATTTTCTATCATCAGCATAAGTTTTACAAGTTTCAACGTAAAAAAAAAGAATCACATATTTCCTTACATCCTTAAAGCATTTATCATCCAGTAAACATACAAATATTTCATGCTGTGACGTGCACACACACATACACAGTTCCATGCATCAACACACAAAATTCCATTCTATATTATATAATATTATTCAGAATCTAGTGTAAAGTATAGCCGAGTAGGCGAGACAAGTAGGAAGTAACCTAAAAATTGTATAAAATTTGTTTATCTTTTACTATAAGAAAGTCCATTTAATATCGTAGCAAGGGTGACAGCAAGTATCGTAAAAAAAGGTATACGGACGTGAAATTGACATAGTATCACATTGTAATCGGTAACGGTGTTCTCATTTCAATGAGGAAAAATACACAACAGGAGGATTAAAGGTCACGCATTGAATGACATTTTTTCCCTCATTCTCATTTTTTTTAGAATTATCCGCTAATTTGCGTGCTGGCAAACTCAATATTATTTTTTCAAACCTTTTTTTAACCCAGTTTTGTTGTTCTAACAATGGAAAATTGGATGTGATTTTTTAGAGATTTTATTTTTAATTTTTATGACGTCCTAATGTCTAAATTTGAGGATGATTTGGGGATATTTTGGTAAATTAAGAGTTGGCATGGATGCTTTTTGGCTACATGATTCTTAGCATCATCATCCATGAGTGTCAAGATAGCCCGAGGCGCCAAATTACCCCGGAGTGTCAAGATGCTCCGGAGGGTCAAGATACCCCGAAGCGCCAAATTACCCCGGAGTGCCAAGATGCTCCGGAGTGTCAAGATACCCCAAGGCGCCAAATTGCCCCGGAGTGTGAAGATGCTCCGGAGTGTCAAGATACCCCTATGCGCCAAATTATCCCGGAGTGCCAAGATGCTCCGGAGTGTCAAGATACCCCGAGGCGCCAAATTGCCCCGGAGTGTCAAGATGCTCTGGAGTGTCAAGATACCCTGAGGCGCCAAGTTGCCCCGGAGTGCCTAGATGCTCCGGAGTGTCAAGATACCCCGAGGCGCCAAGTTACCCTGGAGTGCCAAGATGCTCCGGAGAGTCAAGATACCCAGAGGCGCCAAACTACCCCGGAATGCCAAGATGCTCCGGAGAGTCAAGATACCCCAGGGACACCAAGATACTCCGGAGTGTCAAGACATAACAACCCCAAAAGAATCCAAATGCGCTACACATCCTTCACCCAACCTTACTCATATCTCCATCATTCTCACTTATTTTTTTTTGAAATTGTATTGTTCATGGCTACTCGCTGTATAAAGCAAACATTTACTTCCATTAATTTAATATCGTCCTTACCCAATAAATCGATATTTCTATTCTTCTTTTCCTTTATAGCATTTTTTTTTTATTATTATTATTTGTTCTGTTCTACTGTCTATTGTTTCGAAGACAATAACAGCTAGGCATACACCTAACCCAGGGTTATAATGGTAATCTGATTTCTCAGTGCATTTGAAATTTGTCACGTGTATATTTATTTACATTATGAAATGTGAAGTTTTTTTTAGCGAAGCTTTTTGTGAAGGAAATGATGCTAATGAGTTTTTGATTGTTTGGTTTGTCGGATTGACTGGGTGATTATCTAGGTGATTGTTTGGCTTATTGTCTATGTGTGTGTGTTCGGGGATGTAGTCAGAAATGGATGTAGGGGGCTGTAAAAGCGGCGTTATTCCAAAAAGACCCTAGCAAATTCAAGAATTCAGCAAAAATAAGGAGAGATGTGGGGGGAATGGGGAGTTGGGGTCACGTCCCTATGTGTATCTTCCGGGATTCTTGTGTTTTGCCTATCAATGCTCTAACATTCATAAAGATGGCAGCAATTTAACATCCACATTTCTCTTCATCTGACACTGATTTCTCTTGTGAAGTATGTAATTTCATACAAAAAAATATCAAAATTTCAATTTATTCAAATCTTATTGTAAGTTTGAATCTTGATAAAATCCTAAATTTATGACTCAATTATTCAGCAAATTCAGTACTACATAGTCAAATACATGCGCTCCAAAACAGCATACTCTCGATATTACTGGATTATTATTCTCCCTTTTATCCATTATTTTCGCTACTAAAGTTTCCACTTTAGCCGCACAAATATGCTCTAAAATATCATTTGTAAATGTCTACCACAAAAAAGCAGCATTTCCCAAAAAACTCAGCTTGTGCCTGTGCTGTTTATTTCGATGTTGATAGTGAAAAGGAGCTTAAGAACAGCAGAAACACACCTTAACCTTAAGCAAATAAGCAAAAAAAAAATATGTCGTCTCTATAGATGAAATAAAAATATGTAAAAAAAAAGTTTTTAAGCATACGCTTTTATTTAGATGCAATGAAAAGTAGAAAATAATATTTAGATTCCAGTCTAAAATTTAAAAGAGACAAATTTTTATTCTCGAAGAAAAATTTTATAAAAGCGTTATTTTAATAATGGCTTTTGTAGATTCGCCCACGCTTTTATTATAATTTTCTTCGTCGAATTTTAAAAATTTGTCTCTTTTAAATTTTAGACTGGAATCTAAATATTATTTTCTACTTTTCATTGCATCTAAGTTTTTTTACAGTTTTAGAACTATCAATACTGAAGACTAAAAATTGCTTTTAAATGTCAATTTAAATTTTAATTCAAATGAATTTGGTCCTAACTAAAATACACACATTTTAAAAAATTTCAATTTTGTGTTCCATGAAGATAAATTTATACTTTAAAACAGGCGAAAAATTAGAGTTTGTTATTATAAAATCGTCAAATTTCAATTTTTTCCCAAATTTCTTTTTGATTTTTATTAAGAATAGTTAATGAAAGATTAAGTTGAAATTTCAGATCAATCGGATAATAAATGTGGTCAATTGTGAAAATTCCTTTAATTTTAAGTAAAAAAACTAGTTTACCCTAACTTCGAAATTTTGAAATTTTGAAAGTTTTTTCTACTACAAAACAGAGTAAAAGATTTACTTTCATGCCAAATTTCAGCTTAAAGCTTTCAACAGAAATATATCAAGAAATCAGATTTTGGCAAAAAACTAGTTTTTTGGCCCTTAAGCAAAATTTAAATTTTTTTCAAAAATTTAAATGTGTTCTAATTAGCCTATAATACACCACTATGCCAAATTTCAAAGTTAAGTATGGTCGAAATAGGTACTCTAAATTTGAAAGTCTTAAAATAAAAGCGTATAAAAATACATGCTTTTTTAAGGCAGAAAGGAAAAATCTTTTTATTTTTTTGTGCTTTCACTTCTAAAATATTTTAATAAAAAAATGGATATTCTCTATTTTTCATTTTCATTCAGGTTTCTTCACTTTTCTGGCAATTTGTATTGCCCTTTAGGGAGAAATTTGTCAGAATTTTTAATACAGTTTAGAGAATGTTTATGACATAAAGATTATTAAAATTCGCCAGAAGAAAAATACGATGAATTGCTGAATTTATTTTATGGATCTTCAATGTTTTGAGGTTATGTTGACGAATTTGAAATTTAAATCAAATTTATTCAAATTTGAATTTTGAATCAAATTTAAGTCAAATTTGAAGTTTGAATCAAATTCAATACAAATTGTCAAATTTGTCAAATTTGAATTTTGAATCAAATTCAAGTCAAATTTGAAATTTGAATCAAATTCAAGTCAAATTTGAAGTTTGAATCAAATTCAGTACAAATTGAGATTTGAATCAAATTTAAGTTAAATTTGAAGTTTGAATCAAATTCAAGTCAAATTTAAAATTTGAATCAAATTTAAATCAAATTTGAAAATTAAATTAAATTGAAATTTGAAAATTTTGAAATTTAAATTTAAACTTTGAAAATTTCAAATTTAAAATTGGAAAGTCTCAAAATTTCGTTCAAATTTCAAAATAACCTTAAGGAACTTCATCACTTCCCCACATTCATTCACCGCTCTCAATTCCTCAAAACTGAGCATTTAGTTATGAAAATTGAGTAAAACTTTTTATGCACTTATGTTGTTCTTTTTTTTTGTGAAATTTAAATCCTTAAATCTCTCAGTACAAGCACTTTGAAAGCACTCAAAGGATTCTAAAACAAAGTTCAAATGGAGCCATTCACTTGCATTTATTTTCCTTACAAAAAAAATTTGAGGAAAATTTTTGCCTTTTATGTTTCTAACAAAAAGAAAATAAGAAGAAAAATTTAAAAAATAAATAAAGTACATGCAGCACTAGCATAGACTCTACATGAACATGACTTGTTATGAAAAGAAACATTTTTCTATTTTTCTATTTTTTATTTTTTTTTATCGAAAATTGGTTTTACAAATTGAACTTGATTTTCTTTTATTACATTGTATTGCTTTATATATAGCATGTAATGCTTCTGTACTGACTCAAAAGCTTCGACAGGCATGACTTGTTTAAAAATTGAGTTTTGTTAAGGGAGAAATATGGAATTTTTTGTGGGAAAAATCATTGGATTGTGGAAATTTTGAGGATTTTTGCGAGAAAAATTGAAATTTTTGATTTTATTTTGAAAATTTATTTAAATTTAGAAATGAAATCGTTTAAATTTTTTCAAAAAATAATCTTAAAATTAAAAAAAAACGAAGTTGTAATACCAGTTACCAAAACTTTTAAATTTTTTTGAGATTCGAACTCTTGGCTTTTCAAGTTCAATTGAAATTTCATAATTTAACCTTGCAATTCTTTGGACAAAACACAAATTTAAATCTCAGAATCCTCAAAACACCTTAAAATCTCCCAAAACACCTCAAAATCTCATAAACAGTCAACCTTAACACAGATCAAAAGCCTCAAAAACATCAAAAAGTCAAGAGATAACAGCAGACGATGATAAAAAAAATTAAAGAACAATTTATCAAAAATTTCTCTATTTATTTCTCCATAAACACACAGAACTGTTCATCTATCTTCAGGCACACGTAGCAACAAATTAGATTTATTAGTGCAGAAATAATTTAACGCATGAGATAGAATAAAATGAATTTTTTAGAAGAATCTTGTGAAAATTCTCATTTTTTTACATAAGAGCAGTTGGAAATTTGGAATATGTTAAATCAGTATGGAATCAAGGATGTATCTGATCGTGAAATCAGTCAATTAGAATTGATGCAATTTGTAGAATGCAGTATTTAAAATTGAAAATGCAGACTGTAAAGCTTTCCATTCTGATGTCTTGAGGGGTTTTTGTGGAAAAATTAGATAATTTCGTAAAAGATTTGGTCTGAAAAGGTTTGAATTGTGGAGGAAGTATGACGCATAAATTTTAAATATTTGAAAAATTATTAAAAGATTTTAAAATTTTAACGGGTTTTTCAAATTTGAATTTTTAACGACTTTTTGAAATTTGAATCTTTAACGGTTTTTTAAGATTTAAAATGAATAAAGAATGCCGAAATTTTCGAACTTTCATTCTTAACCTCAAAAAACAATCTCATGAAATTAAAATACAATGTTAACAGCTACAACCTATCTGCATTTAGCTGTTGAAAGATTGTAAAAAACGATAAAAAATACATTTCAGCTTGTTAAATTATCATTCGTGATTCTCGTGTGTCATATTCACAAATGAATTTTCCACCTCTATAATTTTTCCTATGTATATCTTTACAAACTTGATGATAATGATGATGACGGGGAGTGATGATGTTGATGTATTTTTTTTAAGGCACAAGAACAGATAAATCTTTCTACCATAGTTGAAATTTTCATTCTTTATTTAAATTAGCCTGTTTAATGTATGCCAGCAATAAGTGTCTTACTGGTTTTCTCTATTATTAGCTTGTGAGATTTTGTATTGAGTCTTGCAGTTTGATTGAAGGTTAAGTGAGGTAATTATTGAATTTTAAGGAATTGTTTCGATTTTTTGATGATGATAGTTTTGAAATGAAGGGGTGTACACTAAGGTGAATTGATACCGGGATCAAGAACATTCAAACAATTCTTGGGATCGACTTCAGAAAATCCCTTATAGTCTTGGTCCCAGTCTTGTTCTTGGTCCCAGTATCGAGCTAGGTCCCAGTCTCAGTCTAAATTCTAGTATTTTTGTCTCAGTGTAAGTCTCATTCTTGGTCAAGGTCCCAGTCTCAGTTTTGGTCCTAATTTCGGACTCGGTCCTAATCTCGAGCTCGGTCTAGTTTCGAGCTCGTAGTCTCGAGGTTGGTACTAGTCTCGAGTCAATATTCGTCTTTATTTCTGTTCAAATATCGAGCTCGATCCAGGTCTCATCGGTCTAAATTTCAATCTTGGTCCTAGTCTTGACTCGGTTCTAGTGCCGATTTCGGTCCTAGTCTCAGTCTCGATTCTAGAATCGGTACAAGTTCCAGTCTCTGTCTTGTTCTCGATCTCGAGACCTGCCAAAACTGAGACTTCGAGCATCCATAGTATTTACTTCCTTTAAATAAGTTGTATCTAATAATTAAACTTAAAAACGGAATTGTTCTGCTAATAACATAGCAAAATAGCAATATTTGAAACAATTACAAATGACATGAGTGGCCTACGTTGAAGAGAGTCGGTTCAACACATTAATGGTCCGAAGGTTCGATTCCCCAAGTCTAGTTTGATTAATATAGAGATAAGTCATTAACATAAAGTTGTGAGTTTGAATCCTAGTTTGGCTAGTACAGAGATTTTAATGCAAACCTCTGGCAAAAGTTAGACTCTAATTGACTCTAATTTGGTGCCGGGGTTGGTTTAAATCAGGATTCTGTGTAAATCCTAGCACCATGCCGAGGTTTTTAAATTACCTTAGATGCACTTCTAATAATAATGATTCAATGTAGTCTCTTACTTAATATTCGATCCCGATTCTAAATATAACCCAGAATAATATTCCTATATTTAGCTACACCATAAATATCCCAAAATGCGCCACAAATCCACCCACTCCCAATCCCATTCCCATACTTATCAAAGCCTCTTAATTTAAAGTTTTTAAAACAAAACTAAGAAGATTTGCGGCAATAATATTTTGGCTGCTTTGTATTCAAAACAAATATATACTATAATATATGTTTAATTCACATCTCCCCACAAAATTCCCGTAAAATCTGATATAATTCTTTCAAAATACAAAATTTACGATTTGTTATTTTTTTTTTTGGGTATATAAACTCTCTATAAGTCTGAGGTTAATAATTGAGACGAAGATCAAATAATTTTCAAATTTTTTAATTCTTTTACCTCAGCCACGTACGAGTAAACATAAATGAAAATGGGGAAGAGAATGACTGAATGATTGGCTTAGTAAATTACACACAGTGGATCAGAGAGGCTATTTTAGTATTGATGATAACATCTGCTGAATATAATTAAAATTTATGAAGCTCTCAGTCTTTCGGATGATGGCACGCGTTCAAAAAAAATGTATAATTTGACTATTCTTTCATTCGCGCCTATTTGACATCAATTAATTGGATATTAATTATGAATAATTAAGTGGTGATTTCATGTGAGATTATTATGGTGCTGTTAACACGAGAACTAACACATGTTTAGGATATAGACAAGTTTGAATGATTTTTGATTAAAATAAGTGTGATTGACCATGAATTAAGTGAAAATTGTGTAGGTTGGGGTTGATAATTCAATTAAATTTTATGGCACTGATGCCTTTGAGGTTGAAGATTTTTTGATGTGCCTGTTTAAATTTATTTGTTGTTTTCTTTGACATTTATTGTTTTAACAAGTTTTTAATGGGATGATTTAGTAGATTTATTAACAGGAGGTTGACATTAACTGACGAATTTACAGTTTTTGATGAATAAGCGTTTTTAAGCGTAATTATTCGTAATGCTTCATATTAGAACAGAAGACCAAGAACAGGCGTTAAAATTTTGAAAGTTAACCAAAAAAAGTCGGTCAAAATTTGAGTTTTTACCAAAAAGTCAATTACAGTTCGAATTATTCCCACAAAATCCGTTAAAATTTGAATTTTCGCCAAAAAATTGGTCAATTTTTGAATTTTCACCACAAGTTTGAATTTTAAGAACAATTGAGATTTAAATATCTAATAACCGTTAAAATTCAAATTCAAAATGTCCAGTTGATAACTCAATTTCAATCGAAATTGTCATATTTACCTAATATTACAGAAAAATTGAAAAATCTGAATTTCTAAAACTTTTGTTGTTCAAGTTGTCCACTCAGTTGTAAATAGCAAATAAATACCTACAAACACAAGGTGTGTAAAACTATCAAACTATGTAAAATCTTCTTCATGTACATAAAAAATACCCAAAACTAAGTCGTTGACCTTCAGTTCTTTTTCAAAGAATTTCATGTCTAACTTTATTTATGTCTTTTCTTTCCTACACTATTTATATCATCTCATATTCACAGACATAAAGGAAACAAAACATTTTTCCATTCTTTTGTGGTATTTTAGTCGCATTAAAGCATTTGCCAATAAATGAAAAATGCCATTAGATATGGCAAAAGGATAGACAACAACGTAATAGTAACTTAAACATAAAAATTTAAATTTATTGCTTTTTCGCATGGCTAACATCTGTTTGGAGTTATTTCAAGGAAAGAAGGAAAAAAAAGCTCTTAATTATAGTATAACAAAAGGCATTTAAGAGCTTTCATGTCCCGCATTATTTTTGCTTTAAATACATTTTTTTATTAACCCACATATTACGTTCCTTCCTTGTAGTTCCATTAAGAAAATGGCTCCTTATTTCCCCTGATACGTTTATTTATATTCATCTATTAATTTGTAGCTTAAATATGTATGATGTGGACTTTTTGTTATGTAAACTGTCCATATATATTTTTGAAAGTTTATTTAACTGTTTAGGGTTTGTTAAAGCAAAAATTGCGTAACGTGAAAAATTGACTTATTGACCTCCAACCCCCTTCCCCTCCTTTTCCCTTCCTCTTTGTAGCAAACTCTTCATTGTTTAAGGCTTGACAAAGCCCAAACAAGCCACCTGCGAATAGTGATAAATATGTGAAACCCCTTTCACACGCAATAAGACTTTTAAGTTACTATTACGTTGACTTCTTAAAGCTCCTTTGAATGATTTTTGACGATTATTTTAATGAATTCATTGAGTCAAAGCGGAAATTTGAGGAATTAAGCTTGATCCTTTATATAATTCATTATATAAGGGGAAGGAAGTAAATGTTTGTAATTTTTGTAGCAATATGCTTATTACTCGGGAATTTCTCAACATAAATTGTGCCAGTTATGACCTGATTCTTGTTGACTTTAGTGTTGATTATGGAAATGGGTCAATTCCTTTGTCGATAGTTATACTTTTTTCGGTATGGTATAATTTAAGGAATTCTGTGGGGTGTTTTAATCATTTAAATGTGTGTTCCTGTGTAGCAGCGTGGTGTAATGTGGAATATACCTTGAATCAACCTTTAATTTACTATTTGAGTATTTCAAGATTTTTTAACAGACATTAGGTGAAAATTCAAATTTTAACCAACTTTTTTGGTGAAAATTCCAATTTTTAGACTTTCTTAACGGATTTTTGTAATTCAAACTCAACATCATTCAATTTCAAAACAATCCTTCCACTTCGAAAAGTTTTTTCAATTTTAATTCAGTTTAAATATTGAATTACTGCAAAAACAGACACGAATATTATTCTATTTAATAGCAATACACCATCGGCATTCAGTAAAAACTTCAAACTCAAGTTAAACATACAAAAAAAAAATGAAAACAATAACAAGTCAGCAGTAATGTTGTTTTTTTTTCTAGGAAAAATGAAGCTATAATGGATGCGATATAATATTTCATAGCAGCAGCTAATAATAATTATTATTATTGCAAGTAAAAAGGCATAAAAAATGACGGATGTGAACTTATTACTTTAAATACATTTTAAATGAATGTCGAACACAAAAAATAAAAATTGGAACTGCTTAATGATTACATTCCAATAAGAACGCCTCCTTCTCCGCTTTTGGCATCCAATTAAGCTCAAATGCACGACTTCCTTGGATAATTCTTTTTATTATTATTTTCTCATTCTTCTTGCTCGTCTCCGTTTCTGTCTTTATACTTTATGCTGTTTGAAATTCATATAAAATGACATTGAGGGAAAATTGTAGGGAAGTTACAGCATGTAACATGAAAAAAAAAATTGAGGAGAATCAAATGAAATATGAAATAAATGAATGCTGTTTAAACTTTCCAACTACTAATCAACGTGGAGTTTTGTGTTACGAATGACGAACAAAGGAAATTGGATGGAACTGTCTCAGAGATTCTTTTTTCTTTTCTTCTTTCGCAAATTATGATGAGATGGTGGATTATTTCGTAATTAAATTAAATTGTGATGATGATGATGATAATCTGGTAGCCCGAGAGACACAAATGAGGAAGAGTCCGGCACGGAGTCACGGATCCTGAAAGGCTCTGCTAAGCCTCATTTACTAATGTCAAAAGCAAGCTGCCTCAATATGGCTTCTGAATGACTGCGATATGACATCCATATGTAGGCAGCCATGAGGATGTCATATGGCCATCGGGATACCTCCATATGGATGTCATGTGGTTGTCATTTAGATGCAACAAGGAAGCAGCTTCAATGTGTGTCACTCGGGTATCGTGTTTTGTCGTTTAGATGTAATTAGATCTTGTTAGACTGGGAATGGTCAAATTAGGATTTTTTTTTAAATGACGATGATCAGAAATTAAGATCAAATTCTACTCAAGGGACTTGATTCAGAATTATGGACTGCAAAAAATCGACCTTCTGACTCTTCCCTCTTCCTCGTATCATTGTTTGAGACATAACAAGACCCTTTCTCTCTTTAGAGCGTTTCGTACTAAATGGACGGTTCAATGATGTTCCCGACTGAGTTTGTGGTCAAAATTGATACATTACATCCTCACAGCTCCAAATGTGCTTCCACCAACTGACCTAAGGTGTTCTCCAATTGATCACACCCTGAACAGACATGGAACATACTCATAATCCCCCTACTAATCATACCAGTCATATTGATTGACTATACTCATAAGTACACTCATTTAAGCGACTATACTCATTCCCTGTTAATCCACACATCATCCAAATCAGATAATTCCCATCAATAATTCACAAAACCATCTGTTAGTGACGACTGAATGCCTCTACACCCAGCGACTAAATCTAGTCTATTTCCTATAATTCATTAAAGAAGTTTTAAAAATGCAATTCACAGTTTTTTCTCATCCTTGAACTCATGCCAAATGTAACAAATAAAAAAATATCCACAATCATCAGTCAAAAAAGCTAATAATTATCACAAATTCACTGTATCCTCACATCCAATAGAAATCCCCACAACATATATAGCTTGAAAGATGAGGAAATGAAATAAGATTGAAGACGAGAAAATGAGAAATGAATAATAAGAAGGAAATGTGAGTGTAATGTGCATGCATGGAAGATGGAAGACGACATTTGGGAATGTCAAAAATGTGAAATGTAGGAAAAATGCTCGTTCAAGCGTATACGATATGTCTAAACGTATGAATTTTAAATAATTCTCGCGTTATCGTAAATATTTCATGCTGGAATGGGGGTCATCTGGTGATGATGTCACGTTGTTGAGGGGAAAGTGAGATGAATACAGGGGTGTATTTAGGGGAGGGGTGCATGTTAGTGGATTTTGGTTACTAATCATGCTGGAATGGGGTTAGTTCGTTAGTGACGTTATGGTATTGAGGGGTAATTTAGAGGATTCAGGGGCTTATTGAGGGAGGAGGATGTTGGTTAGTTTAGGGGATTGCTGGAATGGATGCTGGAATGGAGACCAGTTGTTAGTGACGTCATGGAACTGAGGGGTAGTGATGTGGATACAGGAGTGTATCGTGTGAGGGGAAGGGCTTTGGTGGGTTTTAGAGATTAATCATGTTGGAATAGGGTCAGTTGTTAGTGTTGCCATTCTATTGAGGAACAGTGAAGATGGATCCAGAGGCGTATAGGTGAGATTGGCAGGGGGGGGCTTTGGAGATCAAACTGACCCCCCCTGTCACCTCCTAGGTGGATCTTAACCAGTTAAATCCTCAACTTTTATAGAATAGAAGTAAAAAATCATCAACATCAGACATAACTAATGGATATTCCCCAATAATTCTGAATCCGGAAACCATGATGAATTTTATAATCTTGCCAAGAATAATATTACATGTGTGTGCGCCTTCCATACACTATTATTATGTGTATATGACTTTATAAAATCTTTACATAAGCACACAATATTATATATTCAATTTTTTTTATACTTTTTTTCATTCCGTCAACATCATGATGTGCAAGAGAGCAAATTTTCATCAACATATTTTCTGTAGAATAATCAGGCATTTTCATACAATTCGCTTATTTTAGCATAAAAGAAATGTTTATTGTTATGATTTACGGAAATTTGATGATTTTTTTTTTATAAATTCTGTATACCAGTTTTCGTGAAAATTGTTAAGGATTTGTTCACATGTTATGTAGACTCATGGCTAGAGTGAACATGGTGTTTTAAATGCCGAGCGAGCAGCTATTATGCAATAATATAGCGACTATTTGTGAAAATTACGAGACATTTTTAGATATCCATATTTTGCATCATATTCTTTAGAGCTCAAAATTGACCTGGATTGAGCAGTTCGAACCAGAGTTGGCAGGACTTTGGAGTCCGGACTCCGAAAGTCCAAAAAGTCCCGACCTTGTGGAGTCGGACTCCACTTTTTTTTTGGAGTCTGGACTCCAGTGGAGGCGCCTCCACATTTGAGTCCTGCCAACTCTAATTTGAACATTATCGGAAGACAGCAGCTCATGAAAAACATACTGCTGTGCTGGCTTTACTGGCCATACAGATCAACGGTGATCCATGACCTCTCTTGGTTTCATTTGAAACTGACTCTATAGCTGGCTGGCTGCCTTCTGTCAATCATCAATATCATAATACTGAACATGCAAAACACAGCTGTGTTTGCCCAAAAATACAGCAACTTGCCATCTCCTTTGCTTTTATGGCCTTTTGAAATTTCATCTCTTTTGAGGTCCAATATTGGTGATTGACAGATGGAATCCAGCGATAGAGCAAGCTTTAAGAGACGCCTAAAGGAATCCTTGGGTCACAATTGATATGTACGACTGCAATGTAGCTAATAAAGTAAGGAGTTCCCTTAAAAGCGTTACATAACTAATGAACGACCCCTTAAGATTGTTGAGAAAAACAAATGAAAATTGATGATACGGCTTGAGGGTGTTTTTGAGGAAATGTCGAATTTTTTTTTGGTGGTAATGCTGATTTGGCAAGGAAAAGATGAGTATCTTCAAGACAACTTTAAGTTTTATTATTGAATTTAATTTAAATAATTTGTTAGGAATTGAATTGAGGTGGATAGGGGGGATATTACGGGTTATTTTGGTATTTGGAATTAAAATGGTAGTGTTGAGAATTGTTGCAAGGCAGTCGATCACTAGATAGACGTTTTTAGTCATATCTTAGCCTAACTCTATAGTATGAGAAACAATATCCTATAACCTACCCCTGTGTGTCGGTTTGTAGGGTTATCAATCTGTCTTCTGGCACTACGTAATGAAGATCTGACTCCCGAATTACGGAATCAACCACAAAATCAGAGTCAAAACAGCCTTGGGAAGGCTTTTCAATCGAATAATCGATCTACGCTATTCGGGACTAATAGTGAAGTATTCCCGGAATATAATTGAATGATATAGAAAGCTTGTTACTTATTGTTAGAAATGTTATTCACAAAAACCAGATATCCTTCCGACATATACTCAACATCCCCTATAAAATTAATCACAATCTAAATTCTTACAAGTCATTTTATTTAATATTCCTACATATTGAAGTATTTACTTACTGATTCATGCTTTCTTTAGCCTAGATGGGAAGGAAGCGATAGAATAAAGTAAGGGAATATAAAAATAGAAAAAAAAAACTTACTTCCATTTTTAAAAAAATGGAGGAAATATTTTTCAACGTGATTTATCGTAATATTAAATTGACATTTCATCAATGTTTATTTATCCCTTCCTTTCCTCGTTTAACATTCATCTATTGAGTCGATTCATAAATATGACATAAAATTGGAATGAACTGGAGCGTGCTTAAATCACTTTCAATCGATTTCTGATGGACATGAAGCTTTTTTTATATTTCTATTACTTGAAGTTTTTTTGCAATTTCACAATTGATTTTTTGTACCTTGATTTATGGGATGGATGTGTTGGATTGAAGGCATTTTGGGATTTGAACTAGGAAGTTTGAGAAAAAATGAATTTGACATTTTTTTGAAGGAAAATGGCTGACTTAATTCAAGAAAAATTGATTTTTTTTATGTAAATTCATAAGAAATTCAGCATAAAAGTTATTGTAATCGATGCTTGCCACTTTTTTGTACATGAATATTCAAATTTTTGATAAATATACTTAATTTTCAAGCTTTAAAGTCCAAAATACTTTTTGAGGTGGAGGAAAAATGGCGAACTTAGGGGAAAATCAACCAATCTTTATTTTGAAGTCAAATGGCTGAATTTTATCACAAAAAATTGATTTTTTAGCTAAATTCATTGAAAATCAACTTAAAAGTCATTGTAATCGATGCTTGCCACTTTTTTGAACATTATTATCCAAATTTTTGATAAATTTGATACATAATCAAGCCGTAAAGTCTAAAAAACTTTTTGAGGTGGAGAAAAAAATGGCGGACACAGGGGAAAATCAACCTATTTCCCTTTTTATACTACTTTAAAGTTACAAAAATTGACTACAGCTGAACAGACAATCTCTTAAGCCAATTTATTTACCACAAAATTCCATCCAAAACTTCATCATTTTTCCCACGATGATGATGCACAAAACTCAATTACCTCTGCCAACAAAAACGCTTAAGTTCGACAATCCCATTACGCTTTCCAAACTAGCTTTTCCTCTGTTCTTTCTCTACAATCGCTCTATTATTCACTATATATCCAATGAACACGATGATGATGCATCATCATGAACGATTTTAAATCGATTTTTTGCCTTTCCTGCTGTACTATTTTTCAAGAGCATTCGGCAAATGCTGAATTGAATAAAGCAAAAAAAAAAAAATCTGTATGCAAATATGCACTTCAGATATTAATACGTCTGTAAATGCTTTATATCTTCTTATTATTGCAACATCTTCATCATCGTTTGAGAAAACGAGAGCAATTGAAGGAGAAATTATAGCGAAATTAATTTATAATGAGCATGTTGATGACTTTTATTACAATAAATTGAACTCATAAACGGAATACGTTCTTGTCTTCATCAGCTAATTTTACAATAAAGTTATTTATTGATGTTAAGATGATGAGATGGGGGTTGTGTGGGGGTGGGGGAATGAGTGAAAGGAAGGTGATCTAGTTGGTGAGGATAAAGGGTTATATAGTGGATTTGAGGGGTTGGACACTATTTTTCACCGTTAATTTTCAAATTTTAAATGACCGTTATTTTTCAAATAATTTTTGACCGTTATTTTTCAAGCAATTTTATGACTGTTCCTGCCAACTACACATCATTGATCCTCTAAAAATCAATTATCCAGTCTATTACTACAACTATTCAAATTTTTAATGGCCGTTATTTTTAAAATTTCATATGACCGTTATTTTTTAAATAATTTTTGGCCGTTTTTTTTCAAACACTTTTTGACCGTTATTTTTCAAACAATTCGATGACTGTTCCTGCCATCTACACATCATTGATCCTCTAAAAATCAATTATCCAGTCTATAACTACAACTATGCACTTCCCGCATCACAAATCACTACCTCCGTACCACATCCTCGCCACTCTCATCCATCTCAATGCAAATTTGCCCTTTAAGCATCTCAACATTGTATGTATCACATCCGCACTTGAAAATTTCAAAGTAATTTTCAATCATACATCATAGAGAGAATCTCTTATCGATGATTTTGATGAATAGCTTCATTGTAGATGCAATTAAAATTCAGCTCATGGGGCTTTATTGTTAGCAACTTAATTGCATATAAATTGACTTCGACCCGAAAGAGAGAAGGTATACACAAAAAAAGGAACTAAAGACAAGTGACAATGAATAAACGAGAACGGCGTACGTAGAAAATTTACATCGATTTTCTATTAATATAATGTTAACGCAATTCAGAGGGTGAATGAAGGCACAAAAAATTCACTGCTGCCGTCGCTATTTTTTGTGTCTTTTTTTTTCTACATATTAAACACACACACTATAGAGGAATTGTAATGTAGCAATTATTCACTTCAGTGTGACGTCAGACGCAAAATTAATGGGTCGAAATTTATTTTTTTTTAGAATCTTTCGATCTATTCTTTTATTGTCTATTCCTTTGTGGTTCTTTATTATAGTACAGTGGTGGACAACCTTTTGTTTTTTGCGGCACACCTTTGTGGTAAGCCTTAAACTTGATTGTATTCCAACACACGGCATATGCTTCGTAGAATTTCCAAAAATTTGTGACCGAAGCTCACAGGTTGCCCACCACTGTTTAAGCACAATGCTTGTAATTTTCGATGTCTGTATGGATAGGAAAATTCGAATAAAATGGGAAAAATAGTTGAGTTATTTGGAACGATAGTAAGGATTTGTGGTGTAATGTGAAGTTAATGATGTAGCTGATAAGATGGATTGGGTAGGGGAAGGGATGAACTTTGTGGATTTTTCGAGAATCAGACAATTTTTCTTGCATATTTTGCAGTTTTGTTGAATTTTTTTGTCAGTATAGATGTCAAATGTCATTGAAACGTAACTAAGTACGAGTTCGAATCTCAAATTTCCAATACATGCTTGAATTTTCGTAACGATTGCCCATTATTTTGCAAAAGTTGCAGTTCAAATCCCATCCAAATTTACATCCATAGCTTCTCTCTTTTTCCATCCTAAACAATGTTATTTTCATCAATTTCATCCTTCTTACATCCACCAATAATTAACCTTTCACTTTCACAAGACACATCTCAGCCTTCTTTCCAGTCACAACAATAATTCTCCATCACAAAACCTCCATACCCAAACTAAATAACACGCAACAAACAATCTCTCTCTTCATCCGCCCTGATTTGCGTGTGTCCCTATGTCTCAAGGCAGTAAACAAGTATGTAAGTGAAAAATACACTGCGAACAAGATTCTTTTCCTGCTAATGACGTGCGGAAGAAAAAGAAGGGCAATTTTTGCTTGTTGTTACTTGCCATTTCTGTTACTGCCTCTTTATTTGCTTTTTTTCGTTGTTTTCCTTTCTCGTCGTGGTATAAAAATCGGAAGGAATTTTGCCTTGAACAAAAGGAGTATGGATGTAAATGGTCACATAGAAATGCTTAAAGGAGGTTTTGTACAGTAGGCATGTCAATTCTAGTTTTGGACTCTAGTCTGTCATGTATAGAGCTGTATGAAGCTCAGACTCTACAGCCTCTTCACCCTTAACAGGCTTAAATGCCGTAATTGCCTTTCTGTATTATGAATGCTTGCTCTTTGCCCGTCAGATCACTCTATAGGTCACTAGACGTCACTGACGTACAAACCCCAATAAAGTAAAACTAAGAATTTGACAAACGACATCATAAAAAGGAACCGAAATTTCGCCACTATAACTAATTTAAGGCTGAAAGAAGAATTTTTTTTTTTTATTTTTGGACATTCCAACAGCAACGGCAGTTATGGAAAGCTTAATAAATAAATCTCACTTCCTTTTACTCACTCACACATTCTGAATGTGCTTGGAATTGCGGATTTTATTTCTTCTATTTTTTTTTTTGCTAATGACCTTCGTGGGCAGTTTTATGGACAAATAGTTTCATTTTAATAATGTGAATAGTCAGCGCATACATAACAGGCTAAAGTTGCTAAATTGTCACTAATTTAATTATCATTAATATTTGTTAACATTTGTTTGTTGTTGATGAATTTTTGAGGTTTTAGAGGCAGTTTGGGGTGGAATAGGTTGATGTAATGGATGTAATTGGCATTAGGGGTTGTTGAGTTATTGCATAACGCTTAAACAGGAAGAAGGGAGAAGAGAGTGTCGGTAATTTAGATTGTATATACGCCTGTCTTTCAATAGTTGTGTTATAGAAGAAGTAACGGACATAATGGGAAGATCATAAAGCCGATTTGTCATTTTTCGAGTTACATAATTCATGAACGGTCCCATTTAGTTGATTTAACAATCTGAATTTTAATGACTAAATTGCAATTTATAATGAGCAAATAATGAGCCCTGTAATGAGCTTTGTACATAGATACACTTGGTCATAAATCAACTGATTTATTGACGTTCAAGTTATATAAAGAAGGTTGCGGAGCTGTAATTCTAGTCTAAATTGTATTGATAGCTCAATTGGAAAGCAAGAGTGTCACGAAAAGTTGGTGCTGAATTTCGACTCCCGGATTGCTCCAGGAGTTCAAATCCGAGCATCAGTCTTAGTGATTAATTTTAAGAATTTTAGACACTTTTCTTGACAAGAAACTTTCAATGGAGAGTTTCGAACTCATAATCGCTACCATATTATAGCAACATTTAAGATCCAAAGCATTCAGCCATTGACCCACCGAGCCATTTAAGATTCTCATTAGGATTTTGTTGTTTTACGAATATAAATAGCTTTTGTACATGAATTTAAAGTCCAAAATTCTCCACCAGGCAAGGAGTATACTTTCGGATATGGGAAAGACCATTTCGGTACCTAAAATCGGTTTCTTTGTCTGCTAGAAGAAATAGAAACTAACTTGAATTCACTTCGATTTGCTAAAAGTTGATTGAAATTTGTATGAAATTACATACTTCACAAGTCTTAGTAGCAAAATTTCCATGCTAATTTAAAAATAGTTTTATAGTAAACTGAAGTAAACGTCGATCTCTGTTTAAGCCTGATCAGAGTAACTTTTTATTTTTTACGGCACCTCAGTAGTAAGACTCGAGCGAAATCGCAATCGTCATTCGGTTCATAGCATTTCCAAATATTTTTGGCGGCACAAAAATTACCCATCATTGCTTTAACCAATGCGCTCATGTCATCAATCCACAAATCCCCAACCTCAACTTTTCATGAAAATTTTATATCAGCATACAACACGTCGTTTTTTTCTTCTTTTGACGGAAGTTTTTTATTCGATATTTTTTTTTTCATCATCACAGAAACGAAAAGAAAAAAAAATTGAAACTTTTTATGCAGTCAATTAGGCAAAAAAGAAAGATGAAGGAAGGAGGCAAAAAAAAATTCTTTTTTTGTATTTACATTTTTTCTGTCGAATAAATTTTTATGACGAAGAATATAAAGGCAAAAAAGTATATTAATGACTTTTCATAATTTTGACTTTCCCACAGCAAAATGGAATTATTTTTGCGCATTTTTCGTGTGCTGGGAAAGTGAATAAATCGAGTATAATAAGTGACAGGTAGCATAATTGAGTGTTTGTTGAGAAATTATGGACAATATTAATAAAGTTTATTGCATTTTGATGAATTTTATGGTTCATGACCATTAAGGATTCTGTCGATGTCGTGGAATAATTTTTGGACTAATTTAGTCGGTTTATGGACATGAATATTTTATTATTTTTTGGATTGAGGACTAAGTGAATTTTAAGTAATAATTTCTCCAGGGACGTCCATGTTTAGGAACAATTTTCAATTTTTCTGCTTTTTTCGTCAATTAATTCTGAGGTGTGTCTTGGTTTTATTTTTAGAATTTGTGGATGATATTAGCATTTTAGGCAATTATTGGGGATATTAGGAGGTTTTGTTGTTGTTCACTTATCACGTTCATAGGGAAGTAAAGAGGAAGGAGGGGATCCACTGTTCATTTTTCAAAAAAGGGTTGATAAACTGTAGCATAAGTGCACTTAAGATTCTAAAGGGATATTGAGTATTGTAAAAATTGTAAATGTGATGATAAATAGAGAACAAAGTTCCAGAACTAAACAGGGGTGCAGCTAGACTCAAAAACCCCTCCTACCCCTTCCTATATGAGGGAATACGCCCTTAGACCAAGTGAACATGACTAAATGTCTAAATAAGCAACTCGAACTGCTCGAATCCATTAATATTGATATAAGTATGATAATTACTGGAAAAATCATAAGTAAGGTTACATCCGCTCATCCTACCTCCCAAAAAGAGTTAAATTACAAACCCTACTCACTTACTTCTTACCTCATTAGTTGAGGTGCTCATGGGCTCATTGCGGTGACTAAGAAACGACTGCAGACAGTTCTATCCTTCGATAACTTCAAGATATATCCTGTTCTATCCTCAGCCAACTATAGGAACCTATCCAAAGGAGAGTAGACCCTTTCTTTTGGACAAAACTATTCAATTTAATAGGAAATTTCGAGAAAAAGTCCCAAAAATCCTCAATTTTTTGTGTTTAAACCAAAAAATCCCAAAACCCCTTTCCAAAAATTCACATTTATTCCTTCATAATCACCCAAAAAAACACAAAATTTTCCCATCGATTTTTCTTAATTTTAATAAACTTTTATTCCATCATTTTCTTCCATCCTTCAAATGTATTTAATTCTCATATTCAAATTTTTTTATTTTTTTCTCTTTCATATTCATTATTTCCATGGGAATGCAGCAGCTATGAATCATAAATTATTCATTTAATTCACATTACAGTGAAAAAGAAAAAAAATATTTATTTCGAGTTTTGATTTTGAAATGAGTAATAAAAAAAATTGATTTTCATCTCTTTTCATAATTTACAATTTTTATTGGCGTTAAATATACAAAAAAGAAAGAAAGAAAGAAGAACTGAAAATTTATAGGAAAGGAAACTGAAAGTTCCAGGCTATTTGATATCGTTTGTTGGGGTTTTAATGATTCTGTGAGAAATTTTATGTAAATGCTGGATTTTTTTTTTTTATTATGTCTATTTCGTTAAAAGATGTTAATTGAAGGAATGACGCAAATGAATTGATTATTTTTGTGGGTAGGGTGGGGATTATTGATTAGATTCTGAGGTATGTTTGTGAATTTAGTGTGGTAATTTACTTGGAATTTTGATTCATTTTATGGAGAATTTTTAAATTGGATTTCTCAAAATTTCAAGTTTTTAATGAATTTTCTGAATTTATGCAGATTTAAATTTCAAACTTTATTAAATCATTCAAAATTTTAAATTTAAAAAATATGAATTTTTAAATTGGAATTTTGAAAATTTTAAAATTTGAATTTTTAAATTTGAATTTTGAAATTTTAAATTTTTTAAATTTAAATTTTGAAACTTTAAAATTTGAATTTTTGAAAAATTTTAATTTTTAAATTTGAATTTTAAAAATTTTAAATTTGAATTTTGAAATCTTAAAATTAGAATTTTGAAAGTTTAAATTTTGAAATTTTAAATTTTTAAATTTGAATTTTGAAACTTTAAAATTTGAATTTTGAAATTTTCTGAAAAAAAAAATTATTTAAATTTTTGAATTTTAAATTTTAAACCTAATTTAATCCAATTTATCATTAGTCTCCATTAATCTCCATCAACTCCCATCATTCATCTCCCAACAACTCTATAAAATATCACTTAATTTATTAAATTAATTACTGCAGTAGTTGTCCACTAAAAGGCCAATATCCATTCCATTGTAGTTTGTTGTATCTATATAAATCGTCCATGTACGACAGAATAAATTTACATAACTTACAACACTAGTTTTTCCGTAAGCGTTTACGACTATATTTTTGACATGCACGCATGAATTTTTAAGGCCCATGTCGTCAGTAAAATGACGACAAAAGTGACATGTGTAGCAATTTTAATGATTCACGAGTTTTACAATTTGTGGGGGTGTAGGGCAGTGCTTTATGCTTTTTGTTAATTTTTTAAGGGATGGATACTTAATATTTGTTGGAATTTGAACCATAAAATTACAAATTTAAGGTTAGAATTAAATTTTAAAGGTTAGTAATGTGCGCACAACATCCAATCCATTCACAAAACATTCCAATCCCTTTTCCATTATATCCCAATGTCCTGCAGACCGTAAAAATTCACAAATTTTCATAAGCATCAACAGTTTTGTTAAAGAATCGACATCGACTCGAAGGAGCGTAGTCAGGGGGAGGGGGAGAGGGTTAGATACCTAAAGACCACCCCATCCCCTCCTGTCGACCCTCCCTCAATGCTCCATCATTCAAAAACATTAAATGATCTCGATCAATCGGCAGTATCGAATGCTCAATCAAGCACAGCTAAAGTATCAATTCAATTACAGTTTAATAGAATATTAACATAATTATTTCAGTATATATCACATCACTGCTTTAAATATTTCATAAAATACAGCATACTGTATCTTCTTTTATGAACTTTCTCTCTCTCTCGTCCTGTGCTGTTCGTAAGCACAACACAAAAAAATTCAGCAAGAATGGTGTTCATGAATCTTATTTTTTATGTAACATGAAGACATTATAGCGATGCATGTTGGTGTTTTTGTGCTGTACATTTTTAAGGGATTAGTGGCGGTTTAACTGTTTTTGAATTTTTTTTTTGGTCATGCTTAAATGCATGGTTTTATGGGATGATGCCAAAAAAAAACAGATTCAGAATGTGGTCTAATTAATTATAATATCTGGAGGAAAGCTTTATGTGTCTTTTAAGCTTGGATTACGTCATTTTGATTTTAAAGCTGGATGGTATGAGGTAGAATGGTGTTGTGAGACTGGGCTGGACAGCACTACGTGGGTAAAACGGAAAGTTGCCCTCAGTAGGTCTAAAATGAGTCCTTATCTACAATGTAGTTTTCCTTAGTAAGTCTTATGGAAAGTTGCCCTGACGACACTGTAATGACTAATTCTGGTCTATACTGAGTCTTAAGTTAGTTTAAAACCTCTACGGTGCAGTTATTCCTTACCGAACCGGTAATATCCCCAGGCTGACTGTATAGAATAGAAACTTTTTTTTTTGGTCACTTTTTTGGTCATTTTTAAAAAAAGCTAGGATGACTAGTTACAAGTAAGAACTTTTGCACAAAACTTTGACTTGATGATGGACATTAGTCGTCCTTAA
This sequence comes from Chironomus tepperi, assembly GCF_022539635.2. Classification (NCBI taxonomy): domain Eukaryota; kingdom Metazoa; phylum Arthropoda; class Insecta; order Diptera; family Chironomidae; genus Chironomus; species Chironomus tepperi. Next base: position 14,188 of record NW_027226357.1, on the reverse strand, counting down.
AGCAATAGCTTATAACAACCTGATTATTTCCTCTCTAAGTCGACTTGAATATAAACAACTCTCTTCAGACTTCGAGTAAGCATTGTAAAAATTCCAAATATCTGCACTGTGAATCTAAAGGATTCCATAGGTTTAAGTTAGGAATTGACAAGTCATGGAACCCATAAAAGTCTGAAAAATGTCTAAAAATAACCTTTGAATATTTGAATTTTTAAAAAATTCCTTTAAAATGTGTTGCTACCCTAACTTCCGGTAATTAGTCATACGGATTGAAATACCCAATAATGTGCGAACTCGATGGATTTTAATTGAAGTCAAACTTAGGTGTCCGACTCCCGAAGTTTTGCCAACTCTGCTCCATACCCAAAGCATTCCAAGCAGGCAACCCAATGTCTTCAATTCCTAGAAGCATCCATACCCAATTAGCCCATTTAACCTCTCTAACAATCAGTCATATCCATCCAAATATTTGAAGGAATCAAGTTTGCATATAAAATAATTTAATTAACCACAGGGCACACGCCTCCACATCCCGGCACTCATTTATAATTCACAATCCTCAAACTCTTGCTGAATTTTTCGTCCACAAACATACAATAAATTTCCATTATCTTTTAAAATTATTCTATCTTTGTTTTACGAATATATGGACGAGATAATGAATCTAAAACTATTTTATATTCCATATAGGCAACAGAGAGTGCACTGCATGTAACATCGAGGATGAAAATTGTGTGATATAAAGTGTTGTAGTGATACAAAAAAAAAGAAGAGAAGCATATATTCAGTGTGTGTACCGAAAGTAAAATATGAAGAAAAATGTGCGAGAATAAGGCAATGAAAGTCACATAAGACACTATTAAAATATATATACATACATACAGAGGATGATAAAGGACATAAAAATTTTATAATGTTATTACATTGTGTGACTCTTTATATGCAACATTAAAGGAATGAATTAAGCGAATAAATGTCTCTATTATTACATATACAGTAAGACATATATTGCTATAGTGTCAACGATAAGGTACATAGAAGTAGCAACTGTAGGGGAAGTGGCAGAGTGAAAGGTAATTATGAGCAAAAAAGACACTGTTTGCATTTCAATTTTTTATTTCATTGTCATTCAAGGATGATATGGCGAATGAGGGAAGTCATTTGAGGGGGCTGTTCACTTGTTAGGTAACTCTCTGAAGAGAGGACGGGAGAGGGAGTCCTGCTTGAGGTTTTGTTACGTCTTAAAACAGTCGTGGACAACATGGGTGCCGCGGTATACTAGGGTGAACGCTCAACCCTTTTGGAAATCCATATAGCGTATTCGTGGGTTAACACCAAGGTGTGCCACGACACAAAGGTTGCCCACACTGCCTAAAACAATGAAAGCCTTTTCCATCGAGATTTGACTAGAAGGAGGGAGAGTGTGGTTGGGATCCAAAAAGTCAATTTCCCACGTTACGTAACTAGTGTACAGTCCCCCCTTAAAATGAATGAAAAAATTTCTTTGTCAACCATCTTACCAAGAATAACTGCGCCTCAAGAAAGGCGGTTACATTTCAAAAAAAGGGGCACATTTTTTATTATTTCTTGAACCTTTCAGGAAAGATTAAATTTTTATGCTTGTAACTGCGTTAAAAATCCATTAACAAAAATTAAACCTTCGCTGTTTTTTTTTCTACTCTAAGAATATGATGGAATGAAGAGGAAGTATGTAAGATGAGGAATGGAAAGAGTGAAAGGTGAAATTGTTGGCAAGGGGATGGAAGTTTTGGGGTTTGTCTTAATTTCTTCAATTTGCTAAATTTCTCAATTTGCTTTCAATTCGCCCTTCTTAAATTGATGGAATTTGTTCCAATTTGCTCCCAATTCGCCCTGAATTCTCCTATGTGCTTTCAATTTGCCCTCTTAAATTGATGTAATTTCTCCCAATTTGCTCTCAATTCGCCCTGAATTCTCCTATGTGCTTTCAATTTGCCCTCTTAAATTGATGTAATTTCTCCCAATTTGCTCTCAATTCGCCATGGATTCTCTCAATTTGCTCTCAATCTTTGCAATTTGCTCTAACATCTCAATTTGTCCTTAATATTTTCAATTTCTCAAATTTCAATTTGCTCAAAATTCTCTAATTTTCAATTTCCATAACTTCATCCACAACTGCCCATCCCTTGACATCTTTCATTCATTTCTCTTCATAATTTGTTTCTTTTCAACCTTCTTCTTGTTTTATCAATTTTCACCTTATTTAATTATGCCTTATATCAATTAATTAAACTCTTCCCCACCTACTTGATTATACGGTGTACAAAGAGATGGAACGTATAAAAAAATGATAATAAATGGGAATGAAAGCGAAACGAGATTGTAATTGGCAATACAGAAAAAAGGCAAAATTATACTCGAGTAAACATACAAGGAAATCTCGTTAAATATTTTATACTCAAATTTCGTTTTGGTGAAATAAATTTTGTAATTGAAACAGTTTGTCTTCTTTTGTTGAAAAGGCGTTTGTGCTTTGAATTTCAATGCACGTGTTTGTTGAGAGTTTGTGGATTTAATTGAGAGTATAAATGAAGTCAGGAGTTAATTATTGATTAGATTTGTAGAGTTGGTTGAGGATATTGAGGCAAATTTGTTTTGATTATTTATTATTGTGTGTTTAATTAGTATTTATGTTTAATGAAGCTATAGGGCTGTGAATAAGGAACACAATACTCATTTAAATCAACAAACCAGAAATTAATCAGTTTTCAAAAGATTTGCACTTAAAACTGCAAATTTTAAAATTTCAAAATGGCGGACAGCAAGCAAATTTACTCAATTTCAGCTACATAAGCACATGCAGCATACATAAAGTTTATTGATTCTTATTTTTGCCACTTTTTTCTATAAATTACCATCCAATTGACTTCCAAAATCCGTTTCAATCTCAAAATATTCAAATTATACTTTTCGAAGTGAGAAAATTTCAAACAAAAAGATTCAAATTTATGATAACCGTTAAAGGAAGAAAAATCAGATAAACATTGAAATCCTTTGATTACCGCTATATATTTACCCATGATAATCATCCTGATTGTTATTCGAAATCCATTTAGCTGTAGCAAAAAAAATCAATAGAATATAATAGAAGTAATTGAGCATGATCCCTTTACATTGTTCAACATTCTCATTTTTCCTCATCATCCGCTAAGCTCCTTAATGCTTTATTTCGAGGAATTTCCTTTATCTCACTCATGTAATTCTATCATCACAAAATGAATGAATGCGATAAAAATCAGTTGATTTGAATAGAATAAGAAGCGAGGGAGGCAAAAAACCGCAAACAAAAAGAAATCTTTCATCACCTTTGAATTTAATAGCATCAGTACAGCAATATTTATTGCTGCTCATTTCAATTTTTTTTTACAACTATGTGTGTTTATTTCTCGTTCTTAATTCAGACTTCTTTTCATATGAAAATGCTTTTTTGGCAAATAATTACGATCACTACGGGTGGAAATTTATGAGATATTAAAGAGGCAGCTTAAATGCAACAAGAAATAATCAGTTTGAATTTTCTTAGAAGTTATACAAGGCAAGATTTATGATTTTTTACGCAGCGCCAAGTTCAGAAATATAAAAATTTCATCATGTAATTTAAAGAGGATATATATAAACCAATCACATATATCCACAATCATAAACCTCACATCTGTCTGTTCTTTTTTTTGGAAAACGATAAGCAAAAATGATTGCAAGCAAGCGGAATTTTATGGATGAAAATTACTGCATGATAATAAGACAAAGAGTACTGCTGCTGTTACTGGGATGGAAGTTCATTGTAATAAAATCATGATAAATCAAGCTATGTGTACAACTCATTCTTGATGTTGAACAACTTAATTAGCAAAAATTAAGATTGCTGCTTGTAAGGAAAGTCTTTCTTATTATTTCAATTCGGAGTAGTGACACTGCAGATAAATTGGAGAGAGTATTTTGACTTTTGGATGCGGTTTGGGGTTGGTATCCACTTTGTAGTTCATGCGTAGGTTCTATAGGTTTAGTACTCTAGTTCACACTACTATGGTAGCCAAATTCATCAATATAGATGCACAAAACTCAAAAAAGTGGAAAATTTGTATGTTTCGAGTGAGATTCGAACCCATGACCGCCGTATCGATGCAAAAGAATTGGTACAGTACAACCTAACCACTGCGCTATCAAGCCACATCAATTTACAATATAAATACAGCAAAAATCCACATTTAAAGTGATTAAATCAAATGATATAATAAACATAATACCAGAAATGTATGACTAGTGCTTCTAAGCTGTTGACAACAAGCACGTGATGCTAACAAACTCTTAAAAATTTATACAATTAGCTTTAATTCCATGTGTAATATGAAAATCCTAACCTTCTTCAAGCTACTAATATAATTTTCCAATTAGACACTCGCTTCAACATAAGAAAATTGCCTTTCCATAATGCCTCTACAAATTTAGCAGCAAATGGGTTTATGTCTATGAATATTAAATTCAATGTCAGACGATGAATTTAGTGATAATCTCATCATCATCACGCATTTGCTTTTACATGTGTCGAGTGAGAAATTATCTTTCGTCTATCGAGTCTATTGCAGATTTACACAGATGTATCAACAAAAAATCTTTAAATATTGCTATTTTTTAAATATGCCCATCAATCTCAGTTAAAGAAACGCTCTTAAATCATTCAATTTAAGTCAATTTTCTAACTCATTTCAAATAAACAAATGAGAGCAAATATTTTTTCTTAATTAACAAAATAGCACAAGTTGTGAATAGTTCAATAGCATCGAACGTTCTGCTTGAAAGAGTTTCTAAACAGAAGATAGTTTAGTGGTAGTAATTGTAGGTTATGAAGACGCATTTTTGAAAATTTAAAGAAATAACGGTCAAAAAAATTTAAAAAATAACGGTCAAAATAAATTTAAAAAAAATAACGGTCAAAATATATTTGAAAAGTAACGATCAAATTGAATTTGAAAAGTAACGGTCAAAAAATATTTGAAAAATAACGGTCAAAAAATATTTGAAAAATAACTGTCAAAATATATTTGAAGTATGAAATGCAACACAAACGACAGACAGACAGACAAAACATATTCAACACCCTTTTTCCTACAAAAACAAGCTAATCAGCAGCAAAAAGAGAAGAAAAAACGTGGAAAAATCAATGCGAGCATGTTTAAAAATACATAAGCAATATTATGACTTGTGAGATATTATAAATGAAATTTTTCAAATATAAATAGATCTATTTGCCGCTCATCAATGCTATTTATCTTCGTATCTTCATGAATTGAGCAAGGCAAGGGAAATTTTGTTTCGTCTCTAACAAGCACATCAGTTTAAGAAAATAAAATACAAAAAAGTGATGAAAATTAAATATATTTTTTTATGCCTTAATACTCGACGTTACCACGTGTCATTTTAATGTAGCTCTTATTCGTACTTATATTTTGTTGTTTCTCTTCCGCTTTTATCTAGTGCTTTATGTGAATTTCGTTAAGATTGTCACGTTTGCTGGTGCTTTTCACATCAAAATTTTTTTCTTTCTTTTTGCAACGAGACACTTTTGTGAAATTGAAATGAATTCATATGTAGGTCAGAATTGAGTCAGTTATTTTGAGGAGGATTTGAAGCTATGCTTGGACCTTTTGTTGTTTAAATTTAGGTGACAATTTTAAGAATGATTTAAATTGACATTTTGTCAGACTTAGAGACATTAGTTAGTAGCCTAGTTAATAGAGTGATGTACATTAAAAATTTTGTCATTCAAATGACGAGGGTTCAAATCCCATAAGAAGCAATTTCATTCAGAATATATTATCCTTAATTTTTTTTTAATTTTGCTAACGTTCTTGATTTAAAGTTAGACATATGCAGGCTTTACTTCGGCCTACTTCTGTAGAGAAAGAAGTCCAACAACAACAGATGAAACCAACAGAAGTTGATCTCACACCTACCAACCGAAGATCTTTTGAACCGATTTATTACAGAGTTGACAATTAGCTGACGAACAATCGGCAAAAGCCAGCCGAATATCAACTACTGACGGCAGATGTCAATGGCAGATGGTCGCTGTCGATGGTTTGCTACTCGAACAGTACAACGTGTTCGTTTGGCAGACGCAAAAATGCCCTGATAGCATAATGAAAGCTGATTTTGATTCATTTTTACGGCAAGCAATGTGCGCACTTCATTGTGCTGCTCTGGTTACCTCCATACAGTTCACAGTTGACCGATAGCAACTAATCATCATCATTCAATTCTTAATTCACCTAATCTAAATTAAGTGTTCCCTATGTCGAGGTCGAAATCGAGACTAAGACTTCCCGGGTAGTCTCTCTAGAATTTCTCGAGTCCGAGACTTCAAGAAACCTCAATCTACCTCCAAATCCCCAAACAATTTCCCCATCAGTTCTCATAAAACCACTGCTAACTTCCCAAAAGTACAACACTAAACACGGAAAAATGAGCCAAGATAAAGAGATGTCAAATGGACATTATGTGAAATGAGCACTAGCCATTTCGCTTAAAAATCATTCATAAAACACAAGAGCTTAATAATAGCTTGGAAAGAGAAAAAAAAGAAAATTTAAAAGTGAGGATGAAACAAGAACAAAGAAGCATGAAATGAAGGAAGACGATGTTGTCGTGAAGTGGATATAAAAAAAGGCAAAAAAAGAAGCTCATTAAAAGCAAGATTGCTGTTGATTTTGCGGTATATTCATTATAAAATGTTTTAATGAGACTAAGCATAATGGAAATGCAATAGTAGAGACATTAAGGGATGATCCTCGAAGCGATTTATGTTTTCTAGTTTCATTTATATTATTATTACTTATAAAGCTTCCCATCTACACACCTTGGAGATGTTTCATTAGGACTTACTTATTTTAGTTATTACACATTGCTGTGTTTTTGTTTATTTTCGGTATAAATGTAGGAATTAACGTTAATATATGCTTTTCGTATACACAAGGCATACATAATCTACATATTCATTTATATTTATTTACATAAGAAGTCGTTCAGGCAGTTGTTTATGTTTGTTTAATTCTATGGAAAAAAAAAGACAGCAATTAAATTACGGAAATATTGCTGTGAGAAAAAAAAAGGCAGCACAAACTTTTTCTTCGTTTATTTGCTGTGTTTTTAGCGTGCTTTTGATGTATACAAGCAAAAAAAAATGTAATTTCATTTTTTTCTCGGAAATGCGAGCTTTTTACGAAAGTATTATTCATGCTCATGGAATGGATGAATATTTTAATTTCGGATTTACTGTATTTGCTCGTTGCTACTTTTTTGAAGGTTATAGCTTTGATTATAATTTGATTTTCTGAGATTTAATGTCAATTAAAGCTGAATTACTTTTCGAGGTGAGACCATCAGTGACGTTGGATTAGATTTTTGGATTTTTTTGGATTTTTAGCAGGTTTTAAAGTTAAATGAAAGTTTAATTTTGAATAAACGTTGAATTTTGCGCTTAATCTCAGTAAATTTAATAAATAATTCCAAAATGCAAACAAGATTCAAATTTTGAAAATCCGTTACTTTTTTGAAATTTTTTTTTAGAATTTTAATGTGAATTTCTTATAAATCAGCTATAATTTGTTACAAAACGCTCTTAGAGGAAGGATGGTTTTGAGATTTGGCTACCCAGAGGGTTCGTCCGGGGTTCATCCCTTCCAAATCAAAGTAAGTCAACGGTTCCTAATTTGCTGACCATTTTCTTGTTCAAATATCATCGATGCATTTGACTGTAAAACAGCAATTTCTCTAATATAGCACTATACTCAACAACCCCAAACCAAAATGCGTCACATTCACTCAATATCAATACTCAAAATTTCCATACCAGCTCTCAAAACACAAATATAAAAATATACAACCTTTCCATCCATGTTTTTCATTCCTAATTCTCGCAACGTGTTGTCAGAAAAGCGCTTTAATGAATTGCTTCGGCTTAAAGAGTATATTCGTATAAGATTTCATGTACGCAATCGATCATTATTAAGATGTAGCTGTAGGGCTCTTAAAATGATGATAAAGTTAAGAAGAAGCTATAAAATTCAGAAGGCGGTAGATAATCTTAAATCACGCTGACCAAAATTTATCGTCATTCATCAATAGTCGGAATGGGAAAAAGAAATTTTTCTTCATCTTGAAATAAATGGCTTTTATTACTTCCCATCGTCCTGAATCTATCTTGTAAATCTTCTCTCTATTTTGTCTTATTTTCGTCGTTGTTTTGTCATAATGAGTCTAGTTGTTATGTCTAACAAACATTCAAGCTGATGCCTCCAAACATTCCACATCTAATTACTTATTATGTATAAAAAGGAGGCAGTGAGATTTACTAAGTGTTGCAATTAAGCCTCAAATTTCTATTAATTTTACCCAAAAAAAATTATTCAAAGTTCAAAAAAAGGTCAAAGAAATTTGACCCTCTTTTGTGATGAGATGAGATTGTTTTTAATTCATAGATGGGGTATGGGATGGATTTGGTAATGATGTTATTATATTCTATGATGGTCTGGATAGACTACAATTACTAAGTTGTATCATAGTTTTGAGTTTTGTTGGCTTTAGCAAGCAAATTTGGATTTGGATGCAATTTAGCTTCGAAGGTTTCTAGCTCCAGATGTAAAAGGTCAGAGGGTATATAACTCAATTTAAGAAAAACTAACCATACGATGTAGAGTTGACGAAATGACTAGAGCCAGTTAAGGTTTAAAGAAGTCTCGATTTCGGCATCAGTAACCATTTGCGTCAATCTAGGGTAGCTTTGGGCTGAGACTGAGTATTACCAAATCTGACCCCAAACTAGAGTCATGCCGGAAAGATTTCCTAATTTTTCACGTTTCCTCAATATATTTCTTACTGATATACACTCAATGGCACCAACAACGAGACCAAATTACACAAAAATTGCCAAATTTCTTATAAAATGACTCAAACTTAATTCAAATTTTGGCTATAATCATTGGACAAACCCAGTTCCTCATGGATTTCTTGTACATATTATACTAGGATTTGAACTCCTCTATTGACAATAATTCTATTCTTAATCCTAAATTTTATCCTATGTTGCTCATTCTAAAGTGCCTATATTTTGAAAACGAAGAATCAATCCTTATTGGGATTCGAACTTAGAACTCTTATTCTCAATTTTACGATTTCCAAATATCTGTCCATTAGAATGCGATGTTATAGAACAATTTGAACTTCAAAAGCATCCATTAAATACTACCCATCATAATTAAACAATCCCCAATTCAAAACAAAAAATCTCTTTTGAAATCTAATACATCCCTTATAATTCTTTTTGGATAAATTAGAAACGATTAGGATTACTAAATTTGGCAGTCCCTTCATCAATTTGATTCAATCCCTTCCATCTAAGGCACGAAATAGCTTCATATTTTGTCCATCCATTAAATTGTTTCCTTTTGGATTAAATTTTGTAGAAAAATTATATCCTTAATTGTAAACAACTCAATAACAAATGACTTTATGAATTATGTACGGTGTGTTGGAATTAAGTATTTTTATCCATCATGTTCTGACTAGTGACTAATTTATCGTATGATTGATGATTATTCTGAAGTATTTTCGGGTATCAGACAGGTAAAAAGAATAATTAATGCTATTATAGGTGAATTATCTCTCGTTATAAGTGTGACAGTGAAAAAATTGATTAAGTACACGTGGCGGGTGAGCTGTGATGTGAATAAATAGGGGTGGAGCTGTTATATTGTGGATTTTGATGATTATTGTTGAAAGAAGGTTGAGAATTTTGACGAATGAGATTAATTTTTGGGGGTTTAAAGCTTATTAATTAATAAAGTTGATAATTTTGAAGGATTTTACACTCATGGAAAAAATTTAAATTTTTAAAAATTTCAAAATTTCAAAAATTTGAAAATTTGAAAATATAAAACTTTGAAAATTTAAAAGCTTAAAAATTTAAAAATTTGAAAATTTGAAAACTTAAAAATTTGAAAAATTTGATAAATTGAAAACTTAAGAATTTGAAAAAATTTGAAAATTTGAAGATTTGAAAATTTGAAAATGTGAGAATTTGAAAATTTGAAAATTTGAAAATTTGAAAATTTGAAAATTTAAAAGTTTTAAAAAAATTTGAAAATTTGTAATAATAAAGTTTAAAAATTAAAAAAAAAAGCAAATTTAAGGAATTTTCCAAAATTTAAATTCAGAAACTTTCATTTTTATCGCTTATTTTTCCAATATTTTCCCAAAAGAACCTCAAACAAAAAAGCTCTCATCAAGATCATTATCGTTTAACCAGCACACAGCTTTTGAATGAAATTTTATCTTCCACAACACGTTTTAAATTTCAATTATGAAGGTTTTCAAAATTTACTCCAATTTTCTGCATCATTAATTTTTTCCATCAGCGTAATCGATGCGGAAAATTAATGCGAAAAAATATTTACTTTTTCAACAACATTTTTACGAAAAAGTTTACAAACAAATATTAAAAAGTTTTTAATTTAATTTAATTTCCTAGCAACAAAATTGCATTAAATTTTCATTTTATTAATAGTTACTTAAAGTGCAACACAAGCTTTCGATGTCAACGACAAAAAAAGAAGTTTAAAGTCCTTAAAATGCTTTCACAAAATTGCTGCACATGTGGAAAATTTTAAAACAATTTTAAAACTTTGAATTTTCATCCACGCTAAAGCTTATGTAGTCACTGAGATTAGATTTTAATTAACTATCCACAAAGCTTTTTCATAAAAAATTTTCAAACTTTATTTTATTTTACAAATTTGAAATTTTTCAGCAACAACAGCAACAAAAATTTAATTGAAAAAGTTTACCAAGTCAACTTCCGAATTTAAAACTATATAAAAAAAATTGAATTAGTTCCTTTATTTTCAACATCATAATGGAAATACCACAATTTAATTTCAGTACATGATCGAAAAATTAATCGATATTCAATTTCAGGAGAGAATTTGCTGCGGTTACAATGACTATGAAATGGGGATATGATTGGAGGAACAAAAGAATTTTGTGTTTGAGGTTATGGATGAATTTGAGCTTTAACTGGATATGAATTTTTTTTGATTATTTTGGTGGATTTTGATGAATTTTTGCAAAAAAAAGAATATTTAAGAAGAAGCCAATCAAATTTATTAATTTGAATTCGTTAGGATTTGAACCTTTGCATTGTTGAATAATTTCATTCAATTTACAAATAAGACTTTCAGATTTAATTGACAATTTCTTAATTTTAATTTCAATAATTTTTGAAAAAAATAAAGAATTCAAATTTGACAAAACCTCCGCACAACTCAAAACCAAAAATTCATCTCCTCTAATTCTCAAATAACTCGACAAGTTCCTCCCACCTAAACTGCAGATTCACCACAAAATGATGCATAGCTATCACATATAAAAACCATAACACATAATTCAATTCAATTTTCAAAAACAAGTGTAGAAAGGAGATGAATGCAAAATGTGGTACAAGCCCAAACCCCACCTTCCTTGACATTGCACTATGGGCCAGAATTAAAAATTCTTTCAAAAATTATTTCTGTTACTTTTATGATAGTCCCTATATTACTCTATATAATGCTAGTCAAAATAGTTTCCAACTCGACAGCATGTAGGAGAAATAGCACTTTGAAGTTAGTATGTCGCACATTTTCAAGTATCATTCAAATTAATCTCACCGATTACTGTATTGATGAATCTTTTTGAAACTTTTTTTGTTTGTTGGCTTAATATAGATACTTAATTTTGAGATATAAAAATTTTTCCCAGGTATCGAAAAATTATGTGAAAAACTTAATTTTTCTTGAAAACCACGTGGTCACAATACTTCCGTTTGTCTAGCTCATTTCTAGTGGATTTTTATATTCTTAATTGTACTTAATATTAAAGATATCATAATAATCTACAACTTTTGTGAACATATTGTATAGTTTTGTCCAAGTCCTGATAGTGAAAAAATAGCTTTTTCCCAAAAAAACTTCAATTTTTCGACAAAAATCGCTCTAGCGCTTCAGGGCTATAGATGGTAGTGGAATTTTATTCCAGATTTTGAAAGCTCTCTGTTACTACTATAAAACAAAGCAATAAAATAAGAGTGCGTTCTCTTGGCAAAGCGCACTTTTTTGGCTCTGAAAGTCACATGTCACGCACTCCTCATTTAGAAAAAAATTCATAAAAATTTTGGATTCAAATCAAATTTATTAAATATAGTCTAGATTGATAGATCTATTCAAGGCGCATATTTTGAGTATAAATATGTCATGGTTTGGTCCAGTTTTATGGGCAAAATTTCAAAATTTCGATTTTTACTAAAATTTTTGAGAAAAAAATAACTTTTTTCTCAAAATCAATGAAACTTGTTCAAATTTTTTTAAAAGCTGTATTTTTATGTGTATAATAACTTTTGTTCAGCAACTTTTCATAAATATTTGATTTCAAGCCTGAAATTTTGAAAAAACTAAAAAAAAATCTAATTTTTGGGTATTTTTTGAACAAATGTTACGAAATCTTAACAAATATCAATTTTCAACAAGTGATTATTGACTAACTTTGTGTTTTTAAGGATGATCTTTTATTTTCCGATGAGAAATTTGTAGGTTTTCATATGAAAATGTCCTAAAAATGACTTTGAGTAGTTCGGGCAAGGAGATCAAAATTTTCAAATTCACTTTTTCACGTCTAAAACTATTCAGATGACTTTAAAACTTTCTGAATTCATTTATTATTATAAAATTTACTAATTTATTGCTAGTTTTGGTAGTAATAACAGCTATATGACAGGATTTTAGTGACTGAACAAACGAAAATTTCTAAAAAATTTAGGATTTAGTTTCAACTATTATTTTGCTTATATTTAGTGTCTGTTATCTGTCTGGTCGAGCAGAGATTGTTAAAAAAGGTTAAATATTTGAACAAAGTCAAGAATTAGTAGTCATACAAAGCACAAAATGAACTAACAGTTAAACATGTTTTTTAATATTTTTTTAAGCATTTTTGTGGCCACACTTTTATGCAGCTGGGTCAAAATTTAGTCAGACATGATCTTTCAGTCAGAAAATCGAGAAATTCAGTGATCTTGAGTGCATCTAAGATTGCAATATTTAAAATATTATTTGTTAAATTTTAATTGCGAAAATCACTAAAATCTGCTCGAATAGCTGTTATTGCCAAGTTATTACTAACACAACTAGCAATAAATTAGTAAATTTTATAATAATAAATGAATTCAGAAAGTTTTAAAGTCATCTGAATAGTTTTAGATGTGAAAAAGTGAAATTGAAAATTTTAATCTCCTTGCCCGAACTACTCAAAGTCATTTTTAGGACATTTTCATATGAAAACCTACAAATTTCTCATCGGAAAATAAAAGATCATCCTTAAATACACAAAGTTAGTCAATAATCACTTGTTGAAAATTGATATTTGTTAAGATTTCGTAACATTTGTTCAAAAAATACCCAAAAATTAGATTTTTTTTTAGTTTTTTCAAAATTTCAGGCTTGAAATCAAATATTTATGAAAAGTTGCTGAACAAAAGTTATTATACACATAAAAATACAGCTTTTAAAAAAAATTTGAACAAGTTTCATTGATTTTGAGAAAAAAGTTATTTTTTTCTCAAAAATTTTAGTAAAAATCGAAATTTTGAAATTTTGCCCATAAAACTGGACCAAACCATGACATATTTATACTCAAAATATGCGTATTGAATAGATCTATCAATCTAGACTATATTTAATAAATTTAATTTGAATCCAAAATTTTTATGAATTTTTTTTCTATATGAGGAGTGCGTGACATGTGACTTTCAGAGCCAAAAAAGTGCCTTTTGCCAAGAGAACGCACTCTTATTTTATTGCTTTGTTTAATAGTAGTAACAGAGAGCTTTCAAAATCTGAAATAAAATTCCACTACCATGTATAGCCCTGAAGCGCTAGAGCGATTTTTGTCGAAAAATTGAAGTTTTTTTGGGAAAAAGCTATTTTTTCACTATCAGGACTTGGACAAAACTATACAATATGTTCACAAAAGTTGTAGATTATTATAATATCTTTAATATTAAGAACAATTAAGAATATAAAAATCCACTAAAATGAGCTAGACAAACGAAGTATTGTGACTACGTGGA